>NC_058513.1:12608306-12917751 GCF_020382885.2 Scatophagus argus | reverse complement strand
TTACTGGCCCTACTGTTAAATCCAGCTAGAGACCCCTAAGTGAGCATTATCAGTATGGTGCAGCATGCTGCCTCCTCTCTCTCTCTCTGTCTCTCTCTCATCACACCGGTACTTTGTGCAGTGAAATTTCTCACTGTGTGATGTTAATGGAGAAAGATGGCATGGGGCTAGGAGGGGTCTGAGTGATGGGGGCGAGTGTTTGAGTGAGGGATGATGCACCGCAGCAAGAGATGCCCCTGCAGTGGCAAGAAGGAAAGATTGAGACAGGATGAGGTAAAGGAGGAATGATGCTGGGGAGAAGATTGGTGAAGAACGCACGTTTATGTGCTTATTAACTCCCTTACCCATCCACATGATGCTGCAGGTCACCATGAGTTATAGCCATCACGCGAGTGTGATATTTATTTGATGTTGAATGCAACGTTAAATCAGAGCCCCACAGGCAAAATTGATAACCTTTAATGAAGCTTGTAATACTTTTTAACTTGTGATAATGTTATGTGGCGTGTCAGATCAGAGCCCTATTGTTCGCCTTCCGTGAAAAATTATTCCTCTGGAAACAAAAAAAGAGATAGAGGAAGAGATTTTCCATAAACCGCTGCTCCAAAATCAATAGTATGCTGTAAGGGGTTTTGTTAGAATAACCGACTGGCGAGTGGTGGGAGGAAGAAGGAAAATGAAATGTAGAGCATGTCTGGGCCCAGGGTACAGATAATTGTTAACCAAAGATTACATAATGACTAAGTAATGTAAACAGAGAGCCACATGCCAAGTTAATGTTCTCACAGGCCAGGATGAAAAGGTTTCATGCAGTTTTCTGAGGTAATGCTGACAGTTTGGCGGACTCTTCACAGCATGAATGTGTGTGTGTGTGTGTTTGTGTCCCTCCACCTCTGTTCATTTTCACCCCGAGGTGCTTTAAACATGGTCAGACATCCTCTCTAAGTCATCCAGTGTGTCCTCTCCGAAGGTGTATGGCAGCATTCGGGGCAACCGCCAGGGCTTGTTAAGGGTGTCACAGGAGCTGAGAGGAATGTCATCCTCTGGGCTCTCTGAGGTGCTTGTCACCTGCCAAATCAATATCTCCCTGCTCAGCTCACAGCAACACACACACACACGCACTAAACTGCAATATCCTGGTGGTGATGGGATTGGCAGCTTCCCTGGGAAGAGGCGAGCTTTAACACGTGTCTGTGTTTCTGTTGCAGAGCGCTCCAGTTTAATGGCTGGCAGGTAGAGGCCGAAGAGGGACAATCAACATGAACTCGATTCCGTCGATGGACAGACACATACAGCAGACCAATGACCGTCTGCAGTGTATCAAACAGGTGAGGCGGAAAGTGGTGTCACTTGTGTATTATTATATGAAAGCTTGGTGCCAATCACATTTATGCTGCCTTTCAGATGTGGTGCAGAGGGAAAGTAACAGTTACATTTACATTAGTATTTTAGATAAGAAAAATTCAAGGTACAGGTAGCTCATTTTGACATTTCCATTGTGGAAAAGTTTCTTCCAAGGAAGGTGATTGATAAGTTCAAGGTAAGGTAATAAGGTAGAAAGAGTCAGTTTTAGAAAGCCTAGCGCATTTATTTTTCAACCTGAACCCTCCTACATTTACACGGTCGTGGAGCACATGTTGGCTTCTGGGCCTCCAGAGAGTGGTCCACAGAACATTATCATCGCTGTAAAAATGGCGACCACTGAGCTCCTTTTGCATCCTGGGGAAGTTGTGTTGGACGAGTTCAAGTCCACATGGTCCACATTCCACTATGAACTTGTGGACTGGAGTGTTGTCCTGGTGGTGGAGCACTCCTTGCAGCTGTAGTCTGAAAAGGTCTGAAATTGGCAGACCCTTTTTCCAGGTAGTCCACCAGCAGCACTGACTTTGGGTATTCTCACTGTTTTGATTGTTCCCTTGTCTCTGGCTGGAAGTGGTTACGAATTGCTGAAAAAATCTCTCGGGTTCTTCCAGAAAAAAAATGCAAAATTTGTCCCTTAACTTCTTGTCCCGAATCGAGTTCTTTTTTGCACTGTGGTAAAAGTACACTGCGGTATCGTGACTCCCACTTATTTTCTGTCACCTGCAGGACCTATTGCTATGTAAACATAGATTATGTGCAGCATTGTTATTTGGTATTTAGGCCCTGACCTTGTCATTCCCCCACAAGAAGCTCAGCACAGCAGGGAGTGTGGAGTGACAATAATAAACCCCCTTCCCCGAGGAGAATGTGGGATCAGAGCCTACAGGTGGATTTTTCATGGAGATGGCGCTTGGGTCAGTGTAGCTGTCAGATGATTGGCGTGACAGCAAGCAACAATGGCAAGATTATGCCGAGCGGGGATGGCATAAGCTCGGTGATGGATGTGCGTTGCAGCGAGACGAGTGTGGCATATGAGTGTTTTGGTGACAGTCTTCGTAATTTCATCCTTTCATTTGACTTCGGTGGCTTGAGAAGAATTTACAACCCTTCAGTCTGATGGCTCTTTCAACTGTCTCACCCAAAACGGAACCTGGTCATCCAGCTAAACCAGGTTTTCTTAGTTACTGACACAACTGGCTGTTCCAGAGATACAAGATGTGTTTTCAGCAATGCAACATAGACAAGCTGCCTGCTGTTGGCAGGAAAAAAAAAATCCTCAGAAATCACCATCACTCCTCTCCCACTCCATTCCTTTTCTCAGTTTGTGCTTGTACACACACTCAAAATCCTGGGCACAAGACATCTGAGTCTGCCTGTTTGGCCACGGTAAAGTGACTAATCTGTTAGGTCTTATTATCAGGACTGTGGTGTGACTCAGGTTACTGACTGGGGTCAAAGAGCGGAGGCTCCCCTCCCTCCCCCATCATCACTCTTCTTTCTCACTCCACCTCTGCTGACTCCCAGCAAGTCCTTTTGTTCTCCTCTCACCACCATTCGCTGTGGGACAAATCTCTGGTAGAATTAAACAGACATACTTGCGTAACCCTGGGCTACAGGGCCCTCTCCCTTTGATCTCTTTTCTTAACTTGACGGCCCGTTTTGTTTCTGGGCTCTGTGCTGAGGTCCACCTCCTGTAAAGTACATCAGAAGCCCTTTACAACAAAGTATTGGGCTTGCACTTAAACCCAAGTGTGGACGTGGCAAATTGTTTTACCCTCAGCAGGGAGTTCCCAGCTGTTACTGAGAAAGAGACAAGGTGAGGCAGATAGCAAGACGGGGCGAGTGTTTAGGGAGCAAACACAGGGAAGCCTCTATGTGTAGACACAGGCTTTGATGTCCTTAAGTAATAAGGTAGGGAGAGGTAAACACTCTCAGTCTTCAGTCTGGTTACTTTCTTCACAGCAGGACATTAAATATTCAATATCCACTCTGTCTTTAGTTACATGGGGGGGGGTGAAATTGGATTCTATTAATGCAATGTATTGCTAATAGTTCATGAATTATTCTGTAAAGGAAGTTCACAGATCGGGAAATGGGTTTTTCATCTGTCTTACACAAAAGTGTAAACAATTCAAATGTCGTGGGGTTAAATATATTAACCCTGCAAGGCAAAAATTTAAACAAACACCTCCCAATGTTAGCGGCCGGGGAAGCAGCACATGGGTAAACATGCCAATTAGAGAGATCCATGGCATACAAGGAGGCCTCCAGTCCATCTAATAAATGGTTAAGCACTGGGTCATTTCAAACCAACCAGTAAGAGCCAGCACCCTGCTAATAGAGGCAGCTTTGTGCCGCAGACAATCAGGGTTTGGAAGGCCCGCATAATAAATACCATTTATGTCCTGCCAATTAGACTAGCAGTGAGCCCATTCAGCCGGTCGTCTATTCTCCTCCCTGCACACAAAGATGATCATCAGGGGAGATCAGAACAATTAACTCACTATCTTCTCCCCCTGCTCCCCATTGTCCAATATCCAAGCCATTAAAATAATTAAGGAAATATTGTAAACCAATCCAGCTGTTTGCTTTAATTGAAAGTGTGCACATGCTGAAATTTGGCATCTCGGAGGCAATGCGGACATGGAGCGGGAATATAAATGAAGCCTCCTCCATTGTGTTGTTGTTTTCTGGAAGATGTGACATGTCTGTCTGAATGCTCCCAGCCAGTGCAGCGGACAGGGGAACAAATTGATTTTGTTGCTCAAATGATAAATTACTGCTGAGCGCCATGATAAAGTGAAGGAAATTGGAATCTGTCAGCCTGATTGAATCATGGGTTGAAAGTTGAATCAGAAATCATTGCAATGATAATTTTTAAATTACCGTCGTCTTGTGAAATAGCAGTAGTGCGATTAATAAACAATCATTTAACCAAACATCAGAAACTATGAACACACGGTTATTTTTCTTAACAGTTGACTAATTTTGATACTTACCTCAGATGTCTCTTTACATTTGTACTGTTTGACATTACAGTTAAAAAATTTAAAAAAAAAGGTAAATAGAAAGGAGACACAAGACGGCCACCTAACCCCTACGTGATTTAGTGTTTGTTTTGATCGCAGCTTTAAAAGTAATTCCTCAGTTTAAAGCTGATAGTGTATGTTTCCTTATGGCGTGTGCAGAAAACCTCGAGGAAACTTATCTATAACTTTTAAAGAGTGATACAGCAAAATAAATACGTTCACTTGTTTAACCTCCAAACAGACGAGGGTGTTTAAAAAAATGATACATAAATGCAGTTATCTGATTTCACCCCAAACACACGGATTCTCAGTGGCAGTTTGTTTTCCTCGCACGACCTGGAATTGCTCCGTTGTGAACACTTTGGGGAAGATGGGCTCCTCGATACTGCTGGTATCTATTTCAGAGACAGTATTTTTCCTCTCACTGTGGGGGAAGCCAGTTTGCTGTCAGATTCTCCGCTCAGTGATACGTACAGGGGTTTGGCGGAAACTATGAACTCTCCCCTCGCTGCGGGAGCACTTCCTCAGACTGTAAGCGTCAATATTTCAAGATAAACTGGAAAACAACCCTGTCTGTGCTGCTCCTGCACTGCATGGCTATGCAGCTGTTTTTGTATGCCACTGTGTTCTTTCCAGGGTCAGTTGTCTCCATTAATATGTTCTCAGTGCTCTGGGGCGTCACTGAATGTAGAACAACAACAGCAACAAAAACCAAAGGCTGTGATTTTGAAAGGGATGGGAGTCTTTGGCAGATCGCGTGTGCTGTCACATTCAGTTTAGTGGCAGATGTGCAGATCAAGTCGTTTCCAGACGTGGCTACAGAGAACGGTTGTATCTGAAGAAAGCTGTATCCTCAGGACACTGCGATTCCTGTCCGTCTTTGTTTCCCTCGAACTGGGCCGAGCTTTGACTGGAGTGTAAATGTTGGAGGATCGTTCTCACCCAGGGGACGAGGATGGGGGAGTAAGGGGTCTTTTGGCCACTAGTTTAAGTTTGATTGGTGGGTTTTGGCCAGAGAAAGGGGAACATCTGTGGCGTGGCAGTGCCAAGCTCTCCATGTGACAGCCACACTGGTGGGACCAATTGTTCCGAGTGCAAAGAACAGTAATCACTTCAAGCCCAAGTGTTGGTGGTGTGTTTTTTTCCTCCCCCTTACATATTCCCCTCCTTTCCTCCCCCTTTCCATCCTTGGTGCACTGATTGCGTGTGTTGTCTAGCTTCCAGACTCATCTAAATTTAGCATCTGTGGATGTGTGGTTCTCCAGGAGACTTTATTCACCAGTAGAATTTACATGCTTAGTAACCCACCACACCCTGTCCTTGTCTCCTCTCAACAAAGACATGTTGGCCGAATGAGGAACAGACTCGGAGAGAACATGAAACAAACAATACTGGTTTCATCCAGCCCTTGTCAAACACAGGCTTTGTAAATTGATATGAAAGCTGCCTTATCAAATCCTGACCTCTGCTGCCCCCTAAAGAGCAAACAAGAAAAAAGCACTGCGAGGTAGTGACTGTACCGCTGTCACTTCCTCTTTTCCTCTTCTTTCTGACAGTAAAATAAAAGCACACAGACATGTTAAGAAGGCGGCCATTCACTTTAACCTGACAGACCTCTCCGTTTACCTTTGATGCTATGGAGTGGGAGTCCGTTTGGTCCTGCTTTTGCACAAGTGCACTGCAAAGGCTTGTGTGCATTATCTCTCCAGCAGCAATAGATTACTGCAGAGATGGGGTGTTGTGTCTGCTCCTCTATGTATAAAGTGATTCGCATTGAGGTTTGAAAGCTTTTAGAGAAGAAATGACCGACAGTGAGTCTGATGTGGTGACCCACAGAGGTCCATTTTTCAGTTTCCTTTGGTGCTCTACAGCAAAACAGACAATGGGGTTAGTGAGTGGGCTGCTGGCTCCAGTTGGGGAATGAATGCCATAAAGGGGTGCCTGTAGGTCAAGGAGCCCGTTGTCAGATAAAGTCACAGTACAGCTCAGGGCTGGCTGGTGAAATAAGGACTTCCTCTGCTATTCATGCAGCAATACAGGGAGATTTATTGCACTCAGTGGCGAGGTGGGGCTGCAGAAACCTGGGGAGAGTGAAGTGGAAGTGTGAATCTAATGGGGATATACCACTTCAGCCCTGTGCATTAATACTTTAAATCTACAGCATAAGTCATCCAAAGTGTAATAAGATACATTTTGGGCAATGTGGTCGTAAAAATGTTGTTTTCTTTTTAAGCCACTCTGAGTGCTTTTAATTATTCATCACGTAAATTGCGTGGCCCTTGTGTATGTGACGGGTGATTTTCTCTGTCATGACCCATCTGCCCATTTTCCATCTCCTGTCTGGGCTCAGGGAGGCAGCAAACTACATCCTCCCTGCCTGTTTATTTTGGATTTGCATTACATTCTGTTCTACAGAGATGATATTACAGTCAGATATCCAGAATGGATTTTAAAAGCAGTTGTTAACTTTTTTGTTAAAGGAAATGTCTTTGCACCAGATCATGTTATATTAAACCAGAAATGTAACATGTTATGTTAAATTTAGATATTTTTTTATGCTGTCAAGACTGTTTATGTAACTAAATATAGATATAATCTCTATTCTGTTACTGGATTCTAACACCTTCCCAAACTCTCCCTTTTTTCCCTTCAGCACTTACAGAATCCAGCAAATTTCCAAACAGCAGCAACTGAGTTGCTGGACTGGTGTGGCGACCCCCGAGCATTCCAGCGCCCCTTCGAGCAAAGCCTGATGGGATGCCTAACAGTAAGTTACCAGTCATGACCACCCTCTGCAGCCCAATACCAAGAAAGATCAAAGACGATAAAAGGAACAAAACAAGTGTTGTAATTCCCTTAGGGATACAAGCAGACTAATGTTTAGCTGCCTGATTCTCATTGAGTAAACTGGAAAATAAAAAGCATTTCACCCTGAAGAAACTGCTGCGATTCATTCACCGCTCACTGACTTCAGTTACAGTTTGTGCTGTGGCTCATGAAATCGGCACACTTGAACATGAAAAGGCGTGCAGCAATGTCCTCAAACCACAAAGCAATCAGTACTTGAAATACATTCGCAAGTCGTCTCACTTAAATGCCTTGGGGGTTTTGATTAATTGAATGATTAGCATCCCATTCCAAAAAAATACTTGGCTGTTTTGGGATGTACTCTAAACAAAGAGTGATTTTGGCCAAAATGTAGAAATGTGTGAAATCCAGGCATTAAAAGTAATTTTCTGATTAATAGCAGGTAGGATGAGGGATGAGGGTCCCCACTGCAGGATTATTAAAGGATTCTTATCTTATCTTATCTGATCTTATCTTATTAATGAGGAAAATATTAATTGCAGTTGCAATTACCTGCAGTGATCCCCCAGCAGCAGAAACAATAAAATAAATAATAAAGCCTCCCCATTAAGTTCTTTATTGATCTCCTTACACACCGACAGGATTGGTCAGGTCAGGATCTGATGTTAATTGACGCTCAGTGTTCTTCTACAGATCCAAAACGTCACACACTAGAAACGCCAGTCCATTTCCATATTGCGAAATTGTTTGGCGTAGCCTAAAGCAGTTGTCCTCCTGATAAGTCCTGAGCTCTGTCAGTGAAAATTACTTGAAATTTAAAATTATTGAAACTAGCCTCTCTAATCACTAGAGAGCAAATCAATAAGGAAAACACTCAGACATCAAATCAACACACAATAAAGAAATCACCAAAGCTTGTGTTACCCGACGTAATTTAAAAGAAAATATGGCCTCCAGGGGCTTGTGGAGGTGGAGTAAACGCCCCTGGGGATGCAGGTGAGTGGCGGGTGGATGATTTATGCTTACAGGTGGATAAGACTGAATTCGGCAAAAGTCGATCCACGCCTACTTCTTCTCCCCTGGAAATCTTGGGCCAGGAATCAGCGTGCCAACAGACAGTCAGGTAGAACAATGGACGGACTGCAGAGGTGTCACTCACCTGTCACCTTGGGCCATACTGTGCTTTAACATGCACATTTCCATATTGCCTCCAGCAGTAGATAAGAGATACATATAGCTCCTGTTGGATGTAATTTGTAACCCTGCAGAGGAAGCACAGCTACAGCGAGAGAAGGAACCCAAGAGATTTGTACTTGAGCACCACAGTGAAACCGTTGTGACACATCCCTCCATTCAAGTGATTGTTTGTGTTACTGCTTTAATGTGCAGCAGCAGGTGCCTTTTCCTTCATTTCGCCAATTCAATTTGTTTCCTGCCGTGAAAATCTCAAGGCTTTTCCTTTTAGTTTATGGCTTGTATAGACCTTAGCCTGAGCCACACTGAGAGGGAGCACAGAGAATCTGATTGTGATTGTGAAAATACCCGGTCTCAGTCTGTAATGACAAACATTTCACCCTGTAGCCTGCATATTTGTATTTCACTGCTGCCTTTGCGTTGGCATTTGATGATGTCAGACAGGTGGCTACACTGCAAACAAGAAATATCTTTTACAAACAACAAATTGTTGTGTCATCAAGAGAAATCTGCTATAGTAGCTCAGTGGGGTTAGCTAATCTGGCTTTCTTTCTTGAAATTAGACTAAAGATCAGACCAATATGAAACACATTTTTAATTTAAGAAAAAGTGTGCATATAAGAATGTTATTTGTCTTTAAACTCATCTTAATATAGGAGTTAATTAGACTTTTTCCTGCTTCTTTACTTCTCAGGTTCCACGGGTTTGTTTGTTTATGTTGTTATGCGAGATAAATAATTTTCTTTAAATCTTTAAACTTGTTCCAAGATCTGATCTGTTATGGTTGGTAGTTCAAAAGGCAGTCCATTCTGATAACTCCAAATCGTCTCAGTGTGTGTTATAACCACTAGATGAAGCCCAATTGTAAGATGGAAAGAAACAGAAGAACTGACTTCTCACTGTTCTTAATGTCTTAAATTAAGCAGACCTGATAAATTCTATTGTCTCAGTAATGTTTAACTTTAATGAATCTTTAAAGTTTCATTGATTATATCAATTCTATTTTCGTTTTTTAGCCAGACTAACGTCTAGGGTTGAACATGGTAGACGTTAAATTTGCTGAAAATCTGCATGTTGGCCTTGTCACTTTGAGGATCTTAGCATGCTGACATTAGCATTTAGCTCAAAGTGTTGCTGTGCCTGTAAGTACAGCCTCTCAAAGTTGTTAGCATGGTTGTAGTGATGTAGTTTTTAAGTTTTTGCATAGCTGAAACATAAATCTAAAAAATTAACAGCGGAGAAAAAAGTGCGGAACTTCAAAGCTTTGCAATGCTCACTCAGACTCAGATGATCAGATTTGTGAATTAAATAAGATGTTGGGTGCTACAGCAGTGTGGCAGAAAAGAATGAATGACTGCTGTATGGTAGACGATCCATCACCACAGCTGCACTGACTGTGTACAAGTCCTGAAATTAGAACTACTTCTTACACTAAAATTACCATTTAGCAAAATGTCCCTCACAAGTTTAGATTCTAATTAGACAGCCTATACTCATATATCTTCTTCTTAATGGGGGATTCCTATAAATAAAGGCCAGATATTCATACTCTGTTTTGGTGTCACGTCAAGACTATACTTACAGGAGATAATGATATGGTGCAGCGAGCAGTGTTCAGCTGTGCTACCTCGGGGCTTGTCTTGAACTTCAGTGTGTGACTGCAGGCTATGAAAACCCAGGCAGGGAGAAGAATTTGTCTGTAGTGGCGCACATTGGTCCTCACAGGTCTCAGTAGGTCCTACAGGTCTAAATGTTTTGAGTGGGCCTCTTTGAGCTGATAATGATGATGGTAAATGAAAGCAACGTGTGCCACATAAGGGTGATTTACATCACCTCCTGTGGCATGTGGATGTTTCTCTTAATGTTTCCTCTCAGTGGGCATCGCTGCACTGGAGGCCACATTTTCTCCTCGTCCTGCTGTCCACGGGCTCATATGGAACTGATAAACTTGTAGTGACTTTATCCTTTAAGCTAAACTGGGTCTTTGATGCTGCCAAAATTTATGTAGCAGTCAGAATCTGGGAAAATGTCAAGACAAAATGTTAAGCCCTTTTGAAGAGTTTAACTGCCATGATGATGGGCCTGCGTTCAGTGTATTTTTCTGTAAGTAATCTGTGGATACAGCGATACATCTTTGAAGATCAGAATTAAATGCATTTTAGAGCATTGTTATCACTCTGACCAGGGAGAATTTGTGTTTATTCCTCTTTGTACGTCCTTTGCATTATTCCTTGTTAGTTAGCAAGAAATCGCCAAAACTAGATCACAAATTCCAATATTTGGTCATAGAAGTCATGGTGCAGATCTGTTTTTATTTTTTTCTAATTTATAGTAAAAAAATAAATAATAAATTAGTCCACATATATATCAAAATGTATGTAAATGCAGATGCACGCAGATCAAATAGCCTGGAAAAGGTTTACGCTTGCAAGCCAATTCTGTTTTCTAATGTGACCTTCCTTTTAGGAATAACGGTTGAATAGGGTGGGAGAATATAAATAACATCAAGTTAATAAACCTCACAAAAATCTTGTGTGAAAATATTGATGTTTTCTTGTCACTTTGAAATAAAGTGAACTCAGATATAAGGACCATTTCCTACGTCAGTGTCAGTATTCGAAAATTCATTCACTGACCTCTTGTCTTTATTTTCACCCACAGTAGCCTTACAGTATCATAATGTTCATATGAAATGAGATGTGTGTAAAAGTTTTCCAAGAAATATAATTACGTAATATTGGATTTTGTCCCGACTGAGTGCCTCATGTTGACATTGTATTCAGGTGGTCAGCCGCGTAGCAGCACAGCAGGGCTACGACTTGGACTTGGGCTACCGACTCCTGGCCGTGTGTGCTGCCAACAGGGACAAGTTCACTCCAAAATCAGCAGGTAAGACCAGAGTTTTCTCAACCACCATCTCAGGCCATCTGGCCATGCTGGCCTGTCCAGCCTCAAAGTTCCTGTCTGCATTCTTGGCAGCGTTTCATGATACCCACCCATTGCTACTTGACTGTACAAGATCCTGATACTCCAGAAAAGTAGTGTGCATCTAACTGTGTTGGACAGCATATTAAGTATACTAAGTGGTCACTGGCATGTTTTAACTTGATTATCTGATTCCTGCAAGGATTAAAAGAGACAAATGATGAGCTCAGATTGTTTTTATGACTTGCTGCATGATAAACAAGGCGACACCGTTTTGTGATGCAGAACACCTTTTCCTTCTTCAATCTCACTCAACATTAAGCTTCACCCTGTTGAACTTTGATTTCTACATGTCACATTTCTCTTACAAAATTGTTCTTAGCAGCTTTTTTTTTTTCCTCTGGAGTTTTAGACAAAATGTATGCAACAGAATACTCCATTTTTCGCGTGTGACAAAGAACTTCTGTCAGTGATGATGAGTTCCTGTTTTCATACAGCACCGTCATCTTGGTACAGTGAAGCTTATTGGGTTGGATGTATACTGCCAACTGGTGATATTAAGCTGGCAAAAAAGAATGGCAAAGCATGATGGGAATGAAGATGTATAGGCTGTCAGCAGTTCGCAAGATAACAGGAATATTTTGTGCTCCTCTACAGTTTTTGATTTGTGGTCTCCACCTGTCTTTTGTTACGATGTTGTGCAGTCGCTTCTGTGTGCTCAGCCTCTCTGCTGAGCCATTTTAAGTCGACTAGGACATGAAAGTCGGAGCCACATATTGTTTGAATTTTCACTCGTGTTTGCATTTTCTGATTTATGGCATGCATGGTTTTATATGTGCTGATATGAGGCTTCAAATCATGCAATGTCACTGTTATGTCAGCCACGGGAGGGGAATCATCCTCTGCCTGTGATTAGCTTACACTGCCAAATGTTCTAATTCTACTTAATGCTAAATCAAATCTCAGGCCCTACTTTATGGGCTTAGATAAGATTGCCAATTGATTCTCTGTCTGAATAATTTCCTGCAACAGTAGTCATTTGGAATCCGACGAGTACTCTAGTCTAGGCAGCATCCCAATTAGAATTTCATGGACAATTATGTACCTGTATATGCATGAATATTTTGAGAGGAGGGCTCTGTAGAAAGAGAGATAGGATCAATGGAAACCACTGAGGAGGCATTCTCCTGCAAAGCTCCCAGAAGCTCTTTAGAACGGAGGCCCCAGTCGAGGAGGTTTGTTAAGGCGGAGAGAAAGCCTTCTCTGGCAGCCAGGGGAGATGGCTCTTAAACCACACTCCCACAGGGCCCCATGGACAGGACAGACTCCTCGACATCCAGTGGGGCCGTTGCCCAGTGATGGGGGAAGGGAAGCGGGTCACATGATGGTGCTGGGATGGCGACAACAGGTCAGCTGTCCAACACCAGAAAGAGACGAGTCAATGTCTCCCGTTCACTAAGGAGACTTTTGGAAAACCGAAAGAGCCAAGAGCAAATCTAAGAAGCTGGATTAAGAGGACATAAGGGATAATGTTTTTTTAAATTGAATACTGTGCAATGTTCTGTTAATGATAATTAATTTAGCCAATTTTGGCAGTTTTCTTGGATGTGAGCCAAGTTTTTTTTTTTTTTTTTTAATTCTCAGCTCAGTAATAAAGACAGACAGTCTGATATTTGTTGCATAACAAGCATTTTTCATTGTGCTTGATATAGACAGGCTGAAACGGCCCAACCTCCACCTCATGTTTGTCATCTTTTCTAACTAAGGTGTTTGTGTAGCCCAAGCTCAGGGAGTTTTTCCTCAAAATAAAAAGCGTAACAGGAGCATTTGACCCCAAATCACTCAGTCAAATCATGCATCTTGTAATCTGCTCTGAACATCTATTGGTGTGTTTCCACCAAGCAGTACAGTACATTTAGTACAGTTAGTTGTGTTTCCATTATGAAAAGTTGTGAACCGTACCAAAATAAGCGTACCGTACTGCTTTTTGGCACCCTTCTGTTGGCGTACCAAGTATGGTATTGTTTAAGCCATACTGCCATCCATTGATTGGTTGATAGGGAGTTGTCACTTCCAATGATGCCACACTACTTACCTAGCTGACGCAGCCATCGCCATCCCCCATACACACTGCCTATCAAGTAGTTTATTGTTGGCAGTGGGTACACAAACCATGCCAAAGCGTACTGTGCCAAACAGTTACATAACAAAAGCGAAAAGTACTGTACTGCTTGGTGGAATTGCACCATATGTTAAAAGTGTGTGTGTGTGTGTAGGGAAGGGGGATCTCCGGTGGTTACAAGGAAGGGCTGTTTGCCACAGAAGACATCAGGTCAATGGATAAGCACTAATAAGTAAATCAGATTTAGTGTTCCATTATAACCTAACTTGTCTTGGCTCAGAAACACGGCGTGGTCAAGCTATTACGTTTCTGTTATGTCACCTAAAATTCCTCCCCCGGACATGGGAAACAACTGAAGGAAAGTTTTGCTGAGGGGTGAGGGCAGAGCTGATTTCAGCAGTAGGAAATCAATGTTCTTACAGCTGAAACAGGATGTAGCTTTGGCAAATTGATCAATCGTGACATGACTACCAACAGTTTGAGACATCAGTTTGCTAATTTCTTTGTTCAGAAAAGGCTTAGCAGGGCAAAACTCAAAGAAACAGAACTTGATCCTAATGACACCAGCAGTATGTATCTTCTCGCCTGAGGAAAACGTCATTATCACCTCCTATTGATTTTATCAGCTAACATTGTGTATCTAAATTTCAGCAAAGTGAGTAGTTTAGAGGCTTGGGTAATGGCTGATGTATATTAAATGCCTCTCCAGCAGACTGGAAATAGAAACCTCAACACAAAGTGTGATATACTGTTCGGTAGCTGTTCTCAGGGGGAATCGGCCAGTTGTAGTCCTTTTGCCTTTTTGTAAGCGGCCCACAATGCTCAGGCAGAGCTGGGGGAGGGGCGTCTGTCTGCTAGTAGTGACCTCTTTGTGAATGAGATTAGCCTGCTCTATTAATCTGTGATTACTTGGACTGTCTTACCGCAGGGTGAAGCTAACGCACGTGGAGCTACATCAAAGCAAGGAGATCACTTGCTCGGTGTGGATAAACTCATCAGGGCCTCCCTTCTCGCTCTCTCGAACTCTCTTTCCAGCGCAGGGTACATTACGAGCCCCGCTGGGCCTATTTCATCTGCCCCCTCCTGCAGTACTGCGGTGGTTCAGTCCAGTTCGAGAGCGTCGACAAAACGCTTAATCACGTTTTTTGGGTTTTTTTTACCTTCAAGAGGGTCAGAGTGGCACATTCCCAATTGTTTGCGCCTCACCAAGCTCTTGGAATTCCTCAGCTCGAAAGAGTGAAAGGAGGCACCAATTTATAAGAGGGAGGGAGGGAAGGAGACCAGTGGAAGTTTTTCAGCACCTCGAGCCGTTCATTCTCTCATGTAACAAACGGCTGGTAAACCAGCTATTCAGCAGATAATTAGTTGGACTTCAGCTCTGGCTCTGTCAGGCTGGTTTGTCTCCACAAGCATTTTACACAAGCAGGGTTGTTTTCAGGTTTGATCAGTAAATATCGTGATTTGTAGTTTATAGTGTCAGCATGATTAAAAAAAACAAGCATCCAACAATCAGTGTTTCTAATCATTTCATCATTTTTCAGTTGGTTTCACTGAGTTTTTCTTTTTACTTTTTTTGTAGTGGGACCTCTGGTGTCTCTGTTGGGTATTTTTGCAGTTCTAGAAGTAGGCAGAGTGACAAATTATTTGGTGGTATAGAAAGCTAAAACTCCATCACAGCATTTAGCCAAGTGAAATCAGTTTGATTTATTTAAAAAATCACACATTTGTCTAAAAGTGTACAACATACGAAACTCTTTCATTAGACCCTTGATAGATAAACAAATTAAGCTTTATGTACAGAGGTAGCAGCAGTAGAAATGTACTATTAAGTGATTGAATATAAAGTACAAAATGCACAATATTAAGTGTATATTAAATGTAATAGGTGGATGAGTTTTAGGCATAAAAGTACTGTAGGCATGTGGAGTGAAGCCTTTGAATCAGAAAGAAGATTAATTTCATTTAAATCTTCAGTTCAGGTGAAAAACGGTTTCTATTAAACATTATTGAATAGTTTTAATAATTTTCTTTGTTTTCATGGAAAGAAGAACTTTAGCTTGTGCCAGTATTCTTAGTTCAAGATGCTAACTTTCTACATAGCAATTCCTGAGGAAATTGCAGAAATTCTCACAGATTTCAAAGAAGAAAAGACAGTTAAGGTTAAGATGGTTGTTCATTTGTGCTGTAAGCTTTTATTCTTTTTTTTTTTTTTACTGAAGTGGTTGAATTCTTCTAGTTCACTCGAGTGCAAATCTAACATAAATTTCCTCTAAACTGTAGTTTTCAAGTGCTGATCATACATCAGCTTTTACCCTTCCTTTCAGTGAAGTGGTGCTTAAGACACAGAGGTCAGACATGTTGTCACTGAGCTGTGGAAAGGTCTCTGATTCTATACACAATAAAGAGGTCAGATAAACACATACAATCCTGAAGAGCTGTAATTTCTCTTCCCAGAGCTTTCCACACCAAAATGTTTTTTTTCTCTCTCCGCTCAGTGTGCTTCAACATATAGTTTAGTTGTGGCTTTTCCTAAATGGAGAATAACACGGACATCTTAAAACATTGTTGGTGGCCGAAGCCTTGTTTGAGTGTTAACAGCAGTTGTGTTTGAGATATAAACAGCCGTTAATTAATCAAGACTGAGATGCAGATGTAAGATCTAAGCTTTATTTCAGGTGGTTGTGAAGAAGCCGTGGTTCCTCAAGTTTTGTTTAGCCCAAGAACTGAGACCCACTCACCCCACCTACTGTAAAAACTCTGTATTTAGTCTTGTCAGGTCACATGCACCACTCATGCATTAAGGTGGTCATAGCATTCATTATGGCTCTGATTATCCTCGTAGAAAAACTCTTTCTTAAACCTCCTCTCCTTACATTTCCCCTCAACTTTCTTTTAGCTTTAGAAAAACCTGTTCTCACTCACTAACTCACTCACTCACGCCTTCCCAAGATGCCGTCTTACATTGCCATTTTACAGTTGAACCTTTACAGAAAATGGAAATATTCTCGTGCTTTTATTTGGTGTCTGTGGAAAGTTTCGGCGATCCACAGTTACACGGATTTGAAATGCTTGGCTGCAAAGATAGACCCACGTCTCAGTCTATGAGATTAAAAGCTTAATATGTTCACCTGATTCTTTGAAAGACATGATTGTCACAGAAGCTATAAATCTACACCGTGTCCACTTTTTACAGTCTGTGTGTTTTAAACTACACCATGACTGTATGTGAAGTCTTCCAGCCAGCCATGATTGATGTGTTAACTTGCAGAAGGGTTGCAGGGCTGTAAGTCATGCCGTGCACTTGGCTGATAGTAAATACCAGGAGAGCAAATACAGACAGGAAGGACCAGAGATAAGAGCTGCTGAGCTTGTCTGTCCTTCCTCCCTTCTATGTAGTTGTCACAGTTATTATGTCTGCGGCGGCAGGAGGTGATTGGTAGCACATTCAGCCACTCACGTGTAGCTCTGTCATTTGCAATGCGACAAAATCAGGGCTTTGCGTATTATGTACCTTACCTTTGAAATGAAATCCTTATTATTATGTTTTAGCCACAGTTGCTCTAATTTGACACCTGAATGGACTTGCTGCTGGTGAGTGTGAGTATTTTAATTTGCAGATGACAATAGACGCTCCAGACTGCCTCAGGTGATGTGTCTGCCCACAGTTTACATGTTTAATATGGGTGTAATTATTTATCCAAAAGCTTACCCGGGCTCCTGTGTGCTGAAAGACAAATGTGGTGTAATTGGCCCCTCCCTCTCTGATTCCAACCCTCTGCGCATTAGGAAGCCACAATACCCAGCCTCCTCCTCCTCCTAGTCTTCCATGCCCCTTAATTACAATGACTATTTTGATGGATTAAGTCGACTGTATGCAAAGACAAGGTTTGGGGGCTCAAAATCACTGCTTAATGTACCCACCTGAACTGTCTCTATCGCCACTTTTCGGCAGGACTTGCCTCCCTTGTAACAAATGTTGCTTTAAATGAATTGATTGAGGCTTCTTTTACTCGTTGCTCTGGACCCCGGCCAAGATACAGGCTGTCTAGCACATTAGGCACCACCCCCCTTTGCAGGTTTGAAATGTGAGCTGCCTGCATTTTTTTCCTCTCCTCTCCTCTCCTCTCCTCCCTCCACCCCTCCCCTCCCTCCCTCTCTCCCTTCTGGCGAAGTGGCTGTGGCTGCTTCTGTGTGATGTGTGTATTGGGAGAGCAAGCCATGGATCACTAGACAGAAAAAGAAGATACATCAATAACTGCTGCATACATCCGAGGTGAGGAGATAAGCATTTGGTTCTCTCTCTCTCTTTCTCTCTCTCTCTCTCTCTTTCTTCCACCCCCCCCAACCCCCACCCCACCCCCACCTCTCTCTCTCTCTCTCTCTCTCTCTCTCTCTCTGTCTCCCCCCCCTCTCCCCCCTCTCACTCTGTCTTTAACCCTTTACTGCTGCAGAAGCCGGCTCCTAATTTTTCTGAATTATTTGTGGCGATACGTACCTTTCCTGTCTTGACCACAAACCTGTGTCCCCCCTCTTCTCCTCGTGGCTGTTAGTGTTGTATGAAGTTTTCTTCCTCCTCATCCCCCCCCGTTCAACCCCCGTTATCCCTCTCATTGTCTCTGGGGTATTTGTTGCTTGAGTGCAAAGAAGCCGGTGGCAAGTACAGCAGGAGCCCATTAGCAATGACTCCATCTGTGATTGGTTTTGCCTGCGAAACGGAGAGAGCAGCCATGAATAATTGATGTGTATTGTGCAGTCAGTCACTGGACACGCAGGAGAGAGAAGAGAGGAAAACAGAGAGAAGCTGCTGCCCTGAGACACGGAGGGAAACGAGGAGGGAGGGATGGCGGGGGGTGGGGGGGGGGATGTTAGAAAGTAGAGGGGAAGGTGGGAGGGATAGAGAGACACAGAGAAAGAGCTTTAAAATAGCTGCTGGCTTCAGTAGTGCAGAGATTAAGGCTACCCTGTATCGCCTTTGTTCTGCTGTTACAGATTTGTGCTCAGAAGTGTTTCTAGACATATGAGTCCCCCCTTTTTTCTGTGCAGCGAAGAGTGAGAAGTAAGCAGGGACGTTGCTGGAGTTGGTCTGGTTGAAATGCGGGTGGCATTTTAGATGTGGAGTCGGGGGTCTTTCGCTGCTGTGAATAGGACAAAGCTGCTGTGAGCTGTCAAAAGGAGGAGACAACAGTTAAAGAGGGATGTGTTTGGGGTGGGGGGTATTCAGTGACAAGAGGGAAGGTAGTTCTGCTGCTGCTTCCAAGAGCAACTTCACATTATTTTACCCCTTGGGGGGCAGATTGAAGGTTGATGGGTGCAGACGGGCACCCTGCCATGTCTTAAACTAACGGAATGGGCTTTGACAGTATGACGAGTGCCTCGCAGCGCCCCTCGTGATGGAGTTGCAACAGCTGACTGCTGCATTTGACCCACTTACAGCTCACACAGAAGGGGTCAAAATGGCCTTGATTATCTCTCTGAGTCTCGCTGACCTACTTGAGGCAGCGTTTTCCGTGAGACTCTTGGCAGTTTATCACACCCACTCCCCTCAGTGCCACACAGCACAACCACCTCGCTGCAGAGACACGCACAGATTCTCCTCCTATATTGTGATTCACCGGTTCCAGATCAGGGATTCAGTGTTTCCCATGGTCTGATCATGTCTGAGTTTTGTTTTTTTTTGTTTTTTTTTTGAATTGCAGCAACAGGTTTAAAGGTTTAACTGGTTTTTCCAGACATTTGACTTCATTGAGATGCTAATGCATGTTTTGTTTAACATAAAGGAACACACGAGAGGGTCAGTTTTAGGTGATGTATTCCTTTAATGAACGAGTCTCTGTCAATAGAGAAAGTCAGCTGGCGTCCTGCTGTAATTGACCTCACTTGAGAATTATATTCTGGCGTGTTGGTCTCTTTATTGTACACTTTTTTTCAACCAAGAGGGGTTTTGTTAAGCTGTACAGTAAAGTCCTGGATTGGGATATTATTCTGTGATCCCCCCCCCCCCTTCCAACCCTAAAATGTGTCTGTGGGACAGCTCCCAACATGCTAAGACACGAGAGGTTTTGCAACAGGCGTGTTGGTAAAGAGATGTCTGGCTAGTACAGCACTCCACACTTCCAACTATTCATTACTGTTGTTTTGTCAGCTTCAATTAATCCCCTGGGCTCTGTGTTGGAGATGTTTTTTTCCCCCCACTAAGTTGTGACCTTTTTCTTCAAAGTTTTTTCTGATAAAGTCCCAAATCAAAATAAGAGGAATCAGTACGCAGGAGCTGTTGATGTCATTTGTGGATTTACAGAACACGCAGACTCTTCCCATGTAGCTTTTTAATGAAAGAACATCCAGCCGTAAGTACTTAGAGGAAGCAGTTTGTTTACACCTCTTGAGAAATTGTGATTGTCCGATCAGACGCAGCAGGCAAAGTACAAGCACATTTTATGTTGAATCCTTGATCAGATGTTAAATCAGGATTGGAATTGAAGACAGTCTCTAAAAGAGGCACAATTTTTATTTATGTTTTTTACATGCCGTTTAAGTTTGATGCTGGGACTCAGTACGTCTTCATCAGCTTTATGATATGAGGAAATCCAGCTGAACTATGATTTTCAGCTGCCTCTCAGTGTGATTTCACAAATGGGAAAAATAATGACATCCTGTATCTGAATTTTGAAACTAATTGTCTGAATCAAGTTTGCAAAATAATAACATTTTTAATTTAATGATCTGTTTCAGTGGAGGTTAGTGTGGAAACTCAGTGACATTTGGTGAAAATGAAACCAGCATGCTTCACAAATGTACGTTTTTATACTACAAAAATGAAAAAGTGTGATGTGATATCTGAACATTTTAACAAACCGATTTTTAAAATTGCATTAAAATACCAGCTATATCTACAGGTAGATTCCCCTCCTCCCATCTCTTATTTGATCTTAATTAACAATCAAAAAATAATCATATATTTGGTCTCTTTCGCCCACTGTGGATCAGGTGTCTGAGTGCTGAGCAGCAGAAAGCGCTTAACTCGATCTGTATCTTCTGCAGAATGAGTTACCTTCGGCAGGAAGGGAGCGAAGGCCTTTACATGATCTTTTATATCTGGTGTTCAGGCAGCCTGAAAGCAATGAAAAGATGCTTTTAGAGATCAGTCAAAGAAGATCTTAGTTATGAGAGATTATAAGTGACGGTATTGGACCATGCTAAAGCAGCACGTTAAAGAGGCATTAAGTAATCTATGACGAGAGATTCAAACAACATGAATAGGACTTAATTCCTCTTTCACGTGTCTGCGGCAAACATGCGCTTTTACACCTGTGAAGCTACGGTAAGTTAACTGCTCGGGTGAAGAGCTAAGCATTCATTCAAGTCGCATTTTGAGGCTCGTTAATTAGCAGATATCCTACGATTTATTGGATGCATCAACACATTAAACAGTAACCAATAATAATATTAATAACACGTTTTAGTTTTTTAGTTTTAGTAGCAGGAATGTTGTGATGTGACAGCCAGAAATGTCAATAATTCATAAATTGTTTGCGCTGGATATTGCTGTCGTTTTGCTCAATGACACAGTGAATGTGTAATCTGTTTCCTTTGAGTGTTATTTGCTTTATACACATAATTTTGCTTATTTCAAGTGTGGTACGTTCAGTTGTTTTCTGAGTGCGTTTTTAGACTGTCTGTGAATTATAACCCCATGTACAGTATTCCTCCACTGCCCACGCAACTCATAGGTTTGTGTTTGAATAAGGGATCAACTCATAATCAAGTGTCTGTTGTCTGCTGAAATGTGTGTCAAGTACAGTAAAATGTAAAATTTGAACCCTACAGAAACCGACTGCTGCAGGAGGTGTCGTTGTGACTCAGGTACTTGGCTGCGTGTTGAAGTGCTGCCCAGTAAACTCATACACATTGGCTGAATCCAACCAACCATCCTCATCGCAGTCCTTCCTTCGTGTCCCCACGTTGGACAAGTGACAACACACAGCCCATGGAATGACATCAGATATGCTTTTTTTGGTTTGTCATTTAGCAAAGCTGCGTGGCTGCTGTTGTGTTGTCTGTCGGAGTTTTTACATTATGAGGCATGTTACACGCACACTTTGTTTTTTCATCTTGCTTGCGTCATAGTTCACACTTGTGTTCTTGGCTGTTCATTTATGCCTTGTTCCTCCTGGTGAACTGTATGTTAATTATAAACCCTCCTTCTGACTTTTACGTCAAGAGTACGTAAAATAATGTGATCAAACTTATGGTCACTTTGAAGAAGCTGGAACAATAAGAACAAATGAGAATATAGCAGACTGGATGTCAGAGCCAGCAAACGTGTACGACAGTGCAAAAACATGGAATATGAAATGATGTATGTATATGATATATGATATATATATATATCATATATATATATATATATATGTTTAAAAACACCTACAGTGTACTTTAAATAAAATATAAGTATAAAATAGATTATAAAACATTAACAGAAATGCAGGAATTTAAAGGAATGAAATGAATACATGAAAATGAAAATGCCCAGCAGAAAATCTCTAGCATAAGATCTGGGCTTGTTGGAAATGGAGTTTCATTGTTTCCATGAGGCTTACCATTAGAGTGTTTATCACGAGGAAGCTTTTTATCCAAATCCTGCACTGTTGCACATATGGATCTCTGTAATGAGCCTAGAGGGGTGCCAGGACCCGACCCAGGCCCCACCAGTCTCTGTTCCTACTGTACTTCTAAAGGGAAGCTTTGACCCCAGGCCCACTGTGAAAAGGTCGCAGGTGAATCAGCTGCCAGCGTATGCCACCATGACACTACCGGCCCTGCCCAGCACCCTGAGGTGGGCACTAGCCCGGGCACATCTGCTCCGTGCCTAATTAGTATCATTGTAGACGAGGGCTTAAGGGTAGGCCTTCGTTAATAGCAGCCTGTTGCTCGGGGAAACAGTCTGGCTCCTATAAGCCGCTTCTTTGCAGGTCTGCTCCTCTGATAATCTGGTTGCAGAAGTGCATGGTTAAAAACAAAAAAACAACACAAAAAAATCACACTTTGTGCTGGTGCAGCCAGCCTCACATGGCAGATGGCAGAAATCTCATTGTGGTCAAGTGAAAGGGTCATCAGTTAGACGGTCAGAATTTTTGTGAGATTTGTATTGTCTGAGCAGAGTAGAATAGTCTGTGTCTGAAAGATTTTGCTTTTATTCGTCTATCAAGATGTTTTTTTCCCCTTTTTTTTTAAACAACCACGTCAGGATTTTTGCAAGTTCTAGCTCCTCAATTGAAAGTCATGTACGCATTATATTTTTTGCTGGCCATTTTCAAATGCATGCTGTAATGTTTTGGTTTTTAATTTATATTTCCAATAGTTTTTCACTCATTTCTTTAGTGTACAAAAATCAGTAAGCAAACTTTTGAGTAATCAGCAGTGAGCCATGTTAAACACATAAAGTTTATATTTGTAAAACCTTTAGAAAATTAACAGAAAATTATTAATAAATTAATAAGCATTTAGTAGGTAAAAACAAGAGGGGTAAAAAGAAAAAAGACAAAGGAATAAAACATCATGAATGAACATCAAGTCTGTATAATGTGACAAAAATGCACTCAAGCTAGTTTATAAAGTCTGCTAGTTTATTTTTATACAGTAAGAAAAGTAATGGAAGTGAATGGTTGCCTGAAAAGGCTGGAAACACATCAAAACTCTAAATTACAATGGTTTGCAAAATGGTTAGCTGCAATGTAAAGTATACATCATTTTTTAGTAAACGGGCTAAAACTACTGCGGTCCTTTAAGAAAACTCCACCTCAGGCACTTCGAAGTACTGCTGCAAGACTTTAGCTCCTAAATTAAGACATAAAGATGAAGGTTTGGAAGTGGTTTTACTCCCAATCAGCTTACTGCAGCAGAGAGCATCATATAGTAACAGATTGAAGATTTATAATGTTGGTTGTGGGAGATGTTTGGCTTTAATGCACAAGGAATTAATTCTCACCAGGGGGTTTAAATGCTATAGATTTCTACCTTCTTGCTTTACAGGGACCCTGAATGGCGTGCCCTGTTTTTAATGAGGAGATTTGTTGCATGTGCCAAGAGAGATTATCTTTGAATGCGCTGGACTGCTTGGGCAAAGGTTTGGTTCCTGTGTAACCATGACCAAGAAATGACAGCCGGAGTGATGAGATCTGCATAAATCTTGTTGAGGTTCCAGTTGGTATTTAGGTAGTGCCAAGTGGGTTTCTTTAAAGATATACAGTTTAATCTTTATCTCGAATCTGAGACTACAGATTTTGTCTGAGGATAAATCTTATCTTTGACATTTTTGATTTTTTGATTTTTTTTTTTAAATCCTGCATGTAAATAGATTTTAAAAAATTTGCATCACAATGTGGTTTGCTGGATATTTTAATACTGAAATTTTATTGACAGCACAAGTGGGAAGTTAAGAGGTATAAGGCACAGCTTTCCTATCTGTCAGTAATGCTGTCTTTAGTGGTTTTTGATTTTTCAACAAAGAACACAGGATTTCAAAACAGCAACCCAGAAACAACAAATCTGCAGCATTTTCCTTCCTCCTTTTTTTTTATTTTTCCTTGTGCCGCTCTCCTCCACATGGCCACATATGCTTGTGGCCTCAGTAAAACCTTTTTGGCAAGAGTCCAAGTCCCCTACCCTCCCCTTCCCCATTCTCCTAGCCGGATGGACATGGCACGACATTGCGGCCATGTGGCCAGCAGGAGGCTGTATTTAAGCCGGGGCAGCTCTGAAATGGGCCATAAAACCTAGCCAGCAAGTCTGGCTCCCCATGAGGCAACGGGCCTAAGTACTCATTGACAAGACTCCAACATCACCGACTTTCCAGAGAGGGAGCAGGAGTGGAAATAATGCAGGAAAAAAAAACTCACAGCAGACAAAGATGAGGTGCAGACAGGAGGCAGTTGTCTGGCCTAGATAGGCATGCTGTTTCATAACTGTTAGCGCTACTGCTTTCAATCCATGATATGTAGCTGCTTTCCTCTACTTTTCCACTGCTAAACACTTTCTTAATCTTCCAGCTCATTTACACTTAATGAAATAGCTGCCTAATTGCACAAGTTTAAGGGACCTCAGGGGTAATATGTCACATTTTGATGCCACATGGCAGCCACGGCATTCACATGTTCCCACTTCACACATCCTGCCCACTTCATCGGCTTTCAGAAAACATCGCTCATCCTGAAATATGTCACCACATGACTCACCCAACTTTAAAATCTCTGTAACTGAGCTAATGAAGTCAGTTTTCCAACATTCAGTTCGCTCTTGCTTCCATGCCAGAGAGTTGAGAAGGTGACAGAGAGGTGAAATGTGTACCATGTGTTTAAGGCAGTACACCTGTGAAGTTTGATCTAACAATTCCCCCATGGATTAAACAAGTAGCATAACTCTGATCTGTCATGGGTTGACAGGGCCGTAACCTATCGTACCCGCTCCTGAAAAGACTGCGTGATTGACGGGTTGCTTCCATTTCATTGTCAAATTGGCATCGATGAATAATTCGTGGCATCTGTGGAAAGACAAAGAGAGGTTTGATTGCTGCCAGGCGGGGATTCATGGCTCTGTGGTGATGGAGAGCTGCAAGGGCCGAGTAGGACATGATTTACAATCTAAGCCGGTAGTTTACACAGGACAGTTTGGCATTCATGTAGTTTTCCATATATTATGGGGTAAATCCCAGAATTTTACTGTTCCGGGAAGCCTACACGAAGCATATAAGTGAGGAATTCTTTGGCTAAAGCTAAACATAGCTTTTTTTGCATGGCCACTTAGGTGCTCGCAGTAATCAGGGATTCTAGAGCTCCCCAGACTCTCTCTTATTTTAATTGACTTTGGCCTGTAGGAGGCTTGTGTCCATTCAAACCTCTCTGGGCACAGAGAGAGATGAGGGAGGGCAGGAGGGGGGGAGGAACAGAAAGTGAATAGAGCTCCCTCAGAAACTAAAGAGTGCAGCCCACTAGAGCCGTTCTTGTTAGTTTGCTCATGGTCTTTGTTCTCCTTTCAGCCCTTTTGGCTAAATGTCTTCAAACAAGCCGTTTGGGGGTTGTGAATCTGTCCGACAGGCTTATAGCAAAAAATTGGACTTCATTTTTACAGTTAGTGTGGGAATAAGAGAGGAAGTGCCTCTGATGATGTGCGTGCCATGTGATGACTGGATGTGTACTGTGTGGACATTAGTGACCAAGCGATGTGGGACGATGCCAAGTGGGAGTCCAGGGTTGACAAGAGAGCAGGTGTCTGTTAGATAGAGAGCAAGGAGGGAAGGAGGGAGGGAGGAGGTTTATAAGAGCTCTTGGCATCTGCTTTACCTGCTGCCTCCCCTCCAGTCACCCTGCCAGGGAGCAGAGGGAAAGGAGGTGTGAGAGGGAAAAGACGAAGAGACCAAGAAAATGTTTTGGAGCAGACAGCGAGTGAATGAGTGACCTTTTTAATGGAAGCCAGTCATGTCATGTTCTCAGGGTTATCCTCTCCCACAGGTTGTTTGTGCAGCTCAGAGTCACTTTTCATCATGGTTGGGTTGGATTTACTGCACATTTGTTTTCAAGTGTTATAAGAAAACATTTATTTTATTTCCACCTTAATATAATGGACCATTTGTGTCCCACTTCCTTTGGATCATTCACCAAACATGCTGTCAACAGTTTTTATAGGATCTGATTCTTTGCTGTGATGGATTTATAGCTGACAGAAGGCGACAACGGGAGACTCGCACTAGATATCTAAAGCATACATTTGATTTATAGCTCAGCGTCCCCTGCAACAGTAGACACACATATTGTTAATTAGTCCAGTCGCCACAGTAGCAGACATTCTTTCAGTTACTTTGTGATGTGGCTGAGAGGAGAGGAGAAGGAGATGACTGATGGAGCCTTCTATCACTTTGCCTCAAGTATTCACTCTCAACAACCTCTGTGACCAACAGAAACTTGAAAACTCACGCAGCATGAACTGGCCGGCCACAGTTCTCGCAGTGGTGGTATATCTGTAGCTGCCACCACTTTTGACAACGCTGTATACGTATGAGTAAAAATACTTTTGGTTCTAGGAAGACATATTCCTGGGAATTTCGTAAAATTTAAATAAAACAAACCAAGAGTTCCCAGAGACACATATCTCACAACATGGGCAGAGCAACATGGCTATAAGCTACTACAGGTAAATGAGAAAATATACTTTTCTAGTTTGGGGGAACTGATCCTTTAATCTATATGCCTGTTTTTTTCTTTTTTATCAAAGCAAAAATAACAGAATCAAGCTATTTAATCAGCATAGTTTATCTCTCTGCCTCCTGTCTGTACATGCTGTGAAAGGTGGGGAGGGGAAGCATTATCATTGGAAAGAGCATTGAACAACTGTCAGGGATGCAGTCCATGTCATTTGTCATGCCGCCCCGGGGGCTTTATGACAGAGAGTGAAGCTGGAAGCTCCAGGCCCTTCTACTGAACCACCCATCTAGTCCCAGCAGATGCGTTTACCGCCCTTCGCTGTGGCTGACCATCAGGCTGCACAGCTGAGCACCAGAATATCAATACGGCTCAGACTCAGCCGGGCCCCTGGGAGTATCTACAAGGCAAACAGGATAGGCTCCTCTCCTTATGGAAGACAGAGACCCTTTGCCACCAGGGAGAACAATATAAACAGAGCAAAAAGGTGCTCTGTAGCACCAAACGGCAGTTTGACTCAGTCCAGAATATTCACTGTGATTTTGAAGAGCTACCTCTAAGACATTTATCTTCAGCTTTGGCTCTTCTCATGGAGGGAAACAGATGAGTGTACTGAAGGGCCGTCTGTGGGAGGAGAGGAGAAGAAAAACAGTAATCCTTTTGTGTTCACCGTCCACACTGTCCTGAGAGATGCTTGGTTGGAGGAGGAGGAGGAGGAGGAAGAGGGAGAGACTGTTAGGAGTAACGGGTTGGCTGTTCCTCCTCCTGTCATATGAAACCTGAAGTTTATCCTCTGAGTCAATGACAGTGCGCCTCTCCTTTAAACAGTTTGGTGCTCAGTGGAGGTGGTAATTTTGTGTGGTGATAGGCCTTTTATCTAATGTTGAGCTATAATAATTTAAGTGGCAGCACTGGTGCTTCTTCCTCCCTCTCCTCTTTCTCTCTCTTTCTCTTAGATATGTATCATTATTTCCCTGCTTTGCTCCAAACCGTTGTTGTTTTTTTTCTTTTTTAAATCTATCTATTTATTTATTTATTTATTTATTTATGTTGCCCCGCGGGTGTTGATGTCGGCCTCAGTGTGAAACGAGGAGACCGTCCCCTTGGCCAGACAGCCTCATGGTGGCTCAGTTAGGGGATAAATTGTGGAGACATGTTTATCAACATAGAAGAAGTGCAAGTTACCCCTTGTTGGAAGAGAATAATGGGACCTAATTGAGCTGTAACATGCTGGCTGGTCGCCAGGCCCTTGAATCGAAAACTCACTCCATCAGAAGGGGGTCTGGGGAGAGGGAGGGTGCTGCTGAAACACTGCAGGACATTCTAACATAGATGTGAGACTTGTAAACCTATTACCTGCGTTCGGACCCGGATCTATTTAATTAAAACTAAACTGCAAATCTGCACGTCTACCTGCAATTATATAGCACCTGGGAGGCCTTTTCCTGTCAACCAAAGCGCAGCCGTGGTGAAGTCAGATCAATCCTCGGGAGGAACAGGACAGCCTGTCTCCTGGCACCTGCCTTGCCAAGAACAGGAGGAGGAAGGAGGGGGGAAAAGAGAGAGAGAGAAAAAGAGAGGGAGCAGGGAAGGAAAAACCCAGCTGCCTCTGTGCCCGAGCCCCGTGCTGCTTTTAAAGGAGTGGGAAGGGGAGGGGGAGGGAGACTGCTGGCACCATCTGTACATGTCTTTTGTATTCCAGCCCTCATCTTTACACAGAGCGAGGCTGGTGTGCTCAGTGTTCAAATGAAAGGAGAAGGAGGTGCCTTTTGGGGTGCGATGCTCTGAGAGGAGAAGGTGTGCGTTTGTGTTTCGACACTGAGATTCTGTTTTGTCCTCGAAAAATTTGGCGCACTCAGAGGACATCTCATGTCCTATTTATTTTACCCCTGTGTGTGTGTGTGCGCGCACATGCGTGTGTGTGTGTTAATATAAGCCACTGTGGTGTCTTTCCTTACGTGTGTGCATCAGTAGACTTGCGCTCTGTTTGCAAGCACTCATGTGTGGTCAAATCTCTGGGTTGCCATGTTTGTGATGGGAGTCAGAAGCTTTTGTTTGTTCCTCCCTCCCATCAGCCCCATTACCCTGATGTCTCCTCTCTCACTGACTCACTCATCTTTTTTTATCTGTCTCTCTCCCTCTCTCTCTGTCCCTCTCTGTGTGATACGTGCGGTGGCGGCCCGTCCTTGCATGTGGCGGCAGGGTGGATCTGCCTGCGAGGACAGCCTGCACTGTCTGCTGTCATATTGACGTGGCTTTTTGCGCGAACCGCAGCTGAAATCACCGAGCACACTGTTTCACCCACCCGCCCCTCCCTCGCTCCTCAGTCAGCCTAGAAGTGCTGTGAATCATAAGAGGAGGTGGCTGCCCTGCTCTTTGATTGAATCCACATTCCCTTCCTCCTCTGACGCCGCAGAGAGAGGCTAGAAGGAGGCAGGGGAAGCGAGAGGGAGAAAAAGGAAAAGTGAGTCTTTTGTAGTTGGCACAGTACAAAAACATGCACTGCAGATGAAAAGCATATGATTCGATCAAACGCACTCTGTGGTAGCTGCCTAACCAAGCGGTAGGTAGGAAGGTGGAGAGAAGAGAAGGGCTGGGGTCCATCCTCAGGTCCAGAGTGAACCCTAGTGGCCAAGAGCTGCAGTGGCATGCTGGATTGAAGCTCATCTTTTATGCTCCATCATAAAGGTGCTTCCTTTTGTTTCTTCTTCTGTAAAAGGGGTTTTCTATAGTGTACACAATATTCCAGCATCAGTTATTGCATAGATAAATCTATCTGTGCTGTAAAGCTCTCATAGAACTTTCAGATAAATTAACTGATAATGCAGTACATTTTGTAGGCTTTTAGTGTTGTATTTTACATGTTGGAATTCGTTTTTCAGGGTACAGCCATGCTTGCTTCGAGGATGTACTTCGGGATTTAGTTGGAGATTTTATTTATCCCTTGCAAAGAAACGTAAACATAGATTGAAAAAGATCCTCGCAGGACACTGACAGACCTACCTTTATGTCGTGAAACCTGGCAGTGCATATGAGTGGATCCCACAGTCACGTTTAAAAGACAGCAAAACATTATAGCAAATAACTATGAAAAGAGGAAAGATGTGGAGGAAGAATCAGCCACTTAGTGAATAAAAATGTCGAAATCAAGCAAATCATTTTCTGTTTGGTTATTCTTGTTCAATCAGTGAAATATGTTATGCTGTGCTGTAACTGTCAACGCTGTGTCCAGGTCGTGTTTTTCACTTCACTGTCGTGCTTCATTCCCCATAGAAAGTTTTAATGTCATTTCCAGTAAGTAGATGCAAATCATTGAAAGATGATGAAATAAGACAGTAATGGGCAGCTAATGTGTATTGTGCTGCTGACATGGATATGAGTGATAAATTAAACCTCAACAATCCTGTTCCTCGTCTGAGCATGTGAAAACCTTGATTTAAGTCCATAAACATAAACCAGCTCTTATTTGTCTAAACGTTTTGTCCAAACGATTAAAATGACCCTTAAACTGTCTAAACCAACTAAAAAATGAATAATTAGAAGACAGTACAGTCTTACTTTCAGAAAATGCCCTCACTTTATTAAATTTGTTTTCAGAAGCAAATTTTCAGCACTTAGGGTGTTTACATATTGAATGCTTATATTACATGGTTACATGGAGTGATAATCTTAACGCCTGTTCTGTTGTGGTGGTACGTGCACAGGCAGGATTTTGTCGGTCAGGCCATTGCTTTTCAATTGTCATGTCCACATTTTCTCTGGAGACTCTGTTCCTTAGTTGTTGTTTTCGTCTGCCCTCCTCTTCCCACATAATCAGTTTTCGCAGGTTTTTGCAGCGCTTGCTGTGGAGGGATATTACCTCTATAGTTATTTCTCTAAGGAATCTGACAACACTGATACACTCTTCGCTCTGCTTTCCTTCCAGCTCTTCTGTCCTCGTGGTGTGAGGAGCTGGGACGCCTCCTCCTCCTCCGTCACCAGAAGAACAGGCAGAACGAGCCTCCAGGAAAAGTGCCCATGCAGCCCCCCATGAGCTCCATGAAGCCCAGCCTCTCACATGGGTCAGTGTTCACACTGCTGCGCTTTTTGGCTTGTGTGTGAGCTGTGTTTGGGTGTGTGTGTGAGCTCTGTTTGGGTGTGTGTGTGTGTGTTGGGTGTGTGAACAGACAGACCAGGCCCATGGGGAAAGCCCGTCCTCTCCACATGAAGCCGGTACTCCTTATGGATCAGTGACCAGACAAACTGTCAGACTAACTGCTTGTAGCACAGTCAATAGGGACAAACAGTGCTGCTCTAACCCTGGTACAGCTAGTTAATAATTACAGCATATGCTTTTATTTTATAATTCTAACAAAAAAAAAATTATCTTTCCCTATCATTCAGCCAAAGCAAATAGACATACTGGGAATGTCTTTTGTGCACGACAAATATTTGTGCAGTGACGTAGGGCACATTTAGGTTTGCCTACATGATGTGTTTTTGTCTGTCCCCTGCAGAGATGGGTCTTTTCCCTACGACTCAGTTCCCTGGCAACAGAACACCAATCAGCCTCCAGGTTCGTTGTCTGTGGTGACCACCGTGTGGGGTGTAACCAACACGTCGCAGAGCCAGGTGAGATCCCATACCTGTCCAACTGTTAAAGTGTGGACTGCAACTGAGGCGACAGTTTAACTGTCTAACCTTAATTTTATTCCTGATACATTAACACATCAGGAGTCGTGATGTTGTTGGCAGCAATAACTCCTCTTTTGACGAGTTAATTTGAGTCACTCTTAACTCAGCAACTTTACAAATGTAGTCACACTCTGTTGTTTCACCAGTGAGAAATCATCAGTCCATAGACCTGTTGTCTGATATTTAGGTGTTTTTCTTAACATTGTCTTAATGTTAAACTATCAAACATTCACACTTGTTTATCTCTCTGTATGTCTATGTTCAACAGGTGTTGGGGAATCCCATGGCCAACAACAATAATCCCATGAACCCTGGAGGCAACCCTATGGGCTCGGGTATGTCTGGTAGCAATCCAGGAATGAACTCTCCTCAGTTCCCTGGTCCTCAACAGCAGTTCCCCAGCAAAGGCAACTCCAGCCAGGGCTACATGCAGCAGGGCATGTACGGACGACCCAACTACCCTGGAGGAGGAGGCTTTGGTGGCAAGTAAGTGGATAGTGAATTAGTACTTGCTGCAATGATTAAATTTGCTTCCAAGGAGGTCATTCTGACAGTCAGTTGAAATGATCGTACTCCTCCAGCATGATGGTAAGGGATAACTTCCTATATTCTCCTGCTCTTTGTTATAGTTACCCTGGAGGGCCTAATGCTGGACCTGGAGGAATGGGCATCCCTCCACACTCCCGCCCTCCTTCAGACTTCACCCAGCCTGCTGCTGCTGCCGCCGCCGCTGCAGTTGCTGCTGCCGCTGCCACAGCAACCGCCACTGCCACAGCAACTGTAGCTGCCCTTCAAGAAACCCAGAACAAGGACATGAACCAATATGGACCGGTAGGACAAGTCAAAAAGCTGATAGCACATGTGTGTCGTCTGTGTTCATAAATTAAATTTATTCCATTATTGTGCATGTTACTACTTGGGACAACTTGGGAGTCCGATGTTAGAAAATGTTAAGTGTAAATGTAAATGTTTGAACAGTTTCATCCTCTGTCAACTCAGATGGTTGGGTTGATTGAACCCGTTTTGTTTTCCAGATGAGTTCCTCTTTCCAGATGGCACCAAACCAGGCATACAACAGCCAGTTCATGAACCAGCCAGGACCCCGTGGCCCTCCATCCCTCCCTGGGAACATGGGCACAGGTATGAATGCATCCAACATGAGTGGCCCCCCCATGGGGATGAACCAGCCCAGGGGCCAAGGCATGGGGCCTTTCGGTGCCCACGGCCAAAGGATGCCCCAGCAAGGCTATGCAGGACCCCGGCCTCAAGGCATGGGTATGCAGGGCATAAAAAGACCGTATCCAGGGGAGGTGAGTGGATATGAATTCGACATTTCCACCTTTAAGCTTTACCTTGCTTGCTGTATGTTGAATATATGTTTGCCATCACTGTATCCACAGCCGAACTATGGCGGGCAGCAGTATGGACCAAACAACCAGTTCCCTAACCAGCAGGGGCAGTACCCCACACCCAACGCCTCGAGGCCACTGCCATCCCCCAACTACCCTGGCCAGAGGATGCCAGGACAGCAGATGCAGGGCCAATACCCGCCACCCAGCGGTGCCATGGGCCAGTACTATAAGGTGCAGTAATTCTGCAACAACGTTCAACAAAAATTTCATGATGATAATTAATAATGTACCAAACACTTGTCTGCAACAAAGTGTCAGCAGCTTTTTGGTACAAATTCACAGAGGTAGTTTGAACAATAATTTTTAATCTGTTTGAAAATTACAGCAAGAGCCACCTTTTAATGGCCAAACAAATAACTTCTCTGGGAGCGGATATCAGTACAACCAGGGTAATATGAACGGGGTAAGTCTATTTTGTACCAATTTTTTCAGCACATTATCACACTCCTGTGCTCTTTATAGCCCCATGAAAATTTGATTTACTAATCTGTTGTCTTTAATGCAGCCGCCCAGACCTGTGGGTAACTACCCCCACTCCCCAGTGCCAGGCAACCCAACCCCTCCAATGACCCCAGGAAGTAACATCCCTCCATACCTGTCACCAAACCAGGACGTAAAGCCACCCTTCCCTCCTGACATCAAACCAAATATCACTGCGCTCCCTCCCCCTCCAGGTCAGTAACTTTAAAATGTCTAATAAAGAGATCTGAACAGTGAGTTATTTGTGTAGAAGTTCATGGTGGTCTGACCATGGCTCTTCTTCAACCTGCAGCTAACCACAACGAGGAGCTGCGCCTGACTTTCCCAGTGCGAGATGGCGTAGTTCTAGAGCCCTTCAGGCTAGAACATAACCTGGCTGTCAGCAATCACGTCTTCCACTTACGGCCGTCTGTACACCAGACTCTCATGTGGAGGTAAGACGCCATGCACTGAATCACCATACAGTGTGTTTCTAGATATTCTTCCCGGGTGTTTTGTCTCCTGTTAGAGCTTTGTGATATAGTGTTTTTCCCTCTTCTAGTGATCTCCTTTACATTCAATGTAAACTTTTCAAGGAATCCAAACACATGTTGTCACTAAAATCAACATTAGAACCAGATACTGCAATTTCTTTCAAAGTATTTGTAGTTGTACCTGCAGTGCTTGAGACTGGTTTGAAAACAAAGAAAGGATGAAAGAAGGCTTGGGTTGATTGTTGGTTCAAGGTGTTCATGTTGTATAATTTGGGACTGTGTGGTTAAAAAAAAAAGCCCTCTATGTAACATCCATGGGGTTCCACTGGGTGCCCTGCCAGGGCCAGCACCATATCCCCAGCCTTATTCAAATAATCAATCTACATACACAAACACAAATATAACTGGCAGAGATTACGGGTGGGAAGCCAGTGAGGGATCGCATTCTTGTTGCAGCGTAAACAAATTGTGTTATTTCATTAGTCAAGCAGAACACTGTTGTCTTTTGAGTCCCACAGAACACATCCGTAACACTTAACAATTAATATTTTTTCTTTGCTTGTCTGCGCAGATCGGACCTGGAGCTGCAGTTTAAGTGCTACCACCACGAAGACCGTCAGATGAACACTAACTGGCCGGCATCGGTCCAAGTCAGCGTAAATGCCACGCCGCTCACCATTGAGCGTGGCGACAATAAGACCTCCCACAAACCCCTGCACTTGAAGCACGTGTGCCAGCCAGGAAGGAACACAATCCAGATCACAGTCACTGCCTGCTGCTGTGTGAGTGCACGATACTCCCGAAGTAATAAAAAGGGGTTTATGCAAATCCCGACACAAGAAGTTGCCAGATAAATAAAAGTCAAAGAAAAAACTCAACCTGCAGATGATATTTTAATGCTAAAGCTTAGTTCAAAATGATTGTTCTGGATACACATGTTGAAAGAGTGAGGATGTTGGTGACAGTGTTGTTTCCTCCTGCAGTCGCACTTGTTTGTGCTGCAGCTGGTCCACAGGCCATCAGTTCGCTCCGTCCTCCAGGGCTTACTGAAGAAGAGGCTTCTGCCTGCAGAGCACTGCATCACCAAAGGTATATACAAAAGAAGATAGTCACGTGTTACAGCCTGATGTCCTGATCAGCAGTCCCTGCTTACACACTGTATTTTTCTCCTTCTGCATCAAAGTCAAGAGGAACTTCAGCAGCGTAGCGGCGTCATCAGGCAACGCAACGCTCAACGGAGAAGATGGCGTGGAGCAGACAGCCATTAAGGTTTCTCTCAAATGTCCAATCACTTTCCGGCGAATACAGCTTCCAGCAAGAGGCCATGACTGCAAACACGTTCAGGTAATAACTGCAGGGATAAACAAGCACACTTAGGGTCAGAAATCTGATATCTAAAAGGAAGAAGAGCTTTAAAATGGTGTACTGGATAACAAGGGTGCCTTTTCTTCTTGTTCTTGCAGTGTTTTGATTTGGAATCATACTTACAACTGAACTGTGAGCGGGGGACATGGCGATGTCCTGTATGCAAGTACGTTTATCCTGCTGAGACACATGACAGGGTTTGCGCTGTCTGTGGTATTGAACGTAATGTTGTCCCTCTCAGCATTTTAAGCTCCATCTCTCTTCTCTCCTCAGTAAAACAGCGTTGTTAGAAGGACTCGAAGTGGACCAGTACATGTGGGGGATCTTGAACGCCATTCAAAAGTAAGCTGAGGCGAGAACAAAAGTTGTAAATGTATATATTCCTTCGTAATTTCCTTACGTGTTAACAACTTCATCTGTATTTCACCAGCTCGGAGTTTGAGGAGGTGACCATTGACCCGACGTGTAGTTGGCGGCCGGTGGCTATCAAATCCGATGTCCACATCAAAGAGGATCCAGATGGACCACTGGCCAAGAGGTTTAAAACAATGAGTCCCAGCCAGATGATCATGCCCAACGTGATGGAAATGATAGCTCAGTTGGGCCCCGGACCATCGCCGTACCCACTAATGTCTTCTCAGCAAGGGGGCAACAACAACGAATACAACAGCCAAGGTAGGATCCAAACATACAGTCCTCATATAGACAAGTATTCATATTCTAAATGTTGGATGGTTACAGTGCGGAATGAGGTTAAAATATCTGTAATAAATGTACACATGTATTCACTGTTTTTATTCTGTGTGCCAGGCAACAATTACCAGGGGCATGGGAACTTTGACTTTCCTCACGTCACCCCTGGTGGTACGTCGATGAATGATTTCATGCACGGCCCCCAGCTGTCTCACCCGCCTGATGTGCCCAGCAGCCTGATGACCCAAGACAAGCCGCTTTCCCACAACATGCCTGACTCGGTGAGTTCTACAGCCATTTAGTTTATCGATTATGCATTTTCAGCCTCTCTTAGCTTCTGCCGAATACTGAAAACTACCAACAGAATAATATTTTATGGGTATTCAGAGACATCTGATAGCAAGCACATCCTCGTGCTAGAAAGGTGGAGATTGACAAAATAAACCGTGCATTCAGCTGTATCGACTGTATGTCTCTTTTTGTTTTGCATTCCAATAATTTATGCTGTACTATTGCTTGGCTGGGACCATTAACATCCTGGAGTGTCCCTTGGTTCCCTGGTAATTGCGGACAGGACCAGGTTAGTCACTATTTTGCGACAAATGATTAAACATAATATTTTCCCCTTCTCTCTACAGATACCTCACCCTGCCGGCAATGACCAGTCGCACGGTCCATTGCAGCAGAGCTTACATGCATCTCCACACCCTGGGAGTCAATCAGGGCAGCAGCTACACCACAGCGGGCCTCCTCAGCCATCACGACAAGCTCCACCTCCTCAACAACAGCAGCAACAACAGCAGCAGCCCGGCCCCAACAACCACCCCCATGGCGACCTGACCTTCAACACCTCCAGCAGTTTGGACAGCCAAGCAGGGTCGGACATGCCCGAGCCATCTTTAGACGTGAGTCCTGATGTACAGCAAGTTCAAATGTTCAAAGCCAGTCTTATCTGTGTTCTCTTGTATGCCTAACCGAATGTCTCTCATCATTCCTTCATCTACACAGCTTCTTCCAGAGCTTGCTAACCCAGATGAGCTGCTGTCGTACCTGGATCCTCCAGACCTCCCCAGCAATAGCAACGACGACCTTCTATCGCTTTTCGAAAACAACTGAGGCAATTCAGACACACATAAACTTTTCTGACTGCCTGCAGTGTCTCTGAGAAACCCAGAGTGGTCACTCAGTACTTGAGAAACACAAAGATGCACTCCCTTTCTCTTCTTCCTCTTGTACAGTTTTCATTGGCCAGCGCAAATTGACTGAAAGAGGTTCAAACTCAAAGACACAGTGGGATCTGGGGGGGATCGCCCTACCCTCTCACCCCGTGGCGATACTTTAGAACTGTGCAGCTATACTCAGTTGATTTTTTTTTTTTTTTTTTAAAGCCACACACAGGTGTATGTGTGCACATTAGGAACGTGTTGTAGCATTTTTTATTCATGTTTTGTTTCCTTTTTAGAAGAAAAAGGAAATTCACTGTATAAAACAGAAAAAGAACTGAAAAAAAAAACCCTACGCTATCTGGCCAGTGTGCGTTATGTCCATATTGTTATTCCAGTCTGAGAGGCCACAGCTTCCTGTTGTCACAGCTCCATTCCCTGACTGGTCTTGTTAGTCGCACTGTTCTTGTACATCACACATCATTTAAAAGCACAAAGAGATTTTGGCAAATGCAAAAAGAAAAAAAAAACCTTTACAAAAGAAACACGATCAATTAGATCAGCGTATGTCACCTTGACAGAATGTTTTTACAATAATTTTTGCTCTTCTGCCAACATTTTAAAACGATTTCTGGCAATGATTGGCTTTCACTTTTTCCACAATTTGATACATTCATATTTTTGTCAAAAAGAGATATTCCTTCTTTTCAGTCCTCTGAGGGTCGACTGCTGGAATGGAGAGTTTGGCTCCACTTAAAAAAAAGAAAACAACAAAAAAAACAATATTGCGTACCAAGAATAACATACCTGCACATATTGTATAGTTCTCCTGTACAGAGGAGTGATTTTAAAGGAAAAGAAAGGTACAATATGAGAGACTGGGGTTCCTGTAATGATCCTGCTGCGTTTACTGCTTGCTGCTACAACTCCCTCCATGCCGTCTGCTCTGCATGAGCCCCGATGTTGCTCGTGTCAGCATTTTTGCAACATTGCATCTCGCTCCCTGTTAAATGATGTGCTGTTTAAATAGTCTACAAAGTGCATGTGTGCCAAGCCCTTGTCCAGTGCTGTTCCAAGTGGTTAAAAAAACAGACAATGTGGTTTTTATCAGTTGCTGTTTCCACAGCTCTTTTTGTCTGTGCGTTTGTTTTTGATTTCTGTCCGATTTAGTAATGATTTATTTAACACTAACATTGAAGGGATAATGCCGATATCAGCAATACATTTATTATGTATTATGCTGGATATACTGTATTATGTTTCGTTTGTTTTCTTATTTTTGTTGCTGCATAAGTAAACTATCCATAAATCTTTTGGGAAACAACACCAAAGTTAGAGGGATGAGAATGGAGACGTTTGTGTTTGCTTGGTCCTTTGTGAGAGTGTGTGAGTACGTGAGTGAATGTGTGTGTGTGTGTGTGTTTTTATTGGTGTGATGGGAGGTAATATTAATTTCAAAGATATAGGGGGAGGAAAAACAAGGTTTATCCATCACTGCTGTTCAAGAAGTGGTTTTTAAAGCAGTATTGGTGCAGACTTTTGCCACATTTGTTTTCAACTTCCCTTTTTGAGGAGAGTGCTGTTCAGTATGCAAATGTATTATTTTTTAAGAAATGCTATTGTACTGTAAATATCATTGTGAATATTTTTGTATCATCTTGATAACGTTTGTCCTTTGATCATTAGTCGTCCAACCTAACCAACGTATGCTCCCAAACTCCCATCTAACCACTGACTTTGTTTGTAACCAGCATACGACGGCTGTCTCGCCTCCTTGCCGTGGGGGGAGCCGGTCCAAATGTCTCATAAGCTATTTCCTGCAGGTCATCATGCATTCTAGTCACTTTCCTCCCAGTGCACTCTGTCTCACACCTGTCGTTTATAGACAGGTGTCTCATTTTTATGTGGCTCCCCCTACCCTCTTCCCTGCGTTAGCTCGAGGTGATTGTGTAGCATCATGTCATTTTTCAGCTGTCAAGCTCAGTCTGACGCAGCGTTTTCCTTCATGTTCAGCTATATTTGATTGAAACTGATCAATGTTGTCAATTCATGAGCTTATGTTAACATTCTGTCATTGATACTGAAGAGTAATGGTTTTAAAAAGATGCGGTATCAGCTGGCTTTCAGTGTAATTAGTGAGCTATGTGAATATCATAATTGTTGCTAATTGTCAATACACAATGGTATTTTAAAGATATATCACAACCATATTTTAAAGAAATCCATGATATTGTTTATATTTTTGTTATAGAAAATGTGGCTTTTTTAAAAGCACGAGACCATATACATTTTTATCCCCTTTTGTTTTTGGTAAATTATTTTGTACTGGTTTTCTTATTAATCTGTAAGGCTAGAAATCCAATTTCTTTCAACTGTAGCATTGTGCCGATTTAACCACCCTGGTTTTATGTAAACATTATTTTCAACATCATTTAAGTAATATTATTTTGTTCCAGTTCAGCACACTGACATGTTTCATATTTATGTCACAGACATCAAATGAAATAAGCCCTCTTTTAACAATACACTGCCACATTTTCATTTATTTACTATCTGAATTGAAACTTTTCATCAGTCCCATGGAAATCGTTATTATCTCATACTTTGTCCTCACTTTCATGTGAGCCAATTTGGTGTATAAGGCAGAACCCCTAATCTGTAGTTGCACAATCACAATAAAGGGCCATTTCTGTGGGGGGAAGTTGTTTAAAAAAATGGAAAATAAAAATAAAAAATACAGAGAGTAAGGGCACGCTCATCACTCTGGCCTGGAAACGATTTAGAGGGCAAGGCTAGATCAAACGTCCCAAGGATGCCTGTATATATGTAAATGAATATAGAGACATGTGAACAGAAATGTATTCATTTTCCCTGGGAATGTGCATTGTTTCTTCAGAATAATAAAACGCTTGCAACCCCTCTAATGGAAGTGGCTGAATATGGAAAATGAAACTTGTTAGTTAGTGTCTGTGGGTATCTCAGCATTTTGTTCCCCCACTGTAATATACTTTCACCTCTTTTGTTAGGGGAACTGGGACAGCTATGTTTTACATGTAATATTTAGCCTAAGTGTTCTAGTCTGTCACCTGCATACTCTGAGGTGCTAAAGCTTAAAAAAAGGAAAAAAAAAAAAAACAAGGTTACAAAGAAAATCGTTTGGAGGGTTGGGAGAAAGGCGGTGGGTGGGACGGGTCCAGAAGATTGTAACCGAATCCATAGTTTGTACAATTTTTGATATCATGAGCAGTTGGAAAAATGATACAATCTAAGGTGATTCATGCAATGTGGCCATTGTCTCTATTGTGTACATTGTATGTACAATCATTTCATATTCTAAACTGGTCAGAAAATAAAGGAACTAATTGTGATTTTTAGTCTTGCAGAACTGTATGTAGTTAGATGATGTGACAACCTAATATTTATCTAATAAATATGTATTCAGATGATACCTGTATGTTGCTGTGGTCTTGTCTTTTGTGCACTCGCGTCATAGTCTGAGTATTAGGATGGAGTAACTTCCACGGGTTGCCTGTTTTTCACTTTTCACACACATGCATATATATTTGAACTCGCTTATTTAAAAGTTCTTTGACTTTCAGTGGGAGTAGTGTAGGGCATTGTTTTCTGACAGTCTCTTAAAGTCACCAAAGCATTTGAAACAAATAAGACAGGCCTTTATTAGTCCAGCAGTGGGGAAATACTCAGTGGATATAATTCCGATGCATTTGTACGGATAATGTATCTGATTTGATTTTGTAATGCCTTGTAAGTTGTTATTTTTATTTAAGATTCGGAAAACTTTATTTATACCACAATAGGCAATCCAGCTTGACATTTCCCAGTTGTAAGACATTAAAACCAAAGCTAATAAATAACTCAAGCCAAGCATTCTTACAGATAACCATGTCAAACTGTGTTGATACTATTTTTAAAAATCTAAATAAACAACAATTTCACGAGGGTTGTACGGTTGTAAACGCCTAAGCACACGCGTGTATCGCTCAGAATCACGTTTAAACTCGCGAGATTTTATACATAACGGGTCTGAATTGTGCTTCCGGATGTTACAGAAAAACTTCCTTATCTCACGTGTAACAGTGACTTCTGCAGACTGCCGACCTAGGTAGGCATTAACTGAGCCTGAAAAATGCTACTTTTATCAAACAGGATAAAGTTTTGTTCTCTTGCGTTTACCGCCGCTCGCCTGTACAGCAGCGGCCCCGCAGCCGCTAGCAAAAACCCAACGGTTTACTTTGACATTGCTGTAGACAACCAGCCCCTCGGCAGGGTAACCTTTGAGGTAAGACGATAAGAGCACCGGTTTGTTTCATTTTGCATTTGAATGAATAAGGACAGCAACTGTACAGCTGCAGTTCGTCCCGTGTCTTTCCAGTGAACTTCTCTAACACTCGGTGAGTCATGGTGATCCAGAGAACATTTTGTTCACGTTTGACCCTGAGGCGTTTTGTTTTCCTTCCGCAGCTCAACGCCGATGTTGTTCCAAAAACCGCAGGTAAGCAGTTTCTGATTTACAATGTTTTAAGTGTTCCTTTAGGGGTTAGGAAAATCCTCTCCCCTCTCTTGCATTAGTTGGAAAACAGTTTGTGTAATCAACTGCACAATCAGTAAATTAAAATACTTGGATCCTTTCACTGAAGTAAAGTTTTGAATACCGGACACCACGTTTTAAGTCCTTCATAAAGGTCTTTATATCAAACAGCACCAAGTGCATACGGTGTAGAAACAGAGGATAAGTGTATGTGACATCAGGAACCTTTGTAGCTGATAGTAACTGATTAGTTGATTTCATTGAAATCGTGCCGCCATTTCTATGCTTTTCTTTGGTCAAACGGAAAGGTATTTTTTCAACACCAGAGCTTGTTTGGGAATTGTCGTCCAATAACAACCAGGGCATGGCTTGAAATTATGAAATGCTACTGCGAATACATAGCCAGGCTTTTGGTATGGATGCCAGAATATTATGGTTTTGATACCTTATTTTGAGAAATCTTAACGAGGTTTTTTTCTACAAGTACAGAAATAAACTTGCAAGAGATTTTTCATTGTGAACTATCTGATCCGAGAAAACAGCAAGTAATATAGATTTTGAATCTCACCAGATCTCTGTTTAGTTGTCCTGCTTTTTCTCTTCCACATTTTGGCTGGTCCAGAAAGTGAAAGCGATCAGATACTCAGCCCTAAGAAATCTACAAGAAATAACTGCTAGATAAGTTGATTATGGTAAAATAAAAGGTTGTATATCCTGTTTTCTGGGATCCCCAGATATTCCTGAATATCAGAGAGAGAGAATCTGACTCAAAATCTTTCTCGCAGAGAACTTCCGAGCCCTGTGCACTGGGGAACACGGCTTTGGCTACAAGGGATCAACTTTCCACAGGGTGATCCCTAAGTTCATGTGCCAGGTGGGCTTTTCTCTCTTTTCTCTTGTGTCACTTTTGTTGTTGAGCAGGCTGTTCCAGTGCAATTGCTGTGACATTTGTGCTTTCAGGGTGGAGATTTCACCAACCACAATGGAACTGGAGGGAAGTCTATCTATGGATTGAAGTTTCCCGATGAGAATTTCAATCTGAAGCACACTGGACCTGGTAATCATCATCCTGTTAGATTTGTACATGGCTGTGCATGAAGGACAAATGGTGGCAAATGGTTTTTCGTTTCATTTTGTGGAATAACAGGGTAAAGTCATCAAATCTGATAAGTTGAGGAATTATAGAAGCAGATCCTGCCACAGGGATATTACAGAATAACCTTTCTGTTTTCTTTCACACATTCAGGGCAGCTCAGTTTGTATTTCATCCACCCAAATTCAAAGCTCAGGCCTGCACAAAGTGCGCGTTCGAGACAGGCGACTTATGTCACTATAATGGGATTAAACAGCACACTGGGACACACAGGACAGAGTGACACTACACAGTACAGGGCAGACGTATTAAACACCTCTCATGAGAAGCTGTTGTATGTGTGGCAGACTGATAAGCTGCTGTTTTTCAGGTTAACTTCCCTTCCGTTAAGGATTGGAAACTGAGCTAACTGACATTTTGAAATTAGCCAAATCAAAGAAACAACAGGAAAAGATTAATTTTATTTTTACCTGTGTGTGTGTCTCTTATAACTTCATATTTAAATTTAATGGGAATAAATGTAACGCACGCTGTTCTTCATTTTAACCACCAGGTGGCAGCCTTGTGTACATATTGCTCTGAATTAGCTGTTATGTGAACTTTGTGACGTTTTTGATCATGTTTCTGCAGATATTTTGATTTGTCATAGTGAGAGAGTCACAAGCATTACTAATAACATTTATTATCTTGATTTTGCTGCATTGTAGGTATCTTGTCTATGGCGAATGCTGGACCCAACACCAACGGATCCCAGTTCTTCATCTGCACGGCTACAACCGAATGGTATGTGTAAACAAACACAACATTATGAGGGCTGAAATTAAGTTCTGTGACTGGTTGTGTAGAGCTCTGAAAAAAATGAAGACCCGCTATGAGCTAAAGTGAGCGTATAGTTTGCAGAATTATAATGAGATCCTTATTTTCCTTCATTTGTCACTTTTGTCACGTCACTTTTAGCTCGCATTTTTCAAGGGTTTTACTGCACACTACAAGGATGAAAAGTGTGTGTATATTTTCCCTTTTAAAGCATAGACCGTGAGATATGTGTGTGTTTGTGACCCTTTTTATTCTTAAAATTAGTTTGTAATTATGCAAAAATAAAAAAAAAAAGTGACAAAAATGCACATAGCATTTTGCCTAAATTCAGTCGGCTCTTGTGGTGGCATCGTAGATTTTGGACTCCGCAAATGTTGAGACACTCAGTAAAATGTTATTTTGGTGAGTCCCCCACAACATGTAAAATGAAAGTGGCCTTAGGAGAGTAGCATATATTTAAGGTTGAGTATTGTTGCTTATTTGCATCTTTTAATCATAGTGCAGGATGCACCGCCGATTACAGCAGCTTACGCAGGATTCAAAACAGAAGAGCACTGAAATTCACCAGCAGGATCTTTGTAGTAAATGTCTTAGAAAGTAGACATGTCAGAGGTTTCTCGCACAAAAAGTATCTTTTATTAAATACACACTCTTTTTGAAATAGTAGTCTGTCCCAGAGATTCCAATCTTAAAAGTCTGCTACCTTTGGAAGGCTTTTATTATTGTAGCATTTTTGAACATGGGTTTCACTGTGTCCAGTTATTATTGAAATGCTTTTTCAGCCTGCTGGGACTTAATTTCTTGGTAATAGCAGTGAATTCTTGTGATGTTTTGACATGAAGGAAAAAAAAAAGGATGAAGATTTAAACGATAGCCTAAAATAGCAGAATTGTTGCAACAGTGGCATCACCCAACAAAAAGCCATGAGGCAAACCCAGCTGGGTCCATGGGTTGTCTCACACTCCAGGGGCAGTGATAATAAGTCTCCCCTTTTTTCATTTAGGCTGGACGGCAAACATGTTGTCTTTGGCAGTGTGAAAGAAGGAATGGACGTGGTCAAGAAAGTGGAGTTATGCGGTTCCCAGACTGGGCGAACCTCCAGGAGGATCACTATCACAGACTGTGGAGAGCTCAAGTAGGGTTCCTATGAGTGGTGGACACGGTCGTAGCCTCATCTCCTGCTGTAATTTCAATGCGAGAGTCCGAGTGAAAGAGACTCTTTCTTCAGCCATGGCACTAAGTGCTGCCACATCGCGCTGTCAGTTAACTATCTCAGAGTTGCACTCCTTTCCTGCTGGTACTTAAAATCTGCGTTAATCTTTCTTCAGGTAACGACTTACGCACTAATTTGTGTCATGCTTCCAAATGTGAACTAGTGTTAGAGAACAAAATACAATGGGATGACAGGTATTTGAAAGAGTTATTAACTCATTAGTATACGTTCAAACTGTGGTAAAGAGGGGCATATATTTCAAAATAAATAAAGTCAATTTTTCTAAATACCTGAGTTTGTTCTTGCCATCTGTTTTAGACGTCAGTGCTATGAAAATTACATCATTGACTGCTTTTTTATACATCTGGCTGTTATGCAGCAACATTGTCATTGATTTACTGGCCACCATATGAATGTAAATCCAATGCTCTCTTTTAGCTCCGTTTCCCCTCAGCGGCCAAACCCTACACAGTATTCACCAGTTAGCCGCTCACTGTGTCTGCCTGTTGCTTGGTGCTGAGCAAGTTGTGTAAAGTGGGTTTTCGAGCTTCCTCATTGAAAGCAGTTGCCTGCAGCTGAACAATAAACTGAAACTTGCTATAAATTTCTGGGAGCCGCTGATGTGGGGAAGGCTCCCTTCACGTCGTTATTTCACAGACGTCAATAAAAAAAAAAAAAAATGTAGATCATAGCTGCTTTGAGGAACAGTTTTGTGCTTGAACTGGCTGAGATAGTGCTGCTTCGGAGGTGTGTCCATTTACTGGGGGTTTTATCGCCAGCTGAGGAATGAGATCATGTTGTGTCATTCTTCCCGCCTTCTTCTGTTTTCCTCATCATTCGCACTTGACTAATGGCCTTTCTCTGCTTCTGCTGAGGTCTGTCCGGGGGAAATGTTTCGTTCTGGGGGTCACCTCGGACTTGCTGCATGTTATTTGTCGCTATCTGAACTGTAGGTTGTGTCGGTGTTGGTATATGAGAGGGTGATGAAGCTGTAAGAGATGTCTAGATTGTGTTGTTTTGTGTTGTGGGAAGAAATAAAAATGTGTAACATCTGGATCAGTTAATATAGAAGCATTTCTGGACTCATGGATGAAATTGAAACCATGATCTTACGTGGTAACTTTATGACTAGAGACCAAACAAATTTGCAGATCAGTACAGAAACCAGGAACACACTGAATAGCATGTTTAAATACACTTTAATACAAAAAACATTTTAACAGGTCAGTTTTTCAGGCTCACTCAAACTAAGGCACATTAAATGGCATTTCACATACCTTGAACAGTTAAAGTCAAAAGGCATTTCTGTTCCATTTATCAGCCTCTAAAGCAACATGCACATGCAACCGCCTTTTTAATCATCCGAGACCTTTGGTACATTCAGTTTTTGTTCCTTTTTTTTGTCTCGTGTTACATTTAAGACACATTGACCTTTGACCCAGAAAAAAGTACTTTGGTGAGTCTCTCTTAGCACTGGGTGCCAAAACACAACTGGCGCTGCAATTTCTTCCGTTTTCAGGAAATATAATGTTTCTACCATATTGCATTGGTTTACAGAAAAACTGGAATGACAAACTACCTAAAAGATCTCTTCAGAAATACAGGCACATAGCAGTTGAAGAATAAATGTTAGCTGTCTAATATATACCCTTCTCAAGGTGTAATAATCAAGTAATGGCTTAAAAATATATTCTAACATTATGTACCCTCCTGTACTGATAATAATGCAGATACATAATAATATTGCATATCCTTCTTAGTAAAGACTTGTTGCATATTTTATACAGAAAACATTTCATTTAAGTTATTTCTAGAATATACAAACACGTAAAAGAGAATTCTTCATCTGGAAAACTCACTCGTGAATTTTGTTCCGACACGAGTGAAGACAGACACCGAGCTAAAGTTTCTTAATTCACAGTTGTAAGACTCTGAAGTTTCATATTTAAGGCTTGAAAGGAATATTCACATGATGATAACTGAGCGAGCTAGAAGAACCCAGCAAATGCAAAGTACTCGTCTCCACTGAGGGATACTGTAGAAAAAAACAAGAGTCACAGTGTCAGAGAGAACATATCATGAGATAAACTGTTAGATGCATTACAATAACATTTATTATCTTTTTTTTTCAGTAATTAAAATACAAAGTGGCCCTTTTTGGTGAAACTGTGGAGGAGTATTGAAGGCATGTAGGGTGCGTTACTGCACGCGGCGGCAGTAATAGCCGAGGACTTTGCATTTTTCACACAGGTGTTGCGGATGCTCTTTGCTCTGGTCCGACACGTCTAACCCATCCGGTTTCTCCAGAGGCCGCTGAAACAAAGACACAGGATTACTGTTACTGTTAGTGTGAGCGCAAGGCTAAGACCTCCGGGTTTTCGTTGTACAACAACACGCAAATTATACATGATGTTTTATTTAAGGCCGATATTTCAAAATATTTTTAACTCAAAATGTGTCTATTTCTGTCAAAAATCAAGAAACATTTTAACACATAAAGGTATGTTTTTCCTCATTATATTCCTGGCAGTGTAGAGAATTCTTCAAAAGCTGTGTTTGGAACATGATCTGGAGAGCTAAAATTTACTGAAATTTTAATATAGGATAGATTCATCATGGCTGCACAATCCTCCAAATTCTAATTTTAATTAACACAGTGGTTATTATAATTTTAGATTGTATTGGAGCGCTAAGAGTTGCTTAAGCTTAAGAGTTGTAGCTTGTGTCTACTTGAATTTAGTAATCAATGATAAGCAAATGGCATGAAACGCCAAAAAAATAAATGTAGTTAATTTGGCACATATTGATGGTTGAATTTATTACCAAAACATTTGCCTTTACACCTCATGGTTGGCACATGGTGGCATTATTTTCACCAAAAACTAACCACTTCTTTTGGATGTTTCAGTCTGGTTAAATCATACCACATATTTCTGGTTATTTCAAACTAGTTAGTTTGGGTTATAGAGAAAACATAAAGCAGCTCTTGGCTTCAAGGCTTCAAACCACAAAGAAATATACTTTAACAACATGCAGTCACAAAGCATAAATCAGTTGACTCCCATGTTGTGTGCAGTGTTTTCCTATGAGGATTTGTCTGAAAGCTTTGAGCAGGGCCCGTTCAAAACCTTTTGAGTCTGTATGAACAAGACTTCACCTGGAGGCCCGCTGGTGGTTGAAGGGCCCCCAAGCAGCCATCCCTGTTTTCTGATGCCTTCTGTCTGCAGTCCAAATGTGTAGTTACCTGCTTGTGAGGGTAAACGTTGATGTGGCACTTGATACATTCTTGTCCCATGTTGGCCCAGGAGTTCCCGCTCATCCACTTCCTCTTGCATTTAGGGCATTTATATTCACCGAAGCACCTCTTCTTTCCCTGATATGGGGTCAGGCCTTCGCCTTTGGGTCGAGCCTGAACAGAAATATACAGCAGACAACAATCATTAAACTCGGTTCATTACTTAAATTCTTGAAAACAAGACATTTTTCAATGTATGAACCTCAACAGCTTTGCAGACATTTTGGCTTTTGACTCTCATCACCTTTAACTGGAAGAGACTGCCTGACCTATTTGGTTTCTTTGGCTGGCAGCCAATTCAAAGCTCTGCGTGATTAGAACGGGAAGTGATAGCAGCCCTGTTGGTGGTCAAGGTTTATGGAGTAGTTTTTCTCAGGAAAGAGTTGATTATTTATGGTGTCTGTCAATAAAAGTTAAAAAACTCATTTGCTTTGATGCTTGCCATGTTTCAGAGGAACATTTCTTATATTACAAGTGCAGAAGAACAACATAGAAATCAGAAAACTCCTCGTACTGTAGAAGAAAAACAAAAAAGTTTCAACGTTTTACTTCAAGAAAGTTGGGATGTATTGTAATGATTAAGTACGATTTATTTGTTGGACAGAAAAAAGGGAGTCTCAGCTTTCCCATTAGAAATGAACTCCCTCTCTCCAGCTGTGTTCCCGAGGGACCATAAAGGAGGCCCTGGCCTGTGGGGGGACCAATGGGAGAGGCCTCCCTGCTATAGGACAAATACCTCAGGCTTTCAGTCATCCCTCCCAGCTGGCCCCAACCCACCAATCAGGAAACAAAGATCTGAGCAGGGAGGAAATAAAACCCAGATGAACTCTGCACTTGTATAACATGACAAAATCCTAAGCCCATCACAAAAAAATCATCTCGACAAGACTGGTTTAAATTAGAAGCACCTCGGCTGAAAAGTAGGGCAAGTCAAAATTAAGATCCAATCTGCACCACCGGAGGAGTGCATCTCAACTCTTGTTTTGATTTCACGGCAGCAACATATGTCAGGTTCAAAACTTCATTTAATTCACTTCCAGGGTGACAGCTGTTTCACCAAACAGATGAGTTGCTATCTGTTAGAACCACCATGAAGCATTTCGAGACTTGTGTTTGCATCATTTAGCCACCACGAGGCACTGTGGGAGGTCACATTTGATGGCAGCCCTCTTTCTCAGACACCTCCAGGGAGAGCAGACAGAGCATCATCTTCCTGAGGGAGGAAACAGCTTTCAATGTGCAGAGCAAGCAAAACAATCTCTACCGAGAGTCTGGAGCCCACGGGGCAGCAAAGGGCATGGCACACTCCGGAGTTTCCATCAGTACCATCAGAGATGTGACACTGACAACCGACAAATGAAAATCACACTTCATGACCTGACAGTGAAGGGACGCTCGCATGGAAAGCAGGAAAGTTTGAGTGATCACAGAAAAATGTACAAATCCGTCAGCCATCCGTGTGTATGGATGACAGCCAGCTTTGCTAACACATCTGAGAATATTTTTCATTGTCTGCCACGAAAGCGTAATCCTGTAATCCTGTTTGAACTAAGACACTGTGCTCAAAACAGGTGCACCACAAACAGCTCTAATAAGATAATTGATGGGCAATGTGGCCAAGATTAAAAGCTCAATATTAATAAGAATATTTTTTGGGGGATCTACATCACAATATATGTAACTCATGCAAAATTGTAAAACCATTTGAGGTATTTTTTGAAACAGTAGTGGGAATGTGATTGTCACCACTCAAATTCACTGGAAAAATGTATTCAAAGAATAGAGACAAATGCATGTCTAGCAGCTCTGTTTACCTTGTCCACCATCTTAGTTTAGCATGCTAAGCACAAGCGTTTGGTTATCAAGTATCGTTTTACACATTTGACCTGATGGTGGCGCCACATAAAAAGTTAAGGAATCACCAGAGTTATTGCAATGCATCCTGAGGGTAATACAAATGCCTGTAACCACATTTCATGCCAATCTATCTAATAGATGTTGGAACATTTCAATCTAAACCACAAATGTGAACCACATGTTAGCCTTAGCATGACAAAGTTGTTGAGATCTTTCAGTCTGACTCAACTAATGGACAAACAAGGCCATCCCAGGAGCCATGCTGCTAAAAACACAAAGGCATGATGTTTTAGGCTTGGTTTGACCTCTGCTTTTGGCCCCCCTTTTTTGGTCACGCAGTAAAGAAAAAAAAATCCAGACGCAAACAGCTCATTTTCCTATAACAGACTGTTCACATTTGATAGAAGATCTTTGCAGCCTGTTTGTGAGAACCTGTTTTGTTTTAAAATAAAAAAGATATTAACTTATTATGTGCATTACAACTCCTCCCATCCAATAGCCATAAGTTCAGCTGTGCGTAAGTGAAATCAGCCCCAGAGTACGAAGTGTCATATAAAGCCAGGTTTTAAGGCTGCAGCAGATGAGCTTGGCCCAGATCCTTGCAGCCTGGTGAGAGAGGCCCGGGAGGTTGGCTGCCTCCCTCTGCCATCATCTGGAAACCATCAGGATAAACAATGGACTACTCCAGATCCTCACTCCGCTCCTCGCCTCCCCTCTTTCTCCTGTCTCTTTACCTCATTCACTCTTCCCCACTTCCATACCCCCATGACACATTTGTCCTGGAGAACACAGCAACACCTAGCCCACTGGATACCATGTGGTCAATTACTCCAAACTATCAGACCCACAGCGTTCTCTCTCTCTCTCTCTCTCTCTCTCCCTCTCTCCCTCTCTCCCCCCTCCTCGTTGGGTTTAATTTGTATCAGACCCCCACCGCATCGGGGAGAAGTCCAGCTGTTACGAAAGCAAAACAGCACAGGACTGAGGCAATAGGTCTCCAAGGTTTTAAAGACTCCTGTGCTGTGTTGACTTGAGTGATACTTTTCATTTTGTCTTGTGAAATCAATCATCTGAGGGAGGGTTTAAAACAACAAACTGATGACTTTCCATTTTTGTTAAAGGTAAAATGTTAAAAAAGCTAGAGCCTGTTATGGAAGATAATTATAGCTGCATCCAAAGAGAGGTGAAACAGAGGATTTACTGCTTTTCTTTCTCTTTTGGATCGCTGTAAAATAAATATCTTGGGTTTTTTTATTGTGTGTTGTTGTGTTGGTCAGATAAAACAAGCTTTTTGAGGATGTTACCCTGGACTGAAAGTTAATATTTGTCGCCCTTAATCCAAATATGATTGAAATTCTACTTTGGTAAGCACCAAAGAAGACTATGGTGTGGATGCTTCTGAAGTTAAGATATTCAGGAGGCTTTATGACAGGTGTTACTGTTACCTTATGTTTAAAGCAAATGTCTTGATCATGTACTTTGAATATAATGCAGAAATTATTCTGAATACATGAGTAAATTTGAATAATCGCTTGGATTATATTTTTAACCATTAGGAAGAAAACTATCCCATAATCCAGTAATGAATACATTTCCTTAATTGACACTGTGGTGCTAATACATATTCCTTTCTTTAAATATTTAATTTTTTGATTTTTTTTTCCTGAACATCTCACACCTCTGAAATACTGAATGGATTAATCTCAGAAACAAATGCAATCAGATAAGAATAACGAGGAGGCCAAAGAGCGAATGATTGAATTTCTGTTTTCCTGCATAGCATCCAGCACATTGTTCAGTTATACAGCCTTTAAACTAGCAGAAGAATTTCCTCACACACACATAAAAATCCATTCAAATATATCATATTTACCATCTATTTCACACACAGCACTACTTTCACAGAATAGGATGATTATCTACAAATGCACACTGTGCTCCATCCAGAGTGTGTCTGAGCTCCAGTTCTGGTTGTTGGTCAAGTTTGACGACATATGCAGCTGTATGCTGGCATTATGTTTCACAGACGGTGAATGACAGGGACAGGTGGTCTGGCACACAAACAAGAAGTGCAACAACAAAATATTCCCAGCCTCAATTCAAAAGCTGAACGAGAGTCAAGGACACGGCTGTGCTCGGGGGTAAACATCGAGTTTGATTTCGTCATCACGTTCAGTTATAGTCAGCGGTACACTGAGAGGATGACCCTCACTGCTGTCGGCACGGAAAACACAAGAACACACAATACTGCAGTCATATTTTGAAGTGGCAGACTAATAAGTGATGTACAGTGGCAGCATATTGCAGCGTTTGTCGATGTAGCCTTCATAATGTAGATTTAAATGCAGACATCAGAAATAAGTGTGAAAAAGAAGCCATTAATGATATAAAGCCTTTAAAAAATAAAAAATAAACTTTTGTCATTCATTTTCTCTCACATTAAACAGCAGGGATGATCCAAATCTGATTGGGGCCATAACCCTGATCTGACAACTGGAATCCCCAACTTTGGTCAAGTGCTTGCAAGTCCCAGAATTATTTATGCACCCTTAAAAAGGATTATGAAATTAACTTTTTGTAGCCAAAACACAGTGCCACAAAATGCCAATAATTAGTATTGTGCCTCAGCAAATGTATTATTTGTCATGATTCAGTAAAAATGCCCCCAAAAGATATTTTACCAAAAATGCCAATATTTATTGTGACTTCTCAAACGTCTTGTAAACCTCATATTATGTCATTTTATTTGTGTTAATGTAAAAAAAAAATGTTTTAACCAACACCTGCATTATGAGACATGACAATGGATATACACTGTGAATGCAAAATGAAGATAAGTGCTCAGAAAAAAAATGTAAATTCAAACCTCTACAATTACATTACATCTGAGGAAAACTAACTGCTGATCTCACTGTTTCTGAACCTCAAGAATAACTTACAAAGCCTCAGTAACTTAACAACGTACAGATAATGTATAACTGCGGATAGTGTGTTTACACATGGGGGAAACTTATCATTTCACACTGATTCTCCTTTCCTTCCTCTTACATATCAGTCAGACTGGAAAAAACTGTAACCTGCAATGACCAAAGAGTGATTTTATCTTAAAAACAACCACACAAAACTGAGCTGTACATTTTTTCCTATATATTCATTAGATTTGAGCGGCTGTTTATCATAGGGAGTCTATCTGCACCACATGCCAGGGTTTCCTCTATCTTGCTCATCCTCCTCAGCAGCTGATCTGGCCAAAAGCAACAGGCAGCACACTGAGGACAGATAAGACATTTATCAGCAGTGAAAACAAAAGGACCAAAGCAACAGCAATCGGTGTTGCTTGAGATTCACAAGTTACATGTCTGGTTATGAACGGTGTTGATGTAAGTTCATTTTTCTCTTTTGGGGCTGCCTTTCAGAGTCTTTTCTTACTGCTGAGACACAGCTATATCACCATATCTTGCAAACCGCCAATAACTGATTTTTTTGGCCACTTGGGGGCAGCAGAAACAAGCTGCACACACGACAATGACATATTATCATTATTATTGTTAGCAAAGACGTATTTAGACATCCAGCAATTACAGAGCAACATTATCATTCATTTGGAGTGTTACCACCCATCCAGTGAATGTAAGTGAAATATTCAGTCTCTTTTAGCTGTGTTCCTGTTTCCTGAGGGAAATATCTGTCTCCTTAGCTGCTAATTGCTATGATATGTTTGCCATCTATTCGCTAACTGCGCCTGTCTGCTGTTTGGTGCTGAACAGACGGTGTGAGAGAGCGAAACAAAACAGTGAACTTATGGGAGAGGCAGCTAAGCATTTAGATAAAACTCACTATAAAAGTTTGTAAAGACAAAAGATAGTTCATTATATTGTATCATGGGATGAAGGATTCAAGGAAATGCTGATTGGATCTTAAAACAAAACCAAAAAAAAATCTATTTCAGCCTTCAGAGACCAAATATAAATCAAGCAACTTCTTCTGTCAGCCTTGCAACTATAAAAGTTCCTGTGTTCAAAAAAATTATCAAAGTGAACTTTTTTCCCCCTCCATTCAAACATGATTAAAGTGTAACTGTTAGGACATACACCCACTTCCTGTGCTACCCACTGTTTCCAAAAACACGTTCTGGATGTAGACATCTCTGGAAAGCTGCTCACTGACAGCCTTTGAATAGACAGAGACGGCGAGAGATGACTGCAGCCAAGCAGAGCTGAGCGAACAATACAGTTTGACTTCCTGACCTTTGGTTCCACAGCTCCTCTGGAGAAACAATGCCCTCCTTATTTAGCCCAAGTGCTTCCCACCGTACACCCATTTACCGTCAGCACACTGTCACTTGTGTATTCCCTTTACGGTAACCGGGTTCAGCTACTTAATTGGAAAAGGGTCATTAAAACGTTGTGACCCCAACTTAAAGGGTGAAAGGTGTTAAACTCTCAACACGTTTGGTTATCTCGTTGAAAATGGAAACCAATATGGTGCAAAGGACGGATGAGTTTAGTCAAGTTAGTCCAGTTCGAAATGTATGGCAAGGCATTCAAAATATACCAAAAAAATCATGTGTTTTTCATTTTTTTTCAGTTTCAGGGCTAAAAATGCCTCAGATTCCAGGAAACAAGAACAAAAAGCAGTTTGTTCATTGGTTACAGCTTCAGAGGAACGTCCCATCTCAAGTGAAGAGGCCGTTTGTCATGACAGCAGCTCCGTGAGTGTTTCTTTGGATCGGAAATATCAGCAACACATGATAAAACCTGACATCATCTTCCTAAGGCAGAGTGAGTGTGGCAGAGAGCCAGCCGGCAGAAATGGTTTCCAGGTTTTGTACATTTTACGGGTGTGGCTGCGAAGAGAAATCGTAAATATTTCTGAATAATCCGCTGATGACTTAACCTTCCAGTGAAGCAAGTAATCCAACACTTTACTACAAGTATGCTGTCAACACAGGATGTTTACCACTTACAGGCTGAGCACAGCATGGATAGCATATCTAATATCTTTCAGTATGGCTGCATCCCAAATGCATGGGCTCAACCTTAACTGGCACATTTTTCATCAACTAAGGCTTCCATGGGGGGCTGCCATGTGTTTCCTTATCAAAGAAGCAGACTTTTAAAGTTGACATGGGCCCCATTCCACCCAGAGAGAGGCTGTTAAAGGCCCTGCACACCCACTTCCTGTGTGCTTCTTCTCACATCTTACTGAGCCGTGACATTCTTTGATTCCTGTCCACTGCAGCTCACCAGTGCAAACCAGTCAGCCTTGGAAGCCTGCAACAAGCAGTCCAAACAAACTCATATCTCTCGATGAAAAAAATTTCATCGGTGAGAGAGGCCCGGGAGGTTCGAAAGAGGTCTGGGGCTTATCGGGGGTACTTTTGTGAAGCTGACGAGCACCCCCACCTTTTTCCCAGGTGTGCACAGATGTGAAAATGTTAAGAGCTACGAGCTCACTGCAAATGATTTTCTCCACATTCCTCACATTCCTCCTGTGTCTGCGTATTCTGTGTGTTGAACGTGCCAGTCTTAGTGTTGGCAGTGATGGAGGCGACAAGCTTTCAAAGACCAGCCAAGAGGAGCGAGTGATCAAAACAGGGATCATGTTCTTAATATCGGAAAGGACACATGTGAGCCGATAGCTGGACTCTTCCAATTGCTTTTGCTCATTGTTTTTTAGTTAAAGGAATATTTTATATGCGCTTATTCACTTGATTGTAGAGAGATAGATGAGAAGACTTACACCACTCTTGTATTAGTCTGTTAAACAGGAGAAGGTTGCCTTAACAGTGAAACAGCAGCTCCGAGAAATGTGGCTACCCGTGTTGGAAATTAAAAATCTTAAATGTTGTAACTGAATCAATAGATCTGTTGGAGCTACAAGTACTTTTAGTTTTAGACATTGCCCTCCTATTATGAGGTGGAACGCTCTGAAAAATATGTCTTCAGAGTAATAACTTAGACAGAAATATAGAAATATAACAGAAAGCAAAAGCTGGAAAAGGTGGAACTTACAGAAAAGGAAATCTCTAAGTATTATTATGTGTGGAATTATCAGAGAAAGTTGCAGCTTTCCTGTTTGCCTCACAAAAGGAAGCAATTACACTTTACTGACTCCTTTATATAATTGACCAGTAAAAGTTTACCAGCTATTTGAACTGCTACTTTCTGCTGCCTTGCTTTTTGGGCACATCCTGCCCATCAGTCATTTGATTATTTCCATTATACCTAACAAATGTCAGGCATTTCCCTCCCTGAACGTGATCAATGGGGAACTGCAGCTGCGCATAAAGCTGTGGTAATATTTCTTTCATGCTTGGAGTAGAGGTCGTGCTTAGTTCCACAGAGAAACCTATCATCTTTCATTAAGACCAGCTCAGAGATCCAATCTGGCATCTGCTGCTCATTACCAACCTGTGCTGGTACATTTAATTCAAATATATGCTAAGGAATCTATTCCACACTGAAGAAAGACAATACAACAATCATATTCTAATTAGAGTTTATACTTTGAATAACATTAAATTAAAAAGTTGTGTGTCATCTACCTGCAACTAGAAGGAAACGAGCTAAAAGGCCATCTTGTGATGATCACACCAGCTGAGATGCCAAATTGGTGCCTGTGGTACAACTGAACACGTGAAACTTTTTTATGTTTTTATTGACACATACGTGTGTTTTGCTGAAGTTTCCACTTGTTGGACACAAGTAATGGACAACATTAAACCTGGCACACTTAACCTGTTTCACCTGACTCGTGTCACGCTGGCACAATCCCACCTCAAGATCATTTCTAGTTTTTCCTAATGTCTTAAAGTGGATGGGAGTGATTGAAACTGGGATACACTGATCATCCCACCTTTGCGTCCCTGCCTCCTACCCCGCCAGTTCCAACGCTCTTGCTTGGACTACATCTGTCTTCAAACTCAGCCTTCGTTTTGATCTTAACTTCATGCCTGTAAAGTCTTCTGATGCCATCACATCAATAGACACATAAACCCCTGGCAAAGTCCTCAGAGGGACTTCTGTGGTGCTTCCCGCCACAGCAGGTCTCTCACATTTTGCCCTGATGATGGACGCAGAACTTTGTATGCTCTTCACACGTGTTCTTCATTATATATTTATTAATTTGATAGACAGCTCAAAGTGGTCCACACACATGCACAGCTGTTTCAGTTTAGGCTGCTGTTCGCGTGGATCTGCACCTGACTGATGTACAGCATCAACGACTGGCTCACCTGAGGGCAGTCTTTGATGTAGTGTCCTTTGTTGAAGCAAAGGTGGCACAAGTAGTTTGGCGGCGGCCTTTTACTGGGTTTGCGTGTCTCGGGGGACAAGGAGAGGTCTGAGAAATGATCCGCCAGAGAGCTCAAGCCATCCACAATGTTGTTAAGGGACCCATAGGGTGAGGATCTCTTGTAGAAATTGTTGTTGTTCAAGGTCTGTCAAAGAAAAGACAAAAGATATTCAGTTTACTATGACAGAAAGCAGAGAAAAGGCAGCTTATTCTCACACAGGAGGATCAATCAATCATTCTTGATTAATCTTGTGTTTTTCAACAAATAATTTCAGCTCTACACAGCAGTTTTTCTCATATCACAAAAACACAGAAGATTGTTGTTGTGACTCTACGATGAAAGAGAATTTCATGCCAGATGCCAGCACATCAGTCCATCACTCTGATTGATTCTCCTGTTTGTCCCCACGACAGAAGCCCACATTATTTCATTTCTGCAGATGTGCTGCCTTTACTGCATTTACACTGTGGGGCCAATAGTGTCCATTTCCTCGTCAGAACAAAATGTCTTTGTCACGCATTCTTCTGACTTGTTCTATTGACAGGCACAATCAGCATCATTGTGCCTCTGGAGGAGACGGGTGCAGTGGCACCGCAGGGCAAACATGAAGAGGAGCAGCTCGCAGACATTGGCTGTTTACTCTGAAGACATCACAGAAAAATAATTGTGATCAGATGCATGTATTCTGCACGATGAGACGCCGAACTGCTGCATGTCTGTGGCATGTGTGCAGTTTGGCACTTGAATGAATTAAAAAGTGGTTTTCAAAGTGCAGCACATGGTGAGACACATTTTTTATTAATTAAATTATTTTTTCCTTAGTGTGTCAGTGTTGAGTTACGCAGCATCAAGGCCCGCTGAGCAAACGCTGCACACTAACCGAGCAGAAGCCTGCCAGGGTGAACTTTAACGTTTTAAAACCTTGTAAGAGCTCTTTCTCAACCTGCCATTCCTCCTGCAGCTGCACACAGACACCAGAACAGTGTGAACACACTCAGGTACTATACCAGAGTACAAAACACATATTCATATGCTACCCACTCACCACAGTGCGACCCAATGAAGGCATGCAGGTGAGGTTTACTGTATGTGCAACAAAAATAACCTGGAGTGAAAAATGTGAGGATAATATTCACGGAGGAGAGGAATTTTTGACATGCAGGAAAAAAAAAGTGGATGAGAGTTCAAAACTGCCCATGCAAAGTGCTAATTATCACTATGATCGCAACATGACACGAAATCTACCTCACTCCTCAAGTGGAAGAAGTTGTTGAGATAGTTGGAGCTCAGATCAGCTGCGCTGCGCTTGGAGATGTTCATGTCCTGAGGAGCGTCCGACTCGGCTTTGAACGCATCAAAAGCGCCGCCCTGAGTGTCTTGCAAAGACATATAGACCCAGTTGAGCAGTTGGGCAGGTTGGTACACAGGGGTACCGGTCTCAACAGCAGACATCATGTTGTCTTTGGAGGACTACGCCTCTTGGAACAGCACCGTCAGAACCACCTGGTTTTCGCCCTGATCACCCAGTTTCTTCTGGTCATCCCTCCCCCCACTGCACCGGTTGAATGGGTGTGATCCTTGTGTTCACCCTGGGGAGTCCTGGAGGACCCCAGACACCGGATTACAGTCACCGGGGAGCGCGCAGTGGAAGCATGAAGCGCAAAAGCCGGACTGGCAGTGGGAAGCTTGAAGCAGCGCTCCGGCCAGGACTCTGGGTTGCGTCACAGCGAATAGGAGGTCCAACACGGGTTTGCATCTTCCTGCTTACTTTTTCATTTAGACTCTATGAAAAGGACCATCATTATACAGCATTATGATCTAAACTTAGGAGTTATTATGGGAGGAAAAAGGAGGAATAAAGTTAAAATGAGAGGCTCTGTATAGGCCTGTGTTAGGCTATTAATGTTAGACTTACGTGATTTATTTATAGCCCAAACGAATTCTTACGATTTTAAAAACACCGACTTAAATTAAATATTTTAAAAACACAGTATAAGTCCCGATTAGAGGTCATTTTTTGATTTGTTACGTAACCTGTTGTATTGCCAAACTTTAGGCTACAATACTATGTTTATGAGGATTTTTGTTACTAATTGTGGTGATAAAGTAAAAGGAAAGTACAAGTGATATTTTCCCTCATTAGTTTTAAGATTAATCATGAACATCCATAAAATAAACCTGTAAATGATTCTTAAATCTTTTTTGTCTATTTGACATGAATCACCAAGCGGTTACCGAGTATGTCTTCACTGACAATCCGGGTTTTCTTTTCTGTGTGTCTGACTGACTGCGAGGCCAAGAGCCGGTGCACGACCAGGCCTGCTTGCCTTGACCACCAGTAGACTGCTGCCATCTAGTGTTTGGGGGTGATACTGAAACATCATTCTCAAATAATTAAGGAGCAGTTGCTCATTAGGTTATCGAAAACTCACCCTCACGATTGAGCATTATTTATTATATTATTTCTAACAGATCATGTGAACCAGCATTATTTTATTAAAATCAATTTAGTGGCTCAGTCCAATGAGCAGTGCTCACCTGTCGCATACGTCAAAGAAAGTTTTCTAGCTTTTGGGTTTATTTCATGGTCACTCGGCTCATTGAATGTGTGCAGTTGTGTTTCTTCAGTTGGCCAGCTCAGACCATAAACTCAAAAGATCTTTAAGTAACTTTTTTTTTATTTAGTTTAACAAACAAAAGCTTCTATGGGTCATATCCTGATTGGTGTTATACATCCATGCTAGTCACTGGTGGACTCATGTTATCCGATGGGTAAGGTAAAAAATAAATAAATAAAAAACCATCACACAGAAAGTCATAATGCAAACAACAGCTCCTAATTCTTTTCTAGCATGTGGCACAGCTTATGGCACTGCAGTTTTACCCTCTGCAAGGTCACGCCAGAGGGGCTTCATCATGTTTTCTCCACTGTTAGGGCAGAGAGAGCGGAAAGCCACCTTAGAGAGTACGAGTCGGGGTGGGGTCGATGGGGCTGCCCTCCCTGCCCCAAGACAAGATAACTTCATTTGTATAGCCCATTTTTACAAGCAGTTTGTCTCAAAGGGCTTTACATAACATCATAGCAACATCCTGTGACCTTCGACCCTCACATCGACTAAGGAAAAACTCCCAGAAAAACCTTTCACAGGAAAAAAAAATGGGAGAAACCTCAGGGTGAGCAACAGAGGAGGGATCCCTCACCCAGGACGGCCAGACGTGCGTAAAGTCCACCACTGGGAGGGGATCTTGGAGATTTGAACATTTTCATGACCTTTAAGAAGACAAAGCAGAATCAAATGAAGTTTTCTTAAATGTTTTTAATCAATAAAAAATTTCCACCAATGTTCACAATGCTGTTCCTGTTATATCACCATCGAAATAAATCTGATCACTTGTAGACAAATATTCTAGTGTTGCCCGTAGGGAGAATGACACAACATAGCCCGCTGAGTCAACATCAGCTTCCCTCTCTCCAATGGCCGAAGCAACAACCAGGCAAAGGTTATTACTGCACGACGGAAACGGTATGCAGGACCCACCCACTCCGCTGATCTCTGCAAGTCTCTTCCTGGATCAGAAGCCCGTGTCAAAAAAGTAAGTAACGAAAATGTTCTTGTTTTTGACCATAAGTGCCACAAAATGTTGCTCCTGCACTGCGTTACTGACGACGACGAAGTTCCGCAAGTACTTTAATAAGATTTGCGCCGTCCATCAACGTTAGGTGGCTGTCCTGCCTGAGGAATGTAGGAAATTAGCCTCGCCCAATTAAACAGACAGAACCGGCGTTTAAATTAGCCGTTGAACGGTAACCGTGCTGTTTCTTCTTCATAAAAGTATTTGAATCTTTTTGACATTTCTAACCATGTCTGTCTAAGGTGATAATCGTCGTTCCCGGTACGTTTTCAGACTGGATGCTAGCTAAATGCTAAACAGTCAGATGAACGTTGACGTTAAACTTCGTTAGGGTGTTATGTAACGTTAACGGGCCCTGCAACAGCTTGGACATCAAAGACGGCAATGACGTGTAATTAATGATTAGCTTAGTTAGGCTTGATAGCGTAATATACCTGTACTCGGCTTATTAATGTGGCATATAACTTGGTTATAAGAGTAACGTTGATGTAAAATCTTATCGTGGCTTGTTGACGAGTTGAAAAAACAGGCCCGTGATGCTTAGTGAGACTAATGTTTTCCTGCTGTTCATTGTTCATCACATCGTAACATGAAGTGTAAAAAATGTACGCAATCTCGAAAGTAGCAGTCTGAGGACTTGAATTGTTCTCATTTTTAATAATGTGATTGCAACGAACCAAACTGTTAGATGTCATGAACCGCGGTGATGATTTTGTCATGCTAAAACTCATCTGGATTCCGGACTTTCACACTTATTTAACGCATCCTTGGCTTGCTGTGGTGGAGATGGTGGTAGTTACGATAGCACGTAAAAGCCTCACTTTACAAGGGTTTAAAGGAGAGGGCTGGGAACTAACAGAGGAGTGTCAGCAATCAAACGCCCTTCCTGAAGTCACCTCTAACAGTGTGTCTATGTCCGCTTAAAGAACACAGTGGTGCATCTGAATTCAGATTACCTCAGTGTGAACTCTTACCAAAACTAAAGTTAATTGGTTATACAGCTGTGTAATCTTTGTTTAACTGCTTCTTTAAATAAGTTGCCTTTACATACCCAAAACATTCAGGTGCCTGAGGAAAAACTGTGGGGCTCACTTTATTGTCAAAAACATTCATTTCTCCCAGTAACTGGTTTCTTGTGTACATGTAAACAAAGTGAATTTACAGTCTGCCAGATTATCACTCATTACAACTGACAGACCTGCAGCTGTAATTGGTGTTTTGATTTGTTAAAGGGCGACACAGAGGCACCTAAACACTTGGGTAATTCCATAAACAGCCCTTCAAATGGATGAGGTCCCCTGAAGATTCATAATGTCTAAATGAAAAGATTTGGGGACCCGTGCAAGTTTGCACATGACACATTTGCACTGTTTGCTCTGGTGCTGTTTGAAAAAAGGGGAAGAAAAACTCCGTTAAAAAAACAATGAGCACACTGTTCTGGGCAGATGGAAGTGGTGAGGTTCTGTCGTCATAAAAGAGATGTGGTCAAATTCCCAAGTGTAGTCAGAACAAACTTTGTGAGGTCCTTGTCTGAAGTTGCATCGTAATCATTCATTTACAGACTGATTAGGGCATCCCCAAATGGGTGCAAGATTGGGTGGGTTTTTTTGTGTGTGTGATTGTAAGTTGTTGAAACATTATTTTAGAATTAATTATATTATTACACAACTTGAACTAACTCATTTTGTCCAAATAAGTGGCTAACTATTTCAGGAACTAAATCACTCACTTGAAATCCATTTTGCACATTCTTGTTTGTGTTACATTCTTGGAAATTAGACAGACAAATGAAGGAATGCCTCCATGTGAGACAGCAACAATGGCTGCTTGTTTACGGTCAGAATGAATGCTGTGCACATAGTCTTTATGCTGACCGCTGACACTTCATTATCAACCTTCACCCCAATATCTTTTTGGACCAACAGAAAAAGTACCATGGGGAATTTTTGGAGGCAGGATGGATGATTTAAACAACTTTTAAACCCAAACTGATGTCACAACTTCATGTCACCTCCAGGTTCTGAAGATGAGCTACCCAGGATACCCTCCTCAGTCTGGTGGATACCCACCACAGGCAGGGGGCTACCCACCTCAACCAGGTGCATATCCACCCCAAGCAGGCGGCTACCCTCCTCCTCAAGGCGGCTACCCTCCCGCACAGGGTGGCTACCCACCAGCAGCAGGCGGCTACCCTCCTGCAGCAGGAGGCTACCCCCCTCAGGCAGGTGGATACCCACCCCCGGCCGGCGGTTACCCTCCCGCAGCAGGCGGTTACCCCCCAGCAGCAGGGGGCTACCCTCCCCAGGCCGGTGGTTACCCATCTCCAGCTGGAGGCTTCCCTCCTCAGACAGGAGGATACCAAGCGCAGTCTGGAGCAGGAGGTTATCCCTCCATGCCTCCAGCAGGTGAGGACTATATGTGTATAGAACTTTGTTTTCTTTTGTTCTGAAAATGAATTGCGTTTTGAATGTTATGTCAATATTTTCTGTGCAGGTGGAGGCTGGGGTGCAGCACCAGGTGGATCTGGAGTGGTACGTAAATTATTTTCTCACTCTTCACCTCTTCAGTGTTGCGTCACTAACAACATATGGACTGGCTTAAGTTAAATCTCATGTTTGCTGAAATCACCTTATCTTCACCAGTCCTACTTGAACCTTATTTGTTCTGTATGAGGTTTATCACCATGGACTTAGCACTTACAGCTGCCTTGTGTTTGCAGCCAGGAGGACCTCAGCAGGGATACCCAGGGGGTCCCGCCCCAGGCCAGCCAATGCCAAATTACCCTGGAGCCCCAGCGACTAACCCCTCAGTGCCTGGATATGGAAGTGGAGTTCCGTCCAACCCTCAGGCTCCTGCCATTCCCGTAAGATTCATTTGCCTTCATTCCAAGACTTTTCTAAAACTATGTTCCAATGCACATACATACAGCTTGTTAAAACTCCCCTATTGTAACTGTGCTGTGTTTTATCTTGTAATGTTTTTATTTCTTATGTTTGTTTTGTTTTTTAGAAAGGGTACAGGGGTTCTATAAAAGACTTTCCAGGGGCTGATCCACTGAGGGATGTTGAAGTTCTTCGAAAAGCTATGAAGGGTTTTGGTCAGTATGCAGTGTTTACTTGAGTGTGTTAAACCCATCAGAATCATTACTCCATACTGATGAGGTTTGCTCATTCCCTTTTCTGCCCTTGATAAATATTTTGAACAGGGACTGATGAGAATGCCATTATTGAACTTCTGGGAAATCGTACCAACAAGCAAAGGGTGCCAATGGTTGCAGCCTATAAAACAACTTATGGGAAGGTATGCTGTCAAACATTTTTATCTGATAATACAGATTTTTTGTTTGTTTATTTCAGTTGAAATTTTGTAATCTGGCGCTTGTCATTGACCTGTTATGGCAACTGTATTTAGGTTGACTTTGCTCTCATGTTAAATTCTTGTGTGTGTTTTTCCTCTTAGGATTTAATTAAGGACCTGAAGTCTGAGCTCACTGGAAACTTTGAGAATCTGGTTCTTGCTATGATGATGAGCCCTGCACACTTTGATGCAGCTCAACTCAGAGAGGCTATAAAGGTTGGAAGCTGAAGTTGTTGTCTCAGCACATGCTTGGATTTTGGTTTTGTAGTCCAAACCACATTGTGTGACTCATCATGTAACAGGAGAATAAGACTAACAAAAGTGATGTGCAAGTGAAGGCCAGTCAAGTTAAGACTCGTCTCTTGACTGTTGACCAATGAATGTTCACCATTTTTGCTTTATGAACTAACTGTGTCTTTGAATGTCTTCTAAGGCTTTTGTTTATATTTTTCAGGGGGCAGGAACTGATGAAGCTTGTTTGATTGAGATTCTTTCATCACGCTCAAATGCAGAGATTTGTGAAATTAGCAGAATCTACAAAGCTGGTGAGTTTTGACTTGACATTGTATAGATTTTTGTAAAAAAATGATGGAGCCTTGTGACTGTCTTTTCTTTTCACCATTTAAGTTAAGTAAAATAAAAACCTACTAATTTTCAGTGACACTGTCTTCAGCCCTTCCCGTATTATTTTAAAATAGGCTTTAAATTACTAAAAAACAGAATAGGAGTACTTTTGTAAAAGTAGAACATTGATTAGAGCTAGGACAAAATAGTTTGACCTTATAATTGTGAGGTATATACAGTTAACACAGAGTCTGTCTTATTCAGAATACAATGTAGGCCCTTGCTCCATCAGTTTTCATTGATGCTGTCTAACAAGATGCAAATGCTTTGCAAATGGATGTAATTTGTTAAAAAGCAACATCTACCTTCCAGAGTATGGAAAGAGCCTGGAGGACGCCATCAGCAGCGACACCTCCGGTCATTTCCGCAGACTCTTGGTCTCTCTCTGCCAGGTAGCTGCTGCAAGTTTTACACCTGCTTCATAAAGTAAAAGTTCAAGTATGAACCCCGCCCACGAAGTGTATGTTCAACGAGTACAATGTGTCTTACTCTGTCTAGGGAAATCGTGACGAACGTGAGACTGTCGACATCTCACTGGTCAAACAGGATGCTCAAGTAAGTCAGTTTGGTGTCGTTACAATCGTGGGAAGTAATTAGCAAGTCTGATCATGTTCCTTTTTTAAATTTGTGTGTGTCCGCCTGGGTAACAGAAACTGTATGCTGCTGGGGAAAATAAAGTTGGAACTGATGAGTCCCAGTTTAATGCCATCCTGTGTGCCCGCAGCAAGCCTCACCTGCGTGCAGGTGTGTAATTTCACCATTGTTGTACTTCCCCTAGATTATTTTTCTTCCTCCAACTCTTGAATTTCATCATAAGACCTCTGCTTCTGCTTTTCCAGGGTCATAACTACACATGTTTGGCCTTTATTTAGTAAACATTTCACATATGTTTTCAAATGTTAGGATTATCTCACCTGTGTTTCTTTCCTTTATTAGTCTTCCAGGAGTACCAGCAGATGTGTGGGCGAGACATTGAGAAGAGTATCTGCAGAGAAATGTCTGGCAATCTGGAGTCTGGCATGGTGGCTGTGGGTATGTTCCTATGTCTCTTTCCTTCTCCAAACCTCAACCGAACTGTAATGGCTTTCCAAAGAAAACTTGTTGAAGTTTATGTTGATGTCACTTGTCAAAGATGTTTGCTTTTCGAAAGGGTTTCCTGGAAGGACTAAAAATATCTTGCAGGTGCAAACTGGCAGTTTGACCTACAATGTGCCAATTTAGAAATAGAAAGATTTTGAAATGCATCAAAATCTACTTCATCTTGTGGGCTGTGGGCTATATAAAATGAACTGAGTCAGCCTGAAAACCACAGAGTTACAGCCATTTTAGTTTTGAGCAGTTAAGCAATGCTGTTAGGTTTTTTAAAAACTTTGAATTGGTGTTTAAATCTGTCAGCCTCGTACAAGACTAACATTTTTCTTTGTGCTCCTTTTTTTTTTAGTGAAATGCATCAAGAACACCCCTGCCTACTTTGCAGAAAGGCTGCACAAGGCCATGCAGGTACATCTGTTGTTTATCATCACATTTTATTTTAATTATCACAAACCAGCTGTTTTCTGCACTGATGTTGCTGTGAGGTGGGGGGTGACAAGGGTGATAAGATTTCCCAGCTGCAGTCACTCAAGTGTCACATTGTGATGTTTTGACAGGGAGCAGGGACCAAGGACACAACACTCATCCGTATCATGGTGTCCCGCTCCGAGGTCGACATGCTGGACATCCGACAGGCGTATGTGAAGACTTATGGAAAATCACTGTACACCCACATCTCAGTAAGTCCCATTCTCCCACTCACCATGTTTTTACGAAAGGTTCCTTTTTTATGTTATACATATGTAGGATCATTTGAAATTCACATTGATATGACTTTGTTTCTCAGGGTGATACTTCTGGGGATTACAAGAAGCTGCTGTTGAAGCTGTGTGGAGGTAACGACTAAAAGGAAAGGAAGATAACCCTCCAAAAGGACAAAATATGTGTCCACACTGAAACATTGTTATAAAACCATATATCACCTCTGATGCATGCAGTTATACTTAGTTTTCCTATAAAAACAATCAATTATTACTTTTGTATTTTCTTCACTGACTGATTTATTTTCTTTGCTACTGTATTGTAGTAGATGATTGCCCAATAGTAAATATACAAGCATATTGATATGAATACTTAACTACATTGAGTTAAAACTACTAAACTTTTAACTAAAATATAACTACTCTAACTCTGTTATAGTTAGTAGAGTTTTATGTCACAAAATTAGAAAATTTAAAGATGCAGATGATGAGTGTCATGTTTATTTAATATATAAAGTACATGTACATGGAAGCATTTAACCTATTACTTTATACAGGCTTATTAACTGTGTTTCTGAGACACATTGTCCCTCACAGCCAATCATTTCAACTGTGTACAAGTTAATACATGTGAAGTTGTGTCAAACTATTCTTATATACAGAATCAATACCATCATTCAGCGCTCATTTAATTCACAGTTATATTGCAGGTAAATTTTTGAATGTAAGAAATGAAGCTCAGCAAAAAGCATTTCCTCTATATTAACTAATCAGAGTTTTACTCCTGCTTGCGCGTCTATGCAAATCGACTTTTCACTTTATTTCAGCTTTAAAAGGCTGATATAAAGTGATATAAAGACTTACACCTTGGTGTTGAATTGTAATCCTTTCCGATCTTTGCTCAGCCTTTACAGACATTGTTGCTTTTTTTTTTTGCTGTAAAGCCAAAGCCAAAGACTATTGTGCCTATTTTTCAGGGCTGCTGTGTAAGCTGCTGGGGAGCTAGTGGGTGTTTCACTAGGGTTTATCTTGCAATCATTAATCATACTTGTATGGCTGCAGAAACATAATTCTTGATGGTTCTCAATCTTTTGTTTACATTTCCTTGTCCTCTGCTGGTTTGTATGTTTTGCTGCCAGTAGGGGGCTCTTTGTTAACATGAAGTGTCATTTCTTATGTGTGTGTGTGATTGTTTTGCCTGCTGACTTAGAGTTTGGCTTTCATCTGAATATCCTTTGCAGCACTAACTCCTCTTTGCGATTGTTGTTGTCACGCAATAATGGCTGAAATTCAATGGATGCCATTTTAGTATTCTAACATTTTGCCATTTAATAGTCCCAGCCTCCTGAGACTTAAAGCCACTTCTCATTTCAATAATAATAAAAAAAAACCATTTTGGAATATCTGGATTGTCTTTGTGAAATGGATCAGGTGTTTTGCATGAAACACACACTGTGGATTTTCTGCTCTGAGCCGGAACACAATGAGCAATTTGCATTTCAAAGCCGGTTTCATTTTCACTGCCTTCACCCAGCATCACGAGCTGCACGTTCTGTTAAAAGGTGCGAGTAATGTGGCTTACATAAGTGATGTCTCTGTGCGTTTGCTTTGCAGAGGGATATGGCACAGAGAGCTTTTCTCAAGGCTATAAATAGTGTCCATATTGGAGACATGGATGTCCTAAAATCTTCTTTCTGCTGTTGCTCACCGGCCTCAAGTGCAGCCTCAGAGGGGCTGTGATGGGGGGACAAATGACTTCACTGAGCCTCACTTCTTCTCCACCTTTCTCACTTCACTATTTCTCATACACTCTCAAAATGCTCCCAAAAGCCGGAGGTCGAGAAAGAAGGATAAATATTTGATGTAGGTATTTGTGTATTCTCTCTCTCGGGCTGAGACTGGTCTTCGTGATACCTCCTGAAGTATATAGGTCAAAAGGAAATCGTGGGGCGGGAGGGGGGCATTTGGCTTTTATTTTTCAAGACAAAACAGAACACTTCCCTGATCCTGATTTCTAGAAAAAGTGCTTTAATTATTAACATGTGGACGTGAAAGCCAGTCCCTGCACTCTGTCTGGGACTTTAGCACGTACCCTACACTGTCTAACCGGAGATACCGGCACATGTGTGTATGTGGGAGTCGTGCCAATCAATAGCATCTGTCTGCGTCATCATTACTAGCGGGAGATGGGAGCTGTGAAGGTCAGCCTTTGATTAGCTCTTATCCCTCGCACTTCCCGACACAACCCTGGAGCTTTCTCTTGTTCTCTTAAAGGACAAGGAAAAATGACTCGGATTTCTTAAAAGTGGTTATATCAGAACTGTTTCATGTGTCATTTTGGACAGGTAGTAATTATGAAGAAAAATCCTGCCAACACAAAGAATGAAAATGTAAATATACCTAAATGAGGCCTTTTGACAAAGCAACAGTATGTCTCATTAAATGGTTGACTCACATGCAGATTTAACATAAGCTGTTGAAAAATCAATTCCTGTGAATCTTGACGTTAGTCCATGGTTTTACCTTAATTGACATCCCCATCACTGGTGTTTAATGTTAATGTTGTCTCTCAGACAATCAGTAAAAGTAAGTATTGACTAAATTGCTGATTTGCAGTGGATTTTCTCCTGCCATCCAATGAGGAATGTGCAGTTAAGTGACATTTGGTTGCCAGGGGCATAATCCTGCTTTAAACTTCATGAGTGCATATAAGCAAATTACTAACCCGAGGATTAGATGAACAACACATAATGAGATGTAGCAGCAGATATCACTATCCGGCCTGCAGAGCTGCAGAATGCACGGCTTGAGGTTCACCCTCTGATATTTGACAAAATAGGAGAATAAACTCGTCCGACCTGTTCCTTTTACTTGTGTATGCGGTGTGCATACGTGAATCTGAGGAGACTTTGAAAAAGAGCAGCACACTATCTGCCAGAACACAACATGTTACTCCACAAATGGCCTCTGTTTAATATTTTCACTGCAAAACAACAGCATGAGTTTTAAATTTTGAGGTGGTAGAGCCTCCCTATTCAATCTAGTGCAACGGTTTTAGGAATTTACATAATTCCAACACATTCCAAGTAGTTTTCTTGGTGAGGGCCACATGGATTTTCTCTGCAGGAGAGAAAGAAATTAGTCGAATTGTTATGTAACAGCTTGCATCGTTAAATCTGTGCTAAACTCAAGTGGGGAAATGTATAGGCACACTGTGTACCGTGTTAAGCTTTAAAGCCAGGCCTTGTGTGCATTGGTTACCTCCAGATGAGATTCACAGTCCTCGTAAAGGCAGCACGCTGAAGCTTTCTTAACAAAACAGTACCGTCAGCAATTATAGTGAATGATCTCAAAGTAGTTTCCCACATTCAGCATCTCTACAGTTCATCAGTCCATAGTGGGGATGCTGATAAGTGCATACAGATAACGCAGCATATGATTTAATTTTCTGTTTTTAGATCATTTGTGTCTTAAGGATGCCAGTCTTACGTGACGTCTGCCTCCTCTGAGATCTGATGGATTAAGTGGAGCAGAAGAAAGCTCACAGAGCGGGGCAGATGTGTCAGGGGACAATCCAGATGAAGAACGGGCAAATATATGATCTGGAGGTATACAATCTGCTCTACAAAGAGATCATGTTATGAAATAAAAGCTATTAGATTTCCATTTCAATCAAATAATAGCCTATTCAACCTGCATAATCCATGTGCTGTATTCAGAACTGGACTGACTGAACTCATGAGGCTTTGAGAGGCAAAGCCCAAATCAATAAATACACGATGTTTTGTGATTCTGTGATATTTACTCAAGTGTAAAAACTGCTTCTTTTTACCAACCGAAGGAAAACACTGTCTTTCTGTGAAATTCATATATCTTTAATCTTCTTGTGGCCCTTCAGATTGACACAAAGACCAAAATGGTCCAAACTTCTGGTTGGGAAACACTGCTTCCAACAATCCAAAATCCGTCTATGTGACATTTTATCACATATGCAGATAAACAACAGGAATAGGATCAACTCAACTGATCACAGTAAACCACTGGCACATGTATATTTAGAATACTGGTGGAATTATAGGAATATCCCATCGGGGGCATAGCTGCGACTGAGGACAGTGTGTTGTTGTTGGTGTCTGTTTGTTAATTTTAGGCTAATGAAAGTATAAGTAAAGCAAAGTACCTCAAAACTGTAAGCTAAGCTACTTTCCAACACTGCTCACAGGGCCCATTTTACTGCATACGTGTAAACAATAGTTCACTTATGATGAATTAGATTCTGTTTGCTAATCATACATGTTTTGTGACAATCTGAGGTGGAAGATCTCAGATCTTTTACTTGAGTAGCAATAGAAATACTGTTACAAATAGATGTATAACAGAAAAACTGTTACAAATAAAAATTATGTCACTTAATGTACCCAAAGTAAAAGTACTCATTATGCAGAATAATGTATCTTTCTGTATTACAGTTAGTGATGCATTAATGTGATCGTCATTTTAATGTTGAAGCTTCTAAATGTGTGTGTAATTCATCCGCTGAGAAGCTCGGGAATTCAATAAAGTTTTTTCAAATTTTTCTTGTCGATTACATTTTGTGTTATTACACAAAATCTGCAAAGTATTTAAAGTTGTCAGATAAATGTAATGGAGTAAAAACAGCAAGACTTTAACTCGTAATGGAGTATATGACCACCACAAACCCTCCACAACATCCGGGAAGACTGTTTAAATAACGACTTTAATTGTTTTAATGGGACTTTCGGCGGCGGGGAGCCAGGTGCGTCTGCAAACAAAGCCCCGCCTTCGTTTACCTTAAATGTCCATTGCACGGAACTATGATTGGCACAGAGCTACAGTTGCTCGAACGGTGAGACATGGCGGAGTTTGTAGCCTGACAGAGAGGGGTTCAGGAGAGTTTTCCACACTTTTCAACATGTCACAAGAACTTGATTTCAGGACGACAATGTCTCCGTAGCGTACGCGGACTGAAGGCGGACACGTCTGCTTTTTTTCCGGAGAGGACGAGGAGGCAGTTGGGGAAAATGTGTTGTCATCTTCGCGCAGTCAACAGCCTTGGGCAACAAATATGGCTACTTCTTGTGTATCCTTCAATTCGGGTTGAAAACCGTCCCAACTGGGCCGGGCGGGATAGTTTCGGGGAGTCGCCGCAGTAGTACGAAGTGAAGTTGATCGCACAGGAGGATTAAGAAAGCTGGATTTGTCCCGAAGCTGGTTGGGTTTTTAAAAAAATATACCCCGAAGAGATGGAGCCCAAGCATAAAGAGTTGTTGGAGAAATGTTACCAGAACTTGGTGGAGTCGATAACAGATGCGGACCGAGTGGTGGATGTTTTGGCTCACTGCGGGACCCTCAGCCAGTCTGAACGCTACGAGCTGGGGCACAACTGCTCCTCCAACTCGGAAAAAGTGGACCTTCTCCTGAAGATACTCCTAAGTAAGGACAGAGACCATTTTGCAGAGTTTTGCACAGCCCTGGAGAAGACTCACCCTCACCTGCACTCTGTGCTGCTGAATGGCATCGGGCCAGTGGACCATACAACGGGTAAGAGGCGCTGGCGTTACTACATGTCTGCTCATAACAATGACATAAGAAAGTGCATATGGGTGTGCGTGACAGTAGATGAGTGTGGCAGTTTGAGAAGCTTTATAATGCCGGTGTATAATGTGTTTCAGAGCACTAATGTCTTTTAATTTGGTTCTAATCCGGCCTGTTTTCGCTCCCCCTCCCGGTGTGATCTAACTAACATTAGGGGTATTGACCATATGACAACCTGATGAAGATTGCATGACTTTTCCTTTGGGCAAGAATAAAGAGAGAGAGAGAGACAGAGAGGGGGAGAGGGCTACACAATCATGTGACCCGATGCTTATTTACAGTCACACTACTGTCCTTGTTTCCTTTGCCATGTCACTAAAAGCACAGTTTGCAAGCCCTTTGTGAAAGCATTTAATGGACCCAACAGGACTCAAACAATCAATGTGTGACAGCAGGGCTGCCTGAAGTTTTGTGTGTGTGTGTGTGTGTGTAAGAATCAATAACCCACTGTCAAAGTCAAATGAATGAGTGAAGAATTAAAAGTGTGTTAATGCACACAGCGGAGTATGTGGTGTTGGGTGGAAAAGATGTCAGTTTTATTTGTGTCTTGGTGCAAAATAAACTGCAGCTAACAATTGTTTCCATGCATCAGTGAAACTATACATTGTTATTTTTTTTTAAAGACCCAGAGCCTGAGCGGATGTCACGAAATATTTAAATAATAGCACATCAAAATATCCCTCAACCCAAAGTGACTTTGTCACATTTCTTTTTTTTTTGTCTAATCAACACTTCAAAACCCAAAGATATTCAGTTTATTATCAAATAAAGCAGAAATGAGCCCCAAATCTTTATAGTATTTGAGAAACTGGAATCAAGTGTTTGGCATTTGGCTCAAGATTAACCGATTAAGGAGAAAACAATCTTGAATTTTTTTTCAATAAAGGATTAACTTATCTAAATTATTGTCAGTCTTATGTGGATCACTGAATCATTTGCAGTCTGCCCATGTGAGCCCTCTGCATGAGAGCTGGTACTTCATTGTTTAACATCCCTTTGTTTTAGTGGTCCATTGGGGAAAAGCTTTGTTACACTTAGATTTAACTTGCCAACATAAGATACCACTACAATTTCCATCTTCATCTGTTACTTCACCTCGAGCGATTTTTTTCTTTCTTTCTCAACGCAGTAACATACAAATCTTGTAGGCGATACTTTGATAAGACGGCACATCTATGAGCCTCTGTTACCCCTCCGTTCATTCGGTGAAAGCCATTTTGTGCCGTTTGCTGAGTAAAACTACACCACCTTTTCCTTTTTTAAATGTCTTTTTCTCCCTCACAGCAAAATCCTGAAGCAACATAAATACTGCTTTTATGATGCTTGATAAATTTGTCATCAAATTCGGCATAAACCACACAGGTGATTATCTAACTGCAAATTTGTCGGTGTGAGCACTAAATCCTTTGCGTAGTGTATGTATACGTAATATTCAACAGCAGCAACAGCACGTGGTCCTTGCTCAGCACCTCTGCTGCATGTGCCTTTTGCATTTCAAAAGCAACATTTGCATTGTTGGTTACTTTGCTCACTCTCAGCTACTGTGTCATACTCAGTGAGCTGAATGGCTGAGGTGTTAATTATGCATTTATTCTGCTCTCATTATTTATAAGAGTACTGAAGCTGCAGAGTGAGTCCATTTTTCTAAGCTTTTTCATTTTCGCGCCACATTTCACAATCGTGCAAGCGAGTCTAAAGCCGAGTATTGATAGGCTTCCTGCTGCTGAGGAGTTTTGTGCGTGAGTATGTTCTAGGATGATCAAAGCAGTCTGCCGTTGTCTGCAGCTCCCTGTAGGTAGTCACACAGGACGCAAATGGGCTGAGCTGCTTTTTGCTACCGGGCGGACAGGTTCCTCCACTGCGCCGCCAGAAGAAGGGCCTTTCCCCAGCCAGATGGTAGCTTGTTACAGCCTATGTTTTTAACTAATATGCACCGTCAGCAGCCTGACTGAGCAGCTCCCCAGTCGAACAGAGTCCCAGAGGGGCGAGAGAGCTAGACCATCTCCGAAATCAAAACGAGGTTAACGAGTGAGAGCCTTGTTAGTTAACCCCAGCAGGCAGTCAGGTGTCAACAACAGAGATGCTAAAATTAGCTGACTGAAATGATCACTGAGCTGCAAGATTTTCACTGTGGTGTGAATGTGATACATGCCTCCACGGCGCATTAAAAGGTGCATACGCCAGGGGGCTTATTTGTTGGGGTTTACAAAAACAACAACAACAAAACGACGATATTATCTAGTTTTATATAACCGTAGCTACAGGGCTTCGCAGCAGAGACCTTTTGTTTACAGATTGTTCTAACCTTTTCCTGAGGAACAATAACATGACGGCAGCATATCATAAGGGTGTGTTTCGTGGCTGACGTGTTCACTTGGCTGTGTTGTGCCGCTGCAGAATGAAAGTGGATGTTGGGTAGTAGGATATGTTGTCTGTATAAGTTCTTTCATTCTTGATCGTCCCATTTTTTTTTTTCTAGCAGACTTACGCTATTACCAGTTTGCATTTTACTGCAGAATCACAACAATGTTTGAGCTATACCCCTGACTGAGCCTTTTTGGACTTTTTATTGTGATTGTTATACAAGAAAACAAAACTCTCCAGCCATGCTAATGACTCTATGAGGCTATGTTGCTCATGGGAGGAGGTGGGGGAGCAGCTGAAGAGTCAAAAGATCTCCAGAGTTCACAAAAGTAGACAATTAATGTCTGCACTAAATTGCATTGTAATTATTGCTGAAACTCTGAAACCGCAGATGTCAGCCTGGCACTAGATCCATTCTGTGGGCGCCATGAATGTCTGTACCAAATTTTATGGCAGTCATCCATCCAATAATTGTTAAAGAGGAACTTCAGTAGTTTTCACACATCAAAGTCTGTTTACAGGTCTTGCGGAGTACAAAAGTGTGTGTGGAAAAAGCTTCTGTGGCTGCAGAGGAAGCTGAGTGAAATCTGATAAATTGCCATGAAATGCTGATGCTGGCTGTTAGGCCTTTTTTAGTGACAGTAGAAAAAGCACAGGTATAAATAATAAACCTAATAATGGCTGAATTCTGTGCACTGCAAGTTGTTTTTCTGTGTCTTATTAAGACTCTGAGGTAATGTTATTAATGTCACCGCTGCTTTTCAAAATGTATGCTGTGATAAGTGCCTGTCTCATCACTGCAGTAACGAAGTTATTTGCACACATAAATCCCCCAAACTTAGCGTTCTTGGAAGTATAGAAAGTGTAGAATTCGGCTTTAAATGTGGACGACTTCGCAGACATTAGTTGAATTATAGTTTCTATTGCATATTATATTTTATGACTTCCTCATTATCAGCAGACACTCCCTGGACCTGTTGGATCCGTGAATAGGCACACGTGACCTTGCGTATGGTCGAGGAAGTATTTGAGCCTTTACACTTAAATGATGGTTATCTTAATGTGGAGCTGTTAGGTCTAAGGGAGAACATGGGCCCATTTTCACTTTGAGCTGCTGTGACTTCAGAGGTCAGACTGGCAGCGAGGTCCAGGCCACATGACTTCCACGGAGCAGAGAAGTGAGTGAGCTATGACACAGTGAACCTTGGCCATTGAGACACTCTCTGCTCAAGCAGAGTCATGGGAAACTTAAGCTAGCGCGAGAACAAAGAGAGCTTGATCCATGGGATGCCACGGTTCCTGAGGCACATCAGTCTTTCCTTTTTTTTTTTTTCGTTCTTTCAGTCCTTTGCTGGGAAAAAGAGGGGTGAGCCATGTTAGCTGGGCTCCTTCCAGTCTTAATCAAACTCATAGTCTCCTTTAGCTAGTGGGAACTCAGCCAGCCAGGGATTGATTTAGAGTACCGAGACGTGGGTAAATAGAATCGTTTGTCATGCTCCAGCTCTGAGTCGAGCGCTAGACTTTACATCAGGGGAGGAAGTTGCTGATTTAACCGAACTATAAGCTGCTCATCCCACAGCCAAGTTAGACCTCAGCACTTGAGCAGTATTCCTTTCCCCTTATCCCTGACACACTTAAAGGAGGATTCACATTCGATGAAAAGAGAGTAAACAGTAGAAGCACCTTTCTGAAGCAATTCAACCAAACAGAACTTTAATTGGCAGCAAATTTTACAATCTGATAAATAAATGAGAGGATTTTCTGTTTGTAGGACTTCACTGTGGGTTCTGGGAAATAAGCAGTTGAAGTAAAAACCTGTCAGTGCTCCCCAGTGAACAGACTATGTAGTGGCAACACCGCGTTAAGACTGAAATGATGAACGGATTTAATAAATTAAGCTAACAGATGAAGTGGTCCGCTCTCTCACTTAAGCCTGTAACACTTTTTTAATAATGCACAGCAGCTTTCCCAAGGCTGGGGAAAACCTACGGCTGAAAGGCATCCATCCAGGCATCCCGCAGGTTTCTGCTGCTGTGCATTATTAAAAGGGCTACATACTTACCTGAGAGTGCTGACCACTACTTTTATTATTTTTTTAATTTTGGGGTCAGTACCCATTATACCCCAAGGCCTTTTGAGTTGAACACGCTGAGACTTTTGTTGAATATATAAAATTAATGGTCAGCTATTTTGTTTGGTTCTGATTTATCATAGAAACATACCCAAGATCCTCGTGTTTTAGCTTCTCCCACGCTTTGAGTTTGCTGGTTTTCTTTGTCTAATGGGATAGAAATCTCACTAACGTTTTGCACTGTTGGTTTGATGAAAGAACAAACTTGCTGTTAGGCAATTATGATCTTCTTTCTGACATTTTCTGGATAAAATGATTCATTGGATAATTGTGAAACAGAAAAAAAGCTTCTTGGTAAATGCTAATAAAATGCTAATGAAATTAATTGTGAGTTGCAGTTGGGCACTATTTCTAAGTGGCATCAGTATGTCTTCAAAAACTAGGAAGATCTACCTCAGAGTTTTCAAAGGATCATCACAGAACATGTGCCATCATCATGATATGAAAGGTGCTATTGATCAATCAGTGAAAGAAAACTAGTCACTAGTTCCACCAAGGATGAAAACAATTGTACTTTCGTATTCTGTTCAGGACTTACTCCAACGTTGCTTTTCCAAGTAACACAATCTTCTCCATAGTACTTACAGTGTTGTGCGGAGGCTTCCTTTCTGTACAGTTAATTATGAATCACTGTAGGCTATAAAAGAAGGGGCTTTCACATGGAGGAGGGGTTGGGGTGGGGGGCTGTGTGATGTTGTCAGAGGAGATAAAAGGAGAAGCTCTAAGGCTGCAGCCTCTTTGGGGCCCTGGCTAGTCAGTATTCAAGCTCCCTGCCCAACTGATTATTAGCCACACTGTGCTGTCAGCCCACAGGCCCGTCATCCCAAGTTGGGGAAAGTCCCACCTTATTATGCCTCCAGCTGGCCTTTTTTTTCTCTGTAAAGGCCCTTGAATGTAACCTAAGCCACAGAGCCTTGATGTACCATACAATGCCGCAGATAATCATCTTACTATAATGCAGACATGGCCGAGTACACTCACAGTTGACTTTAATGTTTTGTTTGCCTCGCAGGGTCCACTTACAGCATCTTGTCCACCATGCCGTCGGACTCGGAAAGCAGCAGCTCTCTCAGCAGCTTAGGTGAGTGTGGTGCTCGCGGTGGTGTTCAGGTGTCAGGTGTAGAAATGTCAAAAATAAGAGCAGGAGGGGGAAAAAAAACTAGCATGTGGAGGAATCAAACTTAGTGTGCACCTGACAAATAATATTTGCCAAATAATAATCAGTCATCGGTTGCTGCTTGTTTAGACTCTGAGCACATGCGAGTGATTACACAGATGTGAGAAGGATTTAGTAACCCTCTACTCCCAGACACACACGCACACGCACACACAGACCTGTTTGATTTAGTCAGTTTCTGAGGAAAGCAGGAAGGGAAACAGAACTTTTATCAGTGGGGGGGATTCCTGTGTGATATATTCACATGTACTGAGGTTAATGAGTATAACAATGAGGTTGATAAATAATGAAGTAGAATATTAAACTGATTTAAGCTGCACAGATTTGTGCAATGATTAAAACTGTTTTCTCCTTCTCACCTGTACTGTAAACGAATGTTTAGCTCTTTGATCCAGTAGCTGCAACAAAGAGCTCTTATGATTGGTTAATATTTAAACCATGTACACAGGTCCAATTTTCCATTCTTTTATTTAGTCTTTCTAGTCAGCAGTTTTTCAGTAAAAAATTGAAAGCAAAACGTGGAGTTTAATATAAGTATTATTATTATTATAAGTATTTTAGATCTGTAAGCTTGAGTGAGCGTTAAATAAATCAAAGGAGCTGCACTAACACCTCCGCCGTCTGAGCTTTATGATTAGCACATGCCACCAGTGACATGCTGACTCACACAGGTACGCCCGCTCAAGCCTCCTCCCCTCCGCCCGCCCACATGGACAGCCATCAGGTGAACGAGAAGATGGAGACGGTTCTTTTCCAGCTCAGACACGTGACCCGCGAGAGGGACGAGCTGCGTAAACGTCTGGCCCTCTCTTCACCCGGAACCACCTTCGATGACTGCAGGTACCGTTCTGGTCTCTCGCACCTCAGTGTTTGTTTTCCAAAACAAACGCTGACAGAAAAGGGCAGCAATCCTGTGTATACCTGCATTCTGTGAAGAGAGGAGTTTTGCCTTGCTCAACTTTTAAAAGCACCAAAAAAAAAAAACAAGTGAACCTATGTGACGCCAAATTGTTTTAAAATGTGTTCAGCTCTGTAAAACAAGGGGGTAAGCATGCAATTTTAATGACGCCTCTTTTCCCTGGTGTTCCCGTAAGCACAAAGTTTGTATGATGTTGATCCTCAGTCTTGCTTCTTCCGTCCTCCCATGTGGCATTTTAAAACTCACTTTTGTATGTCTTTTTTTCCCCTCCTCTCTGAAATAGACCAAACTCAAAAGCAGGTCATGACTATGAGCGTCTGAAGCTGCAGTGCATGAAGGCGATGGCAGACCTGCAATCCCTGCAGAACCAGCACAGCACCACCCTGAAGAGGTGTGAGGAGGCTGTAAAGAAAGCAGACTTCTACCAGTGAGTGGAAAAGCCTACCACATGGCCTTTTTGTGAATTTTTTAACAGCCAACGCATTTGTGCTGTATACATTTGTGCTCTGCCTGCAGGGTTTTAGCTGGAGTTCAGTTCCTCCTCTGACATATTCACACCAGATTGCATAGAACAGATTGTATTTTTGTGGGAGCAATATGGATGAATCCTTTATACGAGTCCAAAAGCTGATGAGTTAAGCCTTGAAAAAAAATCCTCCCAGACCCTCATCAATTTAATTTCATCTTTTTTTTTTTTCAAAAAAGATGTTTTTTAATGTCTTCTTAGCAGCTTAAATCCCGAGTTGTCTTTTCAGACCAAAGGTTGAAAGCAGTGGCTGAATTACTTCTCTATAAGTAATGCCCTTGAAGAGTTTATGGCAAAGCATGGCTCTGTAATCAACGTCATCAACTGAACTCTGTGTGCATGGCACGGCATCTGTGCCATGAGGATAATGCTACGACCAGAGCATTTGTTGCCCTGTGAAGGGGGAGGCCGGTGCATTTGTGCGAGTCACTGATGGCATACGATCTCCAACGTGTAGGGAACCGACATCTGGCCCCAGTGCAAACAGACAGATGAAGGATTATTGCCATGTTTGAGCCTCTCCCTCTGAACCCTGTTTGCACATTATTCATTACTGTCTGTCTGCCTCTGCACTCATCCATTCACATTAAACACCATCAGCTGTGAATGGGAAATCACACTGGATCAATAGGTTACTTAATACGTGGGCTAGCATGCGTACTCAGTAATCATGGAGGATCTTATTGATCCTCCATGATTGCTAGTTCGTGTCTGTATTGTTTCCAGTTAAGCAGTATTACATAAGCGGGATTTTTTTTTTTGATACTGGCATAAAACTAATTAGCATCTCTAAAGTGGCATGAAATCTGAAAATAAGAGTCTGAGATGATATTCAAAATTCAAAAGGAATTTTCAGTAATCAACCACAATTTTTACTCAGTTTATCATTTAAGTAGCTAATCAAGCAAAATACTGATGGTTTGCTGCTTTTTGCTGTTTTATGCCATTGTGAATTGAATGGCTTTGGATTTCAGGCTGTTGGTAACTTGAAAATGTCACCTTTGGTTGTGGGAAAATGCTCCTCACAACTTTTTTCTGTGTAGAATAAACAATGCATCTAAAAAAAAAAAATCACTTCATCTGCTCAATAATTTATAGCTGAGCATTTGTTGTTCTGTGAGTCAAAACGCATACTTTTCTCTGGCTACAAGTGCTGTAATGCTGATTTTAAACATGGCTGGCAGCACCCTTCTTCTGATGGTACTTGTTCTGGTGTCTCTCCTCAGTACACTGCACAGCCGACTGGCGAGTGAGCACGCTCAGCTCAAAGAGGAGCTGGAGGCGGTGAGGCAGGACAACATCCAGCTGGTAAGGGAGCACAACCACGTGAAGCAGGCCTGCGAGGAGCTGAGGAGGCTGCATGACGACGGCCAGAGAGAAGTGGCCGACATGAGGCTGCTGCACCAGCAGGTACCCGTGGGATCTAAGTTCATGCTTATGACACTGTGTGCAAACTGTCCGCACACACCTCAACACCTGCGCACTCACTCCTGTTTCCCTTGAGATTCAGTCATTTAGGTCATGACATTTGAGACAGAAATCAATGCTGCTCTCTTTAGGTGACCATTACTTCCTAGACATCATTCAGAGAAATGGACTCGGACAAGCTTGTCCTCCCACGTCTCCATCGATCAAAACATTCTTTCAAATCAGACAAATGACTTAACCTGCCGCTTTTGCTGTTCCCTGTCTGACATGCAGTCATAAGGACAGATCATTAAATATTCGATAGCTTATGTAACTGCGGGGAATGTCTTACATGGCTCTTTCATAGTGAGGATGTGTGCCTCATTGTCCTCTTAGCTCATCGTTCAGTAAACTGATGTTCAGCGTCAGTCAAATTAGGACTCAAATTAGCTCAGTGATGTCAGTCCAAAGGCGACCTTTATTGTGTAGTTTTTAGATGCCACTGATATACTACATGCTGTACTTTCTCTTATGTGAAACATGTCCTGTATTTTTCCTCCAGCTTTGGGGCACTCTGTCCATAATTTGTATTGTATGCTACAGTAATTTGATAGAAAAGTAAAGAAAATTTATCTAGAAGGTTTAGATTAGAGGAAGGTCTCCTTAGCTGATATAGACCAAATCATTGCTTTCAGCTTTGAGTTGAACAAGGGGCGAGAGCATGATATCATATGTACTAGGGGACATTTTATTCACTGGGGCATCAGCATTGCTCTTTCTGTGTGTGTTTGTCCCCAAAAGTAAAGCTCTAAGCTGTACAAAATCTGGCTTCAAGTCTTGTTCAGTCCTGCTACCTCAGCACACAGCTAAGAGCCTAAAGCTTTAATTGATTACTTTAAGTGATGAGGTTGCTTTCCTGTCCCAAGACTTTGTTGATGAATATATAAGACCTCCTTATTTACATTAAAGCTAACCCAAATGGAATTAAATAAAATGTCATCTTTTTGAAACTTTCAGTCACACTGTACCCTTTAATTCAGTGAGGCATCTGAATAATGTCATTTCCAGGTCATGAGAGAAGGGTCACCTGACGTCCTCAACAAGCTGTATGACACGGCCGTGGACAAGTTGGAGGCCATGAAGGGTGACTACGAGGCTCTGAGGAAGCGCTACAACGAGAAGACGGCCGGTCACAATGCAGACCTGAGTCGTCTGAACCAGGCCGAGGACGAGAACCACCGGCTGCAGAAACAGCTTGAGATGCTGCTGAAGCAGAGAGACGCTGCCATCCACTATCAGCAGCAGTACTCCTCATCTATAAGAAGGTGAAGCCGGAAAATAACACTGACATGCAAAACTGACAACACTAAAAGCTGCAAGCAGCAGCTGTAAAAAGTCCAATGATTAACAGCAGTTGTAGCAAACTTTGCTACAAATTCAGAGCCTAACGCCAAGGTCAAATCTGCACAGTGCTTAAAACATGCTTAATCCAAGGCAGATGAAGCTTTGCAGAAGGGCTGATGCTTTTCCAGTCTTAACTTTTCCTTTATGATGCTGAGGTTGCTAGCTTGGTCACTGTTGTTTTTGCGTGTCTGTGTTTTTAATATATTCACATATTCATTAGCTAAGGATGACAGTTAATGAAGACAATGAAAAATCCATGACATTTCCCTGTGTGGGGCAGGTTTGACAACACACATCAAGAACTATCCAAGGCCGCAGCCCAGAACAAGGAGCTGCAGCGAGAGATGGAGCGGCTGCAGTCAGAGACGACGCGGCTGAAGACCCAGCAGCTCAAGGCGGTGAAAGACTGCGAGAAATACAAGGAAGAGCGGGACTCTGTGATGAGTGAATACCGCCTCATCATGAGCGAACGGGACCAAGTGATCAAGGAGGTGGACAGGCTTCAGACCGGACTGGAGATGGCTGAGGCAAAGCTGAAGAACACTTCCTCAGAGAGGCGGGTAGCCAACGAGGAGCTGGAGGCTCTCCGACAAGTAAGAATTAAATTAGGTTTAACAGGGCTGAGAGAGCAGATAGTCAGGTTTGAATCATGGACTTGTTGAATGTGCCTGTAAAACGCATGATCATGGATGGTGAAAAGAATATGACTAATCCTTTTTGATGAAGAATGACATAAAATTGATGGCTATTTAAAAAAAAAGAGGTGCTTTTAGCAATAAAAGTCTTTCTAATCCACAGCTATTCACCTAATAGGAAGTTAGAAACTCTTTTTATTTTATGAGATGAAGTAAGACTTCAGCAGGCCAAATAAGTAAGTATAGATAAGCAGAATAGGAAATTAAAAATAAATACTCTTTTCATACTAGATTTTCTCACTCTTGATATCTACCATCCACTGTGTTTTTGTGTGACATGAAGGAGCTGGCCTCAGCATTGGTGGACAGGGACCGGGCCATCTGTGAAAAGAACGAGCTGCTGGAGAAATACTGCCACGAGGTAAAGGACAAGGCCGAGGCCCAGAAGGAGCTTAGCCAGGCCTGCAAGGACATTGAGACTGTGCGCGAGGAGAGGGACGTGGCCCGCAAGGAGAGGACCGAGGCCATCATCCAGAGAGACCAGCTGCTGCGAGAGTATTACCAGGCCAGACAGGTACCCAGACAGACGGGAGATTTATCATTACAAGTGGAGGGATTGATTTATCCCTCTGACCATAATCCCTTCAGCCCATCTCATATAGTAGTAGTAAATGTTTTTTTTCCCAGCAGCTGGTGGTTCCCACATGTTGATTTTGTTGCGTGTATCACCTATCACAGTGTGTTTCACTGTGATTGTCTCATTAATTGCAATGAAAGTGCGGAGATTCCTGCATTAGGAAATTACCTGCAATTATAGAAGAAAGGCTCTCAGACTTTGCAGTAGACAAGAAAATGCACTGCATGAGAAAAGCACAATTAAGCCAAACATGAGCTTAGCAGTGTCTAATGGAATTAATTTAGCTATTGACTTAATTAATGTTCTCGCTGCACTTGGCAGTCACCCTGCTGTATAGTTATATTAGAGTAAGGTTAGATAGAAAAGCATTCGGCCTTCAGGCTGCATTAAAAAAGGAGCTTCACTGGTGTGGATATGTTACTACAATCTGAGAAGTCCAGTTTAAGCAACCCATCAATGGATTTCAAGGATTAAAACACTGCACAGAGGCTGATGATACCTTTTAACACAAGATTTTCCTCCTCAGTGTGTGTTTGCATGTATTTGACTGGTGAATGCGATGACTTTCCACATGATGTTACATTCACCTGTCACCTGTCCAAGCAGAACATCTGCTGAGCTAGTGATGTAGTCTCATTGAACTTAATAAAGATGTGGCATTTTTGATACAGTGCTGGTGTCGGGATGAACATAATCTCATACATATTTGCTGCAGAGCAAAACCACAAATTCTCACAGACTGTAAAATGATCGAGTCAAGCAAAACATACTAAAACCAACATGCTGCTTACTTATCCTTTGCACAGCCCTGCACTGACTTCCGTCACTTTACAAACCCCCCTCCACCCACCCAGAAACAAGACTCTGCCACTCTGGACATGGAGCGAGCCAACAAGGAGATCGATATGCTGAGGAAGCAGTGTGAGGCCATCTCTCAGGAGCTGAAAGAGGCCGTGCAAGAGGCTGAGGTGGCCAAGTGTCGACGCGACTGGGCCTTTCAGGAGAGGGACAAGATAGTGGCAGAGAGGGAGAGCATACGGTAAGAAGTGGGTTCAAAAGTCTGCGTTTGTTATGCGGAAATAAGTTTAGGTTTGTGATGCATGTCAGTGCAAGGAAGTTGAAAATAGATTTGTTTATATTTTGTGTGACGCCTCATGATGATGCTTGCATCTTGTCAGCACGTTATGTGACAACCTGAGGCGGGAGAGGGACAGAGCTGTGAGCGATCTGGCAGATGCTTTGAGGAATCTGGATGACATGAGGAAACAAAAGAACGATGCTTCACGGGAACTCAAAGAGCTAAAGTGAGTCATTCCTCCACAACTACTTCTTCATCTTCTTGCCAGGGTTATGGCATCTTCCGCTCTATTTTTAGGTTTAAAGCTTGAATGTCTCCCACTAAGTTTTTAGTTGTGTCTGTGCTCCTCCGCCAGATCTTTTGTGCCACCCAGTGGTGGGGGAATAATGCCGCAGACTGAACTCGGTTCAGATCATTTCTTCAGGGGACTGTACTTACTTGTTTCGTGTTTCCCGCAGAGAAAAGATGGAGGACCAGTTGGAAAAAGAAGCAAGGTTTCGTCAGCTAATGGCTCACAGTTCACATGATTCAGCCATTGACACAGACTCAATGGAGTGGGAGACGGAAGTTGTAGAATTTGAGAAGCACAGAGTAAGAACCACTGCCAATCTTGTTATTTTCTTACACGTATACTGTATTTTTTTCAATTTGTATTGCAAAACTGTTACTAAATTAATTGTGTTTTGTATTGTTCAGGATATGGATTTGAAAGCACTTGGGTTTGACATCGCTGAAGGGGTAAATGATCCTTATTTACCGGGAGATTGTGTCATATTTGTCAGTAAGGTGGATAAAGGAAGTATTGCTGAAGGAAGATTGAGGTAAGTGTCTCACTTCTGTGCCAGTTTGGTAAATAAAGCAGTTTTTGTTTTTTGTTTTTTTTAGCACTGATTATCATTTGAACAATGTTCATGTTCATGTTCATGTTTACTGACTGATGTCAAGTAAAAGTAAAGAAACAAAAAAATCATCAAATGAAAAGATAAGTAAATAACTCTTTGAGACATATTTTAATTTTAGTTGTGTTCCTGTTTTCTTTTGGGGAATGCGTTTCGCTTCACTGTCTCTCTGTTCTCTTTGTGCAGGGTGAACGATTGGTTGTTGAAGATTAATGACGTGGACCTGACCAATAAGGACAGGAAGCAGGTGATCAAAGCGGTGCTGAGCGGTGAGGGGGTCATCAATATGGTGGTTCGCAGGAGGAAGTCACTGGGAGGACGGATCATCACTCCGATCCAGATAAACCTGACTGGGCACAAAGGTTGACTTCAAGCTCTAATTCACAAATAAAGATTACAATTGAAATCCCGCCGTCAACAGACCACTAAACACACCAAATACAGTAGTTAAGTACTGAAAATGCGATGATTAGCTGTGCATGTAATATGATTTCTGATTCTTTTCCTGTCTTACCTCTCAGACAGTGGCATAGGACTGGAGAGTGGAGTGTTCGTTGCCACTGTGGCTCCAGGCAGTCCAGCTGCCAGAGACTGTGCTCTTACTGTTGGGGATAGACTGCTGGCTGTGAGTATGCTACCCAAAAACTTCTGTTTAATAACATGACAAGAAATGATGCACATTTAATGGCGAGAGACAGTTGATGCTGGCCTCTAGTGCCCTCTACTGTCCAAAGGAACACACTGGAGCTTTGATTCAAATAAACACTACACATTTTATTTGCACACTGTGTTTATCTCATAGTATACAGTGTTGGGAAAAGCAAAATGTTTCTTCTCCTCCGCCTGTGTATGATGATGTCTTTGGAGACATGTTGTGCCTGCTGAAATTTGTTTTAACCTTTTTTGTGTTTTTGCTCACTACAGATAAATGGAATTGCACTCGATAACAAGTCGCTCTCTGAATGCGAGTCTCTGTTGAGGAACTGCTGTGACTCTCTCAGCATCTCCCTCATGAAGGTGAAGTCCCAACCCAGTACAACCACCACTGATCTAGTCGCAGCAACTATAATGTAAACCTAACCAAAAAAACTTCTACTACATATAAAAGATTCATTCATTGTGACTGTGGGTAGGAGCTCCAGTTTTGATGTTTAAAGACAAAAGGTACATGTTACTGGCAAAATGTCTCGGTGTGAGGAGTCATGTTTAGGGCGAACTGTTATTTTCACATTCAGCTGCAACTCTGAGTTTTTGTTTGCAAAGATGATCTTTGTATGCTTTCATTTTTTGGTAGTTTACAAATAATCGTAATAAAATAAGCATATTTACCTCCCCTCTTCAACAGTTCCTTCCACAGAGCTGTTCTGGACAGAATTTATTTGAAAGTTTGAGAGAGTCAGAAAAGATCTCTCGGCTCCATTCCTGTGAGATGCACACCAGGAACTGCAGGAACTCCAAGCACAACTGCTCCAAGCACAACTGCTCCACACAAACGGACATTTGCAGCTGTGACAGAGGGGACGACGGATGCAAGGACACAGGAAACTCTCTGGACAGCAGTGGCAGCAGTGCTGACTGCCGCCACAAGCCTTTCTCCAACAGCTCCCTGCACTCTCGCTCCCTTTCCTCCTCCCACAGTCCCTCGGAGCCTCACCCGGACTTCTGCTACAGGAGGCAAGAGCATCGCCCCTTCACTTTCACCCCAGCGCTGTCTGACTGCAGCTCACCTCAGACCGCCATAGACCGAGCACAGAGCTCACCAGCGAAGCCCAGTGGAGGCACATGGCCTAAAGTCATAGTGGGACCTTCGATTCCAGAGTTTGCCCAGCTCTCCATCTACAAAAAGGTCAAACAGAGGAAGTCAATCTTCGACGTTAACACATTCAGGAGGCCAGAGGCGACGCCGAAACTGGACTATATGTCTCTTTCTCAGTTGCCTAAGCACTCGCCACAGAGCTCCATGTCTGAATCTGCTCAGACGCCTCCCACCCCGCCTACCAGGAGCGACTCCTTCAGGTTCAAACATCGACAGCAGAACAGCTCAGCATCGGACTCCACCATCACTACGGGCACTCCCCCAGCCTCGCCGGCCCAAGCCACAAGTCCCCAGGACCAGGAAGAGATGGGCAACCAGCTCTATTACACCGATGCTCCTCCAGCAGAAACCAAGAAGCCGGCTGAGGAAGAGGGGAGTCGACACCGGCCTGAAGAAGGGAGTCGACATCGGGCTGAAGAGCGGGGAAAGAGGCGGTACCGGCCAAAATCAGCACCGGCGCTGCGGCGAAACGTGACTCCGTTACACATCCCTGTTCCCATGCAGGTAACCGAGATACTGTGCTTCACTTACTTGGCATTGTATTTAATCTGTGCATGAGTATTTTTACACTTTGTGAGCTGCAGCCATAGCATTGTTAGCGGTCTGATTGCTTCTTGGCAGGTGCAGAGCTTCTCCAATGATGAGCACTCCCCAGAGCCGATGGACCTGTTACGCTTCTCTCCAATGCGAACCAATCGGTACAGCATGTCCATTGCACCCCCCAGCTACAGCAGCATCGCAGCACGTAAGTTAACTCGGCAAGCCCAGATCATTTCGATTGTCCATCAGCATCTAACTGCAACACGCGTTTTTTTGGTCTCTGTACTTGATGTTTATTCAACAATTCTATGTTGTTGTGACTAAATTTCAGGTACAGTCACATTACACTTCAAAGATAAGTATGAACAGCATGTTAGTCACAAGCTAGTTATAACTCCCATGTGCATCAGTGTTTTTACTGATCTGCAAATTCCCAAACTCACGCTCGACTTTGTCTGTCTCCTCTTCATTTTTACTGTAGCACAAACTATGGAGAGAATATTACTACTGTGTCTGCACTGATTTTGACACCACCTCTGATCTTGTGTGTGTGTGTGTGTGTTCCTTCAGACCCAACCCAGCACGGTTTGGCCCCATGTCCTGCTGTGACGGCTGTTATGAGGAACCCGGTCTACACTGCCTGGAGTCATGAGATCCAGACCAACAACTGCCCCCCAGCTCCCAGCTCAGGCATCCACCCACATTCACACACAAGGTGTTAGCATCTGCTCGTGTATTCATTTTCCAGACTTTTGAGGAACACTGAGGTTTTGCTGTTGGCTTTTTTTTTTTCATATCGTTGTAAACTAAGTATTTGACTCATGGAAAGTTGGTTTGACATTTCTGAACCCCACCATGGGCTCAGAGAATGTGTAAGGGGCATTTTTTTGACATTTTGTAGATTTAATAATACATTTCTAGACTAATTGATAAAGAAAGCAGCCATTAGTTGCAACCCTAGTATTGTTCTTCCCGCATCCAACACTGATTTAATAATCCTGTGATGGTGCATTTATTGTACAAAGCCACAGTGTTACCCCAGATCTCATGAACAGATGGCATGTAGCAAATTATATCTTGCTCTGGGTTGATTAATTGACCGCCGAGGGACATTCTGGCCCTTTTTCTCCACTTTTAGCCCCCAGCATCAAGGTCGCCACAGTCTGGACCTCAACCACAAGCGCACTGGAGACTCTACTGAGACAAGCTGCAGCCAACCACCACACAGCACAAACTCCCTGCCCTCCAGTGCTAGACTGGGTATGTATGGAGTCCTAGATTCAGTCTAATTAGAACTTGTATAACATGTCCTGTAAATGATCTGATGTATATTCTCATGTCAGTTTATCCAAATGACAAAACATTGTCATTCTCTCTGTTATTTTGGTATGTATTCATGCAGATAACTCGGGTTTGATTACCCATAATGTCTTTATTGTATGAGCCGCATGCTTCTCTTTGAACAGTTTATTAAGGATGTTTTCCTTTTTGAAAAGTAGTTAGTAACCAGGACATTGTTTCTGAAAGGGCACTGAGTGGCACACATGTACTGCATCTCTGTTGTTCCAGTATGGCAGTGGAAACCTTTAAATATGAAAATATTTTTAGGAAATTAGGCAAATAAATCTGTACCTGCATGGCTTGATTTACTGAAACTACATGGACAAGTGAGAAAAATGTATTTTTCAATGAACTGACCTTTTAATTAATTTCGTCTGTTTGTGTTTTTAGGTTCCTCCACTTTACAGTTTAGGACAGAGCGCATTAAGATCCCTCCAACTCGTTATCCACGCTCCACGGGATCTGACAGAGGTGTGGTTCAGTTTCACAGCTACGTTGTCTGATAACAAGCTTTACAACAGTGAAAAGCAAGTCTGAATTCATACCTTCCTCCTTTGTCACTCCAGGCTCCCTCTCACATTCTGAGTGCAGCAGCCCGACACCTCCAATGTCCCCTGTCAACCTGGAGACATCGTCTTTCAGCAGCAGCCAATCGCAGAGCTCCATTTCCACCCAGCCCAGAATATCAGTCAGCCCCGCTCCAGTTGGTGACAGGAGGAAGGATGGGTAGGCGAGCCCCTCGTCCGGGTCGTTACGCTGCCATCATTCAGCTGAACACGACATGTTTTCCACCATTTGTCTGTACTTCTGTCTTGTTCATTGTGATTAAGTGCTTGTAATGCGGTAAACAAAGCTGTGAGCCTCCGTCTTACATCATTAGAGCACAGTTTCCATCTATCATTTTATTATCATCTCCTTCCTCTCTGCAGCTGTTCTTTACAACCTGAAATGCTCACTCTCTTTCCTCTGTCCATTTCCTTCTCAGATCTGACTCTAATAACACTTCCTCTGTCAGACTCCCACTGACAGTTAAGCCCAAGTTCCTATCTTTAAGAAGTTTGAGGTTTGTTCTGTGCTACACAGAGCACATACAGTATCTGCACTGTCCTCAAAACTGTTGGAGCACGGATCTCTAAAGCCCCCTGTGTACGCACTGCAGATATAAATATGCTGTCATCATGTTTCCTTTGCTTGTTATTTATTGAGAATGCTGATGTATTTTGTATGATTGCATGACTGAAATGCACTTGGCATGTCCCATATCGTATTATTGAGAATATTTTTATAACCCTCAGCCATGCGACTGCATCTTTAAAGAAGTCATCAGAAGAAAAATCACAGTGGAAAGAGCTATGTTACAGAGGCAGCTTCTCCTTAGAATCTGATTTGGAATTATATTAAGTTCTTATTGTTAAGATTCGCATGTTGCATCCTGCCTGTCTTCATGGTTTTCAACAAAATAAGTGCATTACAACATATTCCTCTTCATGCCCTGAAGGCCATACTTGGAGGAGCCACGCAATGTGACTGTACAGAAAGGAGCAGAACCACTGGGGATCTCCATTGTGAGTGGAGAGAACGGGGGCGTGTTTGTGTCCAAAGTGACAGCAGGCAGCATCGCACACCAAGCCCGTTTAGAGTACGGAGACCAACTCCTGGAGGTACAGCAGCCTCTCAGCACTTCGACTAAAGCCTGTCTGTGCTTTGTTGTGTCTTCGTGTTTCTAATGAATCACTGCTGTTTCCAGTTTAATGGAATCAACCTTCGCAATGCCAACGAGCAGCAGGCGCGGCTGGTGATCGGGCAGCAGTGCGACACAGTCACCATTTTGGCTCAGTATAATCCTCACATGTTTCAGCTGGGCAACCACTCTCGTTCAGGGTAAGAGGGAGAGGAGGAAAGAACGCAACAAGAATATCTTTCACAGATTGGTTTCATGAATTTTAGATCGTCAAATTATCCATTCAGGCAAGAAAAGCCTGTCAGCACAGAGCCAGTCAAAGTTTTCAGTATAATGTGAGGAAGTGAATGAAATGGATATGTTGCAGTAATTATTCAAAACCACACGGTTTGATCAATGTATCAATTGTCTCCCAGTCTTTTTTTTAAGCTTGGCATAATTTCTGAAACTCCATGGCTGTCTTTCATTTTAAGGGTTGAAAACATTAAGCCTCCACTCCTGTTGTTGTCCTTAGTTCTCGTATGGAGTCCATCAGCAATCGGCCGACTCCCCAAGCCAGTGGCGCCACCACTCCTGACAATCACTCCACCGTGGATACACTGAGTGAACAGGATGAGGGCACCATGACCCCTCCGTCCAAACAGACAACTCCTGCCACCAGCCCTCAAAACTCCTTCAGGTAGGAAAGGGACCTCACAGGTGCTGCTATTTTTTCTGTTTGTTATCGTTTCATACCTCAATATTCTGTTCTTATTGCACTTGTGACTTTTTAAAAAAAATTATCCTGTGTAATGTCTTGTGATAGGTAACAGTTTTATATTCCTACAGTCAAGACAAATATAAAGTTTGAAGCCACAGGCAGGAATTGTGGTGAGGTGAAGGCGTCCTGGGGCAACATACTCACAGCTTGACTTTGTTTTTCTTCAGGCTGCCTGGTTCAAGCACGCGGCGGGCTGCAGAGCCTCGGCTGGTAAGGCTGAAAAAGATCCAGGTGGAGCTGGGAATTCAGATCTGTGGAGGAAACCTTGTGGGAATCTTAGTGGAGAGTCTGGATGACGACAGTCCTGCTAAGACTCCTGATGGTCTGCTACCTGGAGACTTGATACTGGAGGTACCTGCAACGTTTAGCCCTCACGTTTTGTTTTGTTTTTTTTAGCCAATTTGGTTGCATATACCCTCATAATCTACAGCTTAAGTTCTCTACATAACTGTCTTTTTTGTACATCGTTTGGTTTTCTTTTACTGGAAATGATGAGTTATTGTTTGTCGACAGCCGAGCCTTTTTTCAACTGTGTAACTGATGTTTTCAAACAGTACAACGGCATCAGCATGAAGAACAAAACAAAAGAAGAGGCTTACCTGGAAATGTTGAAACCAACTGAAACAATCACATTCAAGGTCCAGAACTGCGTGGACGAGCTTCCTGTGATCAAAGAGTCCTGCGGAGATGGATTTTACATAAGGTGTTCAAACTGTTCATCAAACAATCCCATTCGACTTCAGTTTTTTGTTGTTTTTTTTATAGCAGGCAACGAAGTCAGCAGAACAGGAAAACATAAAACTGATGTCAGAAGCTGAATTTTAAACACAGAATCTGTCTTCAGGGCTCTGAGAAGTTGTCCTTCCGTTTGTTATGTCCTTGTTGAAAGGTCAGAGGAGCGCATCCATGGTAACGGCTTCTTTGTTCACCTTTTGTCAGAGCACTTTATGAGAGGTTGGCAGAGTTGGAGCAGGAGCTGAACTTTAACAAAGACGACATCATGTATGTGGAAGACACGCTACCAAACGGCAACTTTGGCTACTGGATGGCCTGGCAACTCGACGAGAACGCACAGAAACTGGGAAAAGGGCAGATTCCAAGTAAATACATGTAAGTCCAGTTTACTTCCATACACCAGAGGTCATTTGGTCCTTTCTAGTTTGTCCACGAATCTGAAGGAGCTCCTCCATGTGAATATACCGATGTGTCTCTTAAAGGATGGACCCGGAGTTCTACAGGAGACACGGCATGGCCGACATGAAAGACGACAACGGCACCAGCAAGAGTCTGTCTGCTGCCGCTCGGAGGTCCTTCTTCCGCCGCAGGCTGAAGCACAAACGCAGCGGGTCCAAGGACGGCAAGGATCTGATGGCTCTGGATGCCATAAGCACCGATTCTTTACCCATCACAGAAGGTGAGAAATCTTCTACTGAGGCGGCTTTAACGAGTAATTTAATCAGCTTTCCCAGCATGCGTAAGATTATAGCTGTGGTTAATAAAGCTGCATCTCAGTTCTGTCTTGTGTGGGTTTTTTGGAATGAATCCCCATATCTTCTGCTCAGACGGAGTGAGCCTGATGTACCAGCGGGTTCAGAGGGTGGAGTGCACTTTCCCCAGACCAGTGCTGATCTTGGGTCCCTTAGTGGAGTCCTGTAAGGACATGTTGGTGAAGGAGGCTCCTGCCAAGTTTTGTCGTTGTCTGCCTGGTGAGCTTGTACACACAGATCGAGTCAGTTATTAGAATTGATTTATTCATGAAGGACTTGTTTGTATAATTGGTGTCTTGCTGTAGAGCGGGGCCTCGCTCCGAGCTACTCAGTTAGGGAAATTAAAGATGAGATTACGAAATTAAAGCAACAAGTAGCTGGAAGTAAAATGTGATTTATTTTACTAACAGAGATCATGAAGGCATCTCAGCAGGCAATAGAGCGGGGAGTAAAGGACTGTGTGTTCATCGACTACAAACGGAGGAGCGGCCATTTTGATGTGACAACTGTTGCATCAATAAAAGAGATCACAGAGAAGGTAATTTTATCCCACTGCGGACTTGAAAGTTGATTGTAATTGTGTCTTTTGTTGAGTTTTGTAGCTGCCAAGTTTGTGCACTGCTGTCTTTGTCAACCTGGAACTAAATTTAAAGGTAATTTACAGCGCAGTGAAAGATAAATCAGGTGTAACATGTGTCACTAAATGCAGATAATATCATTACACAGTATGGCTGAACAGCCAGTTTGTCCTGAGTTCACTGAATCTGAAATGGAGCTTTTCACGTCTGCTTGATGTTGGGTGTTAATTATGTATCAGAAACCATTTCGAACACAAGCCATTTGGCGCATTTCCTGAAACATTCTGCTTCGATTCATCCCCCCTCCATTTCTCATGCAGTGTTTTGCTGTCATTTTCTCTCATAGGACTGTCACTGTTTACTTGACATTGCCCCTCACGCCATCGAACGTCTTCACAGCGTTCACATCTACCCAATCGTCATATTCATTCGCTACAAAAACGCCAAGCAGATAAAGTGAGTAATCCCATGCCCTTTTTTTTATTATTTAAAGTTCTTTTTCTTTTCTTTTTTCCTTTCTTGCCTGAAAACATGTCAAGTGTATGTCAAGCACGCTTTGTGTTTTGGTGCCTCTGCTGTTTACCTAACTTCACTCCGAGTTCAAATCCCTCAAACAACACGCTGAGAAAATCCTTCATCTGATACTTTTGGGTCTGAAGGCTTTTAGAAAGTTTAGAAAGGTTTTTTTTAATTATTATTATTATTTATTGTTACAGAAATTTAGGCCCAAATTAACTTCAAACATGTAAAACATTAATGCACACAAGTCATCAGTGTGCACGGTGGAATCTAATTTAATTATCCTCATTTCGCAGTTTATCGATTAATTGATTCAATTTATTGATTATCCAAAAAAAATATAACACAATTATTTTATTTTATATGGGATAAACTTGACTTTTCTCAGTCAGGACAATGTTTTGGTCAGTAAGATGGATGTTGGAATGACTCAGCAACACTTTCATCAGAACGAGCTCCTGTCTGTTCTCCTTGCAGGAAATCTAACTTTCTCTTATTAATTTTCTTCCTGTCGAGACAGACGCTCAGGAAATTGACATTTGCTGCTTTAATAATCATGTTCATCCTTCAGACATGACAAAAACTGAATTGATCAACCCGATCACAGCGTCGTTATGTTCAGAAACCAGAGGCTGCTGCTCCCTCCTGCCACGGTTTTGATTTCAAACATCCGTCTGCTTTTTCATTTCTAATCGCATGGAGAGATTAAATCTGCTGAACCCTCAGCGTAGTGCTTTACACACACGGACACACGCTCAAATAAAAACACACTCAGGTCTGGCAGAAACAGGCTTTCTCATCCACACACACACACACACACACACCCACGTACACAAATGTATGAATTGGTGCAGCAGGCAAACACGGTGGAGATTGAGTCCCGCTAAGCCTCCACGGTCATCAGCTGAGTGCCAGCTGTCCAGCGAGAGTTTGTTGGGGCCCGCGTCTCCGCTTCACGGTGTGGGCGGCTCAGAAAACTCGATGACCGCACCCGCTGCGTACTCACAAAAACACACACACCTCCCACAACCTGCCTGCTGCAGCCACTGGGAGAAGCTTAAGCTTTTTCATATATTTTTTTTTTTTTTTTTAATCCTCTGGGAGGCGTCAGCAGACCGCCGTGTCGACTGCATGCTGAGTGTCAGGGAGAGACAGGAGCCTGATCCTGGGTTAGGTCAGGGGCTATGAGGGAATGAGGACCGAGGACCGACAAGTCACAAGATTGTTTTTCTTAAGACTGTGTGCAAATATTGAATGAACCAGTAGAGGGATGTCATAAAGGCTCTTAATGTGTGTGTCTTTTAGATTGTAGGTTTGTGGGTTTAACAAAATTAAAGATCATGCTATACCTTATGTATTAAAAATTCTCCTTTTAATATAGTATGTATGATTGTCATAGGCCGTTGTGGGCAATGTTACACCAATGAGTGAGATTTCTTAATGGAAACATAGTTTTTTGTTTACATATGATTTAAGTTTAGGTATTTATTTCATTCCCATGTGGCTATTCTGACTTTCCAGAAAATGTACTGTATTATGAAGCATATGGCCACAATAGAAACTTGACTGGAGTGGACCTGCTGAAATCGAGCTTACAAACACACAAGCACAATGTGACGAAATGGAAAAACAAAGTCTGTGGGACTGAGTGGAGCAAGCTGCTTTAAAGTGATGCAGAACAGTGATGTAATGACATGTGGACATTGGATCTAACCTAAAAAATCTGATCTGAAGCGCCTACTTTCAAAAAAATGATTTGCTGATTTGAAGAAAGCCCGACTCCTTCCACACTGTTGATGTCGTTTGCTGTTGTTGCACAGTGTTATGAATCTGTGCTGATGTTGCGTCCTCAGAGAGCAGAAGGACCCTCTGTACCTGCAGGATAAACTCTCACAGAAACATTCCAAGGAGCAGTTCGAGGCGGCACAGAAAACCGAACAGGAGTACAGCCGCTTCTTCACAGGTTGGTAGATAAGACTTATTTTCTCTGCAGAAATTACAGTAATGACTGTAATCAACTGAATGTGTCCCACCACTATAAAAGATTTTCTTTTTAATGCATATGTCATCTCAAACCAAATAGACAGGCAGGTTTAGGTTCACCCTAATGAGGGAAAACATACTGCCCACTAATGGTATCTAGAGATTGTTTTAGTTTAGTCTGCTGAACTTTTACATCAGCTGCCAAGATTCTTTCTCTACCTCACTGCAATGGAGTCAAAGCGTTGAGGAAATTTGCATTTTGAAAAACAAAGCACCGGTGTCCAGAGACCTCACTGCCTCGTGAAAGAGACTCATTCGTGCCAACTGCGACAAAGTACAGGGAATAAATTGTTGTCCCTGACGCTGGTTTTCCTTCCCCCACGCTTCACGTCTCCGCAGGTTAATTTGGCCGACGCGTTGTCGAAACCTGGCGTAATTTCCAGAGAAACACGCAGTCTTGTTGAGTTTTTCAGAAGTATTTAACCACCACAAATAAGAATCACATACATCTCCGTTGTATTGGACTGGTGGCAGAAATTTCAAAGCAGAAAGTCAAATAAAACCGAAACTAACTGCACCGGCTTTTGGGTGAACTGCACAAAGCAGACTAGGTTACATAGCAAGGGGTCTTTCATCCTATCGAAAATAAGATGAGAGGCCAGTAAGTCATGTTAACAAATGTGACGTTTTAATATGGTCTAGTTTAACCAGTGAAATTCTCTATCAGCGCTGGAAATTTCCGATGCAGAGGATCCGCAGTTGAAGTTTTGGTATCTGGAGCAGCAGCCAGTCTGTGACACCCAAATGTCCAGCTGATTAATGACGCTATAAAAAGAGGCGATTTATGTGGAGGGGTTTGTGGAAATGAACACATACCACCGCTGATCCCTTCTAACAGGGAGAGGTGGCCGGCACACTTCTGCACACGAGCTGCCATGGCGGGACGTGCTAATTATCAGCAGTTATAAATCTGAGGGTCTGGTGGTAGACGGCATGAGGCAGAGCCGATCACACCCCCGGAGTGGTTTTAATCTCTGAAGAACAGGACCGAAATAATTTGGCAGCACGCTCCTGTTGGTCCATGAGCGTTTGTCCAACGTTTATGGCTCTGAAAGGATTAGACTTCATTTTATTTATTTATTTTTTATAAATTGGGTTTGTTTAGTTTTCTCCAGCTTTAACAATTACTCATTTAATTGGTTAGTTGATTGACAGAAAATTTAATCTACTATTACTTTTCTGATAATTGGCAAAAACGGCAAATATTTCTTGGCTTCTCAGTTGTTGCCGCTTTTCTCATGTGAGGAGTAAAGTCGGTAATATTTAGGTTTTTTCTAACGTTTTATAGACAAGTGATAAATCGATGAATACAAATGATCACTAGTTACAGCTCTGGATACGTGCGAAGAAAAAGTTTCAGCCCAATGGGAAATAAATGTTACACGCTCCCCATGTAAATAACCCTCACTGTGTTGCAGGAGTCGTCCAGGCGGGCAGCTTCTCTTACATTTGCACTCAGATCATGACCATCGTGGAGCAGGAACAAAGTAAAGTGCTGTGGATTCCAGACGGAGCACCGTAGAAACGTCACCCGAAAAACATTCGAGAAGATCTGTTTTTTTTTTTTGTTTGTTTGTTTGTTTTTTAATGTTTTGTTTTTTAAAATTGTGGGACACACAGTGAATCGGTACATCTCACAGGCATCATGGCTAACTCCACTGCTTTCTCACACATAGCAATATCAGCACTGACTGTGATGCTCATGTAATATTCCCACTACTTTAATGATGTACTGTACTGCAGATAGATTTGTTTACACTAGTATTTAATACTTGAATGTTTTATTTTCTCCCCTCATATCTAGTAGCACTCCTTTAAAATCCCACTTTGTCCCCCAAACATGTCGGACCACAGGAAGTGTGCATCGAAGCAAACTCGGTTCTCGAAGTGAAGATGGAGTGGACCACTGCGTTTCCCTTCTGTGTATTTATATGCGTTTTCCTGCCATTTAATTTATCTAATCAGATCAAAGATGTTGGTTATGAACCTTTGGTTATACAAAAGTAGTTGCCTAGTTAATAGGAAGAATATTTTCCAGTTAATGTTCTTATTTATAGAGGAGAATTTGGGGCAGGTTTGCTTCCTACCTACTTCTGCTTTCTGTTGACACCATTTCACTCCTCAGAAATGTTATTGTGCCAAGCTTAAAGAGAGATTTGCTAATCACTGCCCATTGTTGGATTTATTAACACTACAGCTTCCATTTAAAAATCTTACAGCAGGTATGTTCGTTTCAGCACAGTTTGTTCGTTCTGCTGCTGTTGCCAATTCTTGTTCGTCGAGTGGATTTTTAAGAAGGGATGTTTTATTTCTGATTCACTGTCGGCTAAACACGTTCACAAGCAGCTCTTCTCAATTAGCTCGTGTTGTCAACATTTCACGTTCAAGTTGGATGAAGCACGTCGTGCGAGCTTTTCTCCTGATGAAGGTTAATATTTCTATGAAACATTAAAAACAGAGTGCCGTTAAAGGACTGGCAGTTGTATGTGTTTTCCATTGGCGATCACCTGATGGATCTGTGAACCTTTTTGTTTTCTGCAAGATGATTCACTACACAGGCTGATGATTTGTCGAGAGGAAAGTGGCACCAGTTGGACGTCAGTGGTCAATGCACTTTCTATCCACGAGGGGGCAGTAAACAGTCAGAGTAGGCGACAAATGGTGAGATATACTTTATCACTTTTCATACCGCATTATCATCGTAGGTTATTCATGAACTAAAAGTAGACGTAGTCTCTGATTGTTTATCTTCCAAATTGATGAACACGTGTAATGTGTTTTTACCGTCAGAACTGAAATGTGTTGGAGATGAAGCAGGATGCTTTTCAGGAGGATTTGTGTTATGAAGTGCGTTATGAAGACGGTGAAAATGTCAGCTCGAGTCTGTGCTCAAAAACAACTGTCCACGTGCCTTTTTGTTTCAACCAGTTGTCTTTAACGTAAATCCTACAATTTGAAACGAATAGAAAAGCCAAACTTTATCCTGTAACAAAACATATATATAAAAAAAGAAAAGTTCGGGATTTTTGGATGTCATTCCTTATAAGATTTAAAATGTCTCCACCGAGCTGACTGTTTCAAACTAACACGACTGTAACCACAAAGTTACAATCATCAAAAATTGATGAAGCAGCCTCTATAAATAGCCAGACATCCAGATAAGCATCGACGTCTGCCATTGATGGCTCCTCCCCCGCTACCTGTAAATCTGCGATGCCATCTCCCAACAAATGGATGTGACAAGCAGCCGCCGGAGCCCGTGAGGCGAGAATTTGTCCCGCTAAACCCGCTTCTTCATCCAAGAAATCGACATGTTATTTTTCAGCCGACGTCTCTTTAAGGGATATCGATAAACTGCGAAGCCTTTAACGGCGAGGAGCGCATTCAACAGTGCGCGCTGCGGAGCTTGAAGTAGCGGACCTGCTGAAAGCTGCGCCGCTCAGCAAGGTGGAGCAGTGAGTGAATCCCTCGACTGCTGGGGGCCACACGCTACTTCACTGTACTAATAACAACGCTTATATAGCATTATCCGTCGGGACTGTCGGGATAATCGTGAGTTTTCCAATAGTTTGCGAGAAAAATGTCATTTTTACGCACAGATCAAAGGATGACGCGCATTTCCAGCCACGAACGCGCATCGCGGTTCGCGCGTCTGATATGATATCTTGATTTCATAGGAAGTTTTTTATTATTGTGCGCGTTTTTTGTCTCGACTCAACTTTTACTGCTTATTGTGAAGACGCCGGATGAGAAGGCAGAGGAGCGGGAGGTGGTTGGCGTAACATGGCTGAGCCGCTGGGGCATCAGGGGGCGCTGGCTGGAGCTCCCCAAAGCGCCTGAATCCCAGTTGAGTTGATTGTTGTGGGTGGAGGCTGGCAGGTGACCAGAAGCCGACAATGTCGAAAAGCAGGGAGAAATTCAACCCTGATCCGTCCATCCACATATCCAAGATGAATGTGATCATCCCGTTCTCACCAGATGTGCCCTGTGACAGCAACGGCCAGCGGATGTGGTGGGCTTTCCTCGCCTCCTCCATGGTCACTTTCTTTGGGGGTCTCTTCATTATCCTCCTGTGGAGAACTCTCAAATACCTGTGGACTGTGTGCTGCCACTGTAACGCCAAAAAGAAGGTACGTCCGCTCATTTCACGAACCGCCACACCTCAGTGACATTACTTATTTATCACAGGGGGCGGAGGGGGGAGTTTGTGCAACAGCCAGTGGGTGACAACAGTGTGTCCGGTTCGATTTATGAAATGGGCTCACAGTTAAATCTGTGTGAAGGCCCCCCTCGACAGAAAGCACAGTGAATAATTAACTCTGCTGCTGTTGGCTTCATCACATACAGTAACAAAGAGATTCCATTAGACGGAACCAGCCTCACTCTTTGACTGCATTCTGGTGAGTGATGGTGTAGTGTGGCCAGGCTGGAGTTAGGAGTGCGGCTGACACTTGTTGGGTGACCATCTCCTATTTGAACCATTAAGTCTATTGGAAGATGGTCACGCGTTTTTTGGTCATTTCTATAAATTTGAAAGCACCCACTTCTTTGCGTAACGTTTATCATAGCCGATTAAAATGCATACAAGAAGGATGAGATCTGTTTTTCAGTCTCTGTTGTACTCTGTCCTTTCTGTCAGTGAGGGAATATTTAAAGGGCAGATTCAACCAAAAGATTTTATCACATAGTGTAAGTTGCATCTGGTCATGCAGATAATTTAGGTTTTTTTGTTTGTTTGTTTGTTTTTTTTTAGTAACCACAATACAGTGGAGATGGCGTCTGATTCAGCCCTGAAAACATACATTTAAAAAATAAATGACACTCTGTCCTAGAAACAACATCCCTGTTATTCTGGATAAAATCCACAGATACTTTCTATTGAAGAATTAATCCCAATGAAAAATGTCCACAGTCGGTTCTGTGCGTTACTCTCCAATAATTTAAAAATAATTGAGCTTTTAAGCCCAGTGTTTAACGTGACGAGCTCTTTGTGATTTACGTCCTCATCAGCATAGTCTGAGGTTGTTATTCGCTGCTTGAAACCGTCCAGTGACCCGTGCAGCGCCATTCGTTTGACGCCTTTCCAAAAGTCAGGAATAGTTTGGGCCGTTCAGGACGCGCACTCAGCTGCTGCCACATGGGTCACACATTGCTGGATGTCCAACAGACGTTCTCTTACCAGTGGTGTGTATCTGTAGCATTTGTGTGGAGGTTAACACTCATGCCACAGTGTAATCCCCAGAAATCATTTTCATAACATTTAAGGCAGGCTGCCACTAGATTTTCTGCTTCACAATTGTTACGACATCATCTGCCCGAGGCCGGATATGCAGTCCTGTGTGAGGAGGGAAAAAAAAATAATCTTGCTGTGTTTCTGTTGTGTTCATGGGGCTCTGTTTAAATGCATCCTGAAGTCTGTATCGTGCTGTACAACTAGCTGATGCAGGTGTAAGAGATGGAGCAGTTTATCTTTTTTAACTAATATATGTGCATTCATCTCTCAGACAGGCAGGGAGGCAGAGGAGAAATGGCAAAGGCTGCATGCCGGGTGGTGCTGACCTTTCTGAAGGGAGACGTCTCTATCATTTCCAAGCTTTGGTTAAAGCTGGCCACATTTAGTGCTGCGACTAACAGTTTCTTTAATTCTTTGATTAATCTGCTGATGTCATTTTTGATTATTTAGTTAAACTCATAAAATTGTCCAAATATGCTGTGTTCCCAGTGCCTGAGGTGATGTGCTCGGATTGCAGAGAAAAGCAAATAATCTTAATATTTGAGAAGCGGGAAATGTCTGGAATATTTCTGCTTGGTAAAACTTAAATGAGAGATCTGTGAATTGCGATTCGGCTGCGGTTACAATATCTGAAAGAATCCCTCAGTTTGCACCTGACTTTTAATTTTAGGCGTAGAGAAATGCAACAGAAATACTTCTGTGAAAATCAAAAGGTTGTTCCTTTCAGAGCCCACAGTTGAATGCTTCACGTGTGAATACAAGAGCGCAGTCAGATTTTTGTGTTTTTCTTCACACTTTGCCAAGTGGAGCTGGTGAGCTCCACCAACCTGTTGTGCCACTCGGTGGGAGTCAGCCAGGGACGGCTCATCTTTTGACTTTCAGTCTTCCCTTCGCCGCCGTTTCTCCTCTCCTGGCATTCATTTCGCAACTCCTGCCCCGACGACTTCTCACCCTCTTTTTTCCTCATCCGAGAACCAACCTTCCTCCAAAGTGTCAGAAATGCAGTGTCAGATGCATACGCTATGTGCCATATGAATCAGTGTTTTTGTTGCTAAGCAACTAGCAAGCAGAGGATTTCATTATAAGAGTAAATCTCTCTCTGTTATGCAGTTGTCTAGGCTGTGAGATGTGGCAGGTTGTGTTGGAGGAACACCTCCCCACCCCCTCCCAGTCTGTGCATGTCGTTAGCAGCCCAAACATGGAGCTTTCAGTGCATTGTTCACAGATTGGTGTTGATAATCCATTTCCTCCTCTTCTGATTTTCAGTTTTTCTTTCCCCTTTCGCGGGGCCTTCGCTGCCCTGCCCTCCTCTGTTCTGACAGCTCTCTGAGACTGAGCCTCCATCTCCGTGGCTCTGCCTTCCCAGTCTGGTGGTAATCGATGAAACTCGTTGTTTGTGGGGTTCTGATGAATGACGGCTATTATCTGTCTGGAAGGAAGAAAGACGTATTGTTTTTTGTAAATGGCGATGCGCTCTCAATGGGAGGATGACAAACTGCGGCATATTCGCAGTCATTTTCCACTCTCACAGTTAGCAAGTTTCATTGAGGGAATGTGTTTGTCTGTGTTGACTCCACCAATCCAACAGTGGGCTTTTGTTCAGAGGCAGATGTGGCACTGGCCAATGTGAAAGAGGCCAATGACCGCCTCATATTTTTAGCCTCATCTATGAACGGAAATAACAGCCAGTCGACCACTTTGTTCCAAACTGTTGCATGGATTGCCAAGAAATTTTGTGTGAGCATTCATGTTCCCTACAGGATCAATTACCTTTAATGACCTTTTCCTCCAGCACCATCATGAGGTTAGCGTTTGTGGTTTTAAATGAAATGATGATTCCAGGGGCCATCACCAGGCCAACATTAGAATTTGTTCAGCACAAATTTGTGTTTTTATGATTAAATACCTGCAAAACTGTCCTTGTCCTCAGCCTTCTCTGTACTTTGTGTTTATTGCTCGTTAACAAATGTCAGCATGGTAATTAATGGTAATCATTATTATGCTGATCTTTAGCTTAAAGCATCACTATAAGTCGAGAGAGCTGCTCTGACATAGATGTAGATTTATTTTGTATCGTTTTCTTATATTCTAAAGTGAGTTAAACATAAATTCACTTATTTTTATTCAGTAGTTATGTTGGTGTTTTTTGAGCGTGTATTTGGTTGTATGGGTTCAGTTTGCATGTGGAGTCTAAACAGGTCACACAACCAGTGTGTCATGTGCATCTTCTGGCAGAGACTTGGTGTCCTTAAATGTGTCAGGTGCATGAGGTGGGTGAGGGCTCGGGGGGCTGGGGGTGATTGGAGGATTCAGATGAAGAGTCACTCTCAGGGTGCTTTTAAGTGCTGTCTGAAATATTGTAATTATGAGACGAGTGCTCATGATCGAATAGTGGTAATTACGAGTCAGAAAGTTGGAATAGATGAGTGGCACTTTGCTGTTGTCTCTCTTTCGAACACAGTCATGCACACACACACACACACACACACACACACACACACACACACACACACACAAAATGCCAACAAGTCAAGCAGAGTGAATTATAATGCTGTGCAACATCAGCTACTTCAGTTATCATAAATCATTTTTACATTTTTTTTTTGTTCACGATTTCTGAAACACAAACTGAAAATTTTTTTTTTTTTTAAAAAAGAGCCTGATCCAAATAGTGCCCATTTCATTATATGTGTAGCCAGGACTGCTTGAACACATCACACATTGTACTTCAATACGAACTCAGAAGCTCTTGAAGGCAGCATCATTTATTTAACGTCGAGACCTTCAGTCCTTCCCCAGTAGCCTCGTCACTTCAGCTCGTCAGTCCTCTTTGTAAAGAAATCACATTTATTCCTTGCACTGTCTTTTTAATTGGCTGTGTAATTACAGGGGCAAGTATTAGCTTCTCACGTTGCATAAGCAGGATGCTGCAGCTTGGCCGTCACTGCACCATCTGGGATCCAACAGGTCTCCGATTAACGCAAATGTTAAAACATCGACGGTGCCAGAGCCTGCTGCTTTTTGTCTCTCAGGAAGACAAAAGATGCACTTCATGATGTTGAAGTATTGGAAAGAGAAAATGTTTCTGGATCCCGAGTGCCTCAGATCCAGTCTTTCTTCACGCAGCTGTGGGGCCATAGATCCTCTATAAGACGTGGATATTTCAGGAAGTTTTTCCTCCTCTAAAAAATGTCTTGATTTATTATTGATGTGATTTATATGAATCTATTTTTAAATAATTCACTCACTTTTGCAGAAATTGTGTCACGATCCACATGTTCTATTCTCATTTAATGCACTCGCCCTTTGAGAAATGGACGCGGTGCACCCTGAGAATAGCCGAGCGGCGGTGATCAATGACCTCTGGTGTCAAGGAGATTTAGGCGAGATAGTGAAACCTAAATTTGGAGGCTCAGACTATTGATCAAAGTGACAAAGACGAGATGTGCTGCCTGATTGGGTGTAATGATTACATGTATTTTTCTGGTGTCTGCTGCTATTAAAAATGTATCTCATCTATTCTTATTTCATTAAAATAAAGTCTAGTAGGATTTTTTTTTAACCCTTAATGCTTAAATAACTAAAAATACAACATTTACAAAACATGAATACGCTTTATGATTATTACTCAAATCAGTTTTTCAGGCAGGACGAAAGTTAAATGTCAAAAATGCAGCTTCATCTTCACATGGAAAGGCTGTATCTTCCTGCATGCGACCTTAAGGTGAAATCACCCAGCTGATATGTTTTAAAAAATAATTGGCCAGAGGCATGTCATGAATCAGGAATTATTCATCTTTGAACTCTTCCTTTGCTGGCATTAAAAACATCATGGCCGATGTGTTGTCAGTGCACTCTTTGAGATTTGGTCATTAAGGTGCTGCGGTATAGCAGCGTGGTGCCAATTAAGCCTACTTAATGGCTATCACTTCCCTCAACACAGCCTGTGTCACTTCATTCATTAAGACAGAGAAGTGCAGCATCAGATTCATCAGATCAAGTGCTTCGTAGAGTCAGGACTGAGGACACTTCACATGAATCGCGGCTTTACTGCAAAGTGTTGTGGACATAAATGTTCTTTATTGATCTTGTTTCTGTTCACAAACCTTTCCCAGGAAGTTCATATAGACATAGAGCGCTAGACTGATGTGACAGTTTAAAAAAAAAAAACAGCCCGTCAATATCAAACTCATTCATATTAAAAAAAAAAAAAAATTAATAATGCCAAGGACAGAAATGTATCAGAACAAGACACATTAAATGTGCAGAGTTCTTATCTACACCAAGAATGTATTTATAGCTAAATTGTTAGCGTTTCAGTAATGCAGTTTGATTTGACAAATTCCATTAAGACGTTCTTCAGTCTGCACATATTGTGAAGACGGAGGTTAAAGGCTTTAGAATGGGTCGAGCTCCCAAAACCACTTGATCCCAGAATACTTACGATTGGAGCAGTTAAAGTCTAAAGCCTAAATCAGGATCTTTTTATAAACCATCATCCTCCAAATATTTAGAAACACTTGCTTCACCATCTGTGAATAACTGAATGAGCCCACAAAGCCTTTTTTAGTGTTTTTCATTTCATTTTCAAGGCTTATTTAACCAATTTGAATTTGAATTTCATGTCCATAAATATAACAAGCATAAACATTGAATTTATTACTGATTATTAACATACAGTACTTACACCATCATCATCATCATCATCAATATACAGTAATGTTCTCAAAGCAATCACAACTTGGGTTGATGTCAGTATGGGCAGTGAATCTACAGGTATACACTCCTTAACGCTCATTTGACAGGCTGGCAACAGCATGTTCTTTTCCCACTTTTTGTGTCTCAAACTCACAGTCTGAACTCACCCTGATCTCTCTGAGGGGATTCAAAAGTGAGATTTAACTTAAATCCCCCCAGAGGCTCTATTTCAAGTCTGATAAGATGTTTTTAAAATGATGTAACCTCGGACAGTCTCAGTGCTTTGGGTTGCACTGTAAAATGACTGCTGCAGAAGTGCCTGTTTACCCATTTTATTACAGCAAAACAACACTCAACCCCAAATTAAATCAACACTGAGCGGAATTTGCAAATAAGTATTGGAAAACAGCTGACACTTGTTGCTTCTGGTTTCACAAAAATTTCTGTTCCTGTATCTCGTCGTCTGCATTAGCTGCTAAGTGAACTGGACATGTTATTATACTGTGTTATCAGGTTAGTGCTGCAGGGCTCTGGACTGGCTGTAGGAAGAGGAACATGGCCTGCTGGTGCTCTGCTTGCTTCTGATTTATGGCTCTGAACATGATTGAATTTCTTTGTGTAGTCAACCATTTAGTAACAATAATGGAGACGACTGAAATGTGCGGCGTGTGTGTGGGCACCATTGTTCTGAAACCATTTTTATGCTAAAAAGTGTAAATTAAGAAAGCGATTTGACACAAGCAGCGCTCTGTAGAATTCTGACGTTCCGTTTCCTCTGTACTGTATTTCTGAGGGAACTGTTGAACCTTCGTGCTTGTCTTACTTGTATTAGTGAATTTGCACCTTTCTTTCAACAATGATCACGTCTACCCTGCACTACCTCACTTTTGGACTACCTCCAGAACCATATTTATTTTACTGATTTTATTTTGTTTTACCTTATTCTATTTTATTTTCTTTTTATTCTACTATTATATGTTACTCGTTACGTTCTATGTATGCACCAATCACCAAGACAAATTCCTAGTAATGTGAAACCTCTTCACTTACAATGGAAATAAAGTCAATTCTGATTCTGATTCTGATTCTAATAAACGCTGAAAATGTTACTGCAATCGTATTTTGAAGTACAGTTTAAAAGCAGTGCCTTTATTATTCATTTCTAAGTTTAAAGTACAACTCCCTCCTTCTAAATCTGTTGATATTTTTTTGTTGACAAATCTCAATAAGAGACCAAAACCAACAATCAAGTGAGTATCTCCAGTGCAGACAAAGCCTGGCCATTGTACTTTTTTTTAACTAATATTACTCAAGCTAAATAGTGTGTTTGTTTTGGACTATTTTCAGAGGTGGATGAACACACATTTGGTGCTTTATTGAATATTTACATGCTGTATGTGTATGGTTTATGCATGACTCATCGTCATGTCGGCGTGCAACAGTGAGACTCATTAGTGTGTTTTTGAACAAAAATGGAGCTTCTAAGAGGAATAATTCATATCAAGCTTTGGCCACATGAGCAATAGTTGTTAGCAGGATGAATTTAATGTTGGTTTTGGAAAAACGGAGAGTATTATACGACTGATTCTCAAAGAACACCTTTGCCCAGTACGACACATCCCCTTCATTGCCATGAATGTGGTCTCCCTAGTTTAAGTTGGTCTGGTATACACTGTCCTGCTGCTGTAAATACACACCAGCACACCAAATCTGCAGGTAAAAATAGTCGTCAACACACTTGACTAACATTTGCTAAAAAGTACAATAATTATTAACCCTTATTCAGGTTAAGCTACAGTTGTGAACTGTTGAGAACTGATGAAGTCAGAAAGTATATATTGATATTTATACTAATGCGCATTAATTTTTGTCTTGTTATGGGATTTGTTGTCAATGACAAAAATCCGGTATATCTCCTTATTTTTTATATTAAATCAAGGATTTCCAGCATTTTCCCACCGTTCTTCTGCAACCAGAATGCCGGCTTCTCTTGCTGTCTAATAACAACTGTGCACCACACAGTTGTATGTTGCAGACCCTATTCATTTGTTCACTCCATTATTTCAGTGATGCTGCACCCACTCTGGCTTTAGAAAGATTGATGGTGGGGTGGAAGCACAACACATGTTGCATGGTTGCATGCCAGTAGTTCTTTGAGGCTGATGCCCTGTTGCAGGGACCTACAACAGCCCATTCTGCACCTGGGGGATAGAGCATGCTGAGGCATTAACACCATAACAAAAACGACTGCCATAGGGGTGCTCGCATGGCACACATGTAAATGGAAACCATTAAAAAAAATAGAGTGGCATTCTGCTATGAACAGTTATTTTCCCCCTCCAACCATATAAACCGCATCAGCTAATCCCGCATGACGAGCAGAGCTGCAGGAGAAAGGCCTCAGAGAGAACGATGTGTGACACCATTAAGGTAGAGGAGGAGTAGGATGTCACAGGGTAAGGAGTCCGAGTCGTGTTAGCCTCGAGGCTGTGGAGTGTTTCATCAGGGAGCATGGCTGACCTCTGCATCCTGTCTCGATTTCCTGCTCTGTGAATCATGCCATTCCCTGCAGACAGACAGACAGACAGACAGACAGACAGACAGGTGGATAGACAGGAAGGCAGGCAGCCCACTCAGTGGAGCAGAAACACCGGGAGCTCAGTGGCTGCCATGGATACACTCCTGGAGTCTCTTTGCTGCACTCACTCTGTATGTTTACTGTATGCATGTGAGCATGAATGTTGTGTTGGCTTATGAGAGGCCTTGAGCCTGAAGAGGATCATCACCAAACTCTGCAGTTCATCAGTAGACTTTTAGTGGGTTTGAGCTCATTGTTTTGGTTTCAAGGCTCACAGTTTAACATTTTGGTTCCCTTTCTTTTAATCTTTTAAACCCAGTACCAAAGGACAGATTGACAAAGTTAGCAACTAGAGAAGACTAGAAGACCAAAACAGAAGTGAAAGGAGAGTGAATACTGGACTTTTTTTTGGGCAGATGCTAATACTGTGATCAGTGTTGTAACAGTAAGGCGGCAGGTTTTACAGGAAATTTTGCAACCAATATTGTAAATATAATGTTAAATATAAATATATTAATAGATTTTCAAACATACCTAATAGTGGCCAAGAGCCTTTTAACTTTTGCTCTTTGATATCTCCTGATATGATGCTAGAAGCTACCTGCTAACTGAGCAGCAGTCCGGAAGGGTGAGTCAAAATAATGAATATCCCATAACTGTTCTGGTTTTATTCACAGCTGATGGTAGACATGATTTTACAGCTGTCACATGCAGTAGTCTTCTGAATAGGCTGTTTGAAATTCCAAGCTGTGCTTGTTCATGGGACTCAAAGCCTCGTCACTGGTGGAAATCACCAATACAGTGTGTCAATGAAATTAACCAAAACGGGAGCACAAAAACTAAGATGTGGCTCACCCTGTATTGGTCTCCATGCTGTGGCCTGGATGATAGGTGGACACAAATATGTAGAGAAAGAGCAGGACTATGTAAACAACTCTTTTAACAAGCTGCTATTGTAGTTTGAACCATGGAATAATGAGTCAGTGCTTTAGGGAGAACAGGGGATGGTTATACACCAGTTTACGGTCAAACATTCACCTTTGTTACTATTCTTATTCTTATTATCTTCCACTGAACCTACATGTAAATACCAGCTGGAACAGTTTTTAAACAATATTACACTGTGCATCGTAAGTTGTGTGACCAGCCATTTACTGTTAAATGTTGGTCAAATGTCTGATTTCCTCACATTATCTTCTGCATCCTGCTTTCCTTTCAGGAGGTCCATCGGATCACCACAGGCGATGGCATCAAGCGTGCCGACAAGGACGATGCGGCGGCCAGCGAGGTGGGCTGGATGACCTCGGTCAAAGATTGGGCGGGAGTTATGATATCCGCACAGACTCTGACGGGACGAGTCTTGGTGAGTTCACACTGGGTCGTCATCCTCCGTTTAATTCGTGATTGACATCTCGAGTTACTTTAGCCTACATGTAGCAGGCTGTCGGTTAAGACGTCAGTGAGATGAAGCATGACAGCTGATCATGATCACCCCCAAACTCGCTCATGACAGCTAGACACTTGGCTTGAACTCCCTCAACGTATATTAGTCTGTGAGTTGGCCTTGTGAAAAATACTTGTTATTACTGGACAGAAACCTTGCTGTGGAGGAGCTCGCATCTGACAAGCCACAAATCGGGCACACTTGAATGTTCCTTGAATTAATCTACGCTTGTCCGATGCGTAAATATACTGCTCTGAAGTGCATGTCTTGGTAGCTTATCTCTCAGACAGGGAGGCAGATACATCAAAACAAAACCAGGTCAACACAGAAGAGCGATTTAACGAGTGTATTAAGGTCATACACCCCATAATGCCCTCAGACAGCAGATAGAAACAGAAGGAAGGAGGCTGTGATGGAGGGCCTCTTTGACCACGAGATTTAAATAAAGGATGAGTACCCTCTTTCACCCGGCGTGAGGGTGTCTAGTCAAGGACAGTTTTGCTGTGATGGCACTATGATCTACCTTTTTGGTTTTATTGTGCTTGATGATATGGCTATAAGTGCTTGGCAATGCAAGAGCTGGGCTGCGTGATGAAATGAAATGGCATGCGCAGGAGCTCTATGCCAAGGCTTGCCGCAGTGCTCGGGATTGATCCCACTTTCACCCACTCCCCTAAATGTGGTGCGGCATCTCCAGTTGCCTCAGTGTGTGTGTGTATGGGTTGTAAATCACTGGATGGGCAGTCACACTCATGTATTATGGTTCTTATGTGGAACATTAATGAACCGCTTAGCTCATGTCTGTGGAACAAAAATGGGTGACAAAAGCTACTGACCATGTTGGAAGTTGCAAATCCAGCTCCAGTTGTCGAAAAGTGTGCATAAAGAATCACGTTTGTATGTTAATGTTAATGCTTTTGGTGCATGTTGACATTTCAAACTCAGTGAAGTGAAACATTTGTTGTTGTTGTGTTGTGGTTGTTTTGAAATCATGCGTAGCCGTAAGCTTTAATAAGGAGGTGATTAACACCAGAACCGGAATAAATCCCCATTTTGTTGCTCTCAGTTTGGGCTAAAAACAGAACATTTGATTCACCTTCCTCCAAATGTCATGTGAAGCTCTGATGACTCAGATGGAGCTCAGGTTGTCCCCACGGCGTCTTCTATTAGCTCGTCCCGCTAGTGGTGGTTAATGGTGACAGCAACATATTGCTAACAGAAGCATGACATCAGCTCGACTGCCATTCTGCTTTTCCTTGTTTTTCACTTTGCACCACCAACGCTCCCATCAACTTGTGTGTGTGTGTGTGTGTGTGTGTGTGTGTGTGTGTGTGTGTGTGTGTGTGTGTGTGTGTGTGTGTGTGTGTGTGTGTGTGTGTGCAGCTCAAGTGCCCTGTCTCAATGATGACTTGACACACAACTGTTTAGCGGCTGCTCGTCTGTAACCATGGCAACTGCAGCTTACCTAAACACAGCAGATGTGTGTTTTGTATGTCAGCCTGTTTGGAGGAGGAGGGGGGCACATTAAAGCTTATTTCCAGGCCATCTGAGAGAAGTAAGAGCACGGGATGGATTAAATGAAAGGCAGGATGTGTTTGTGTGTGTGTGTGTGTTTTTATTTTATGCATCTATCTGTATGTGTGTATGTGTGTTGAGTGGGGGTGAGCTGCAGTTCCCACCTCTTCACCCACGTTGCTGATTTCTTTAAAAACGTAGATCTTGCAAGCAGCCTATTTGCACTTGAAATACTCTGAAACAGCTTTGCACTTCAGTATATTCATCTTTACCCGATTTATACCTGCAGCCTTCATTAATAAAGACCAGTAGAGGATGAATCGATTGATTTTTAACTTTCCTGTACTCAGGGGGAAGAAATATTTCCATGGTACATTTTGCACTTGCAAATACAAGTGAAATGTGTGTCCTCTAATTAATTTGACCAATTATACCTGCTTAAATTATTAGGTGCAGATGTAGTTGAAGTCGAGGAGAGAATAAATCTAAGCCCTTAAATACAACTGAGACATGGATTATGCAAAAAGGAGGACGAGCTGCAGGACTCCTGCAGTATTTTGCAATTTTGATGCAGGTTTTTGGATCAGACTGATGTCTCTACAGTGTCAATTGTTTTCAGTTGAAAACAGTAGGTAAAGAAGACAGAAAAGAAACAGAACAAACAAAACAAGGACACAAAATACACAAACAACAAAATATCAGTCGACAACACGAGTGGGCATGTGATGACAAACCCGGAATATAAACTCATAAATCTGTTGAATATCTCTGTTACATAAACATAAGGTGTGAAAGGTCATCAAGCTGGTTAATGTTTAAAGTGTGACAATTGCATCAGTTGTGTGACATATCTGATCTTGCTGTCACATTTAGCTGGAGGGTTATATATTTTCTTCTTACATAAAATTATTTATCCCACTTTTATGTAATCTTAAACTGAAATTAGTGGTTTTGACCTCAATAACTGCAGCCAAATGTGACATGTCATACAGTCCTCGCTGCTCACCGAACTGTTTACTTCTGACTGTGGATGTTGAGTGATAAACAGGTGCAGGCTGCCCTGTGGAAGGCGCAGAGGCCTGATGTTCATTTTCCTGGCTGGCCTTGTGTCTCAACAGATTGTAGAAGATCAGACCTTGCCTTCAGGGTTATTTGATTAGCAGAGAGGACACTTCCTGATGATCTGTCAGTCTATAAAGGTTTATCTGCTGGAGATCTGTGCGCTGCTCCTAATGCACTCAAATACAACAGAAAAAGCTGTCGTGTTTATTCTCTAATTTTAGATCAGCAGCATTTGGAATAAGGACATGGTTTCCCCCAGATTGGGGACACGGAAGGGTCCCATCTGTCAGTTTATGCATTATTGCATTCTCCCTCCCCCCAGGTGCTTTTGCATCGTACAGGACCACCCTCCCTATTCATCAAAAATGTCATCACGCTACTGTTTGCTCGTGTAAAAACAAACAAACTCGCTTTGGGGGCTGAACAGGTGGCTGCAGCTTGTACCTGTGCCAAGAAACCCAGCGGGTCTCCTGTAATGTCATGCATCTATTTCCTGTGCAGTCGCACTTCCTTCGAAATTGTAATCATCAAGAAATTGTAAAATGGACGGGTGTGGATGTGATGGAGCGAGTCTGAGGTTAGTGGGGAAATATGTGGTTTCTCTTAAATGATGAGACCCTGCTGAGTGACATTTAGCCCACGTACGCTTGGTTCTAGACATCTATGGGGGGGCTGGGATGTCGCAAAGCTATTATTCTGGCTAGAGAAAGGTTTTCTATTATTGGAAGCACACAGCTGCCCTCTGGCACCATTCACTTTGCAGTCTTTGCCCCGTAACCCAAATGGCAGCCACAGGTTGAACGGTCATTGATGTTAAAGTTTGACTTGGATGAAATGTCTCAAATTGTTAGGCATTAATGGTCAATTCTAGGCTGTTTTCACTTCCTTTATTTAAATGATTCTGACAGAGTCACCTAGCTGGACATGCCTTATTGTCAGGATAAGTCAGCCCAGTGGCTCTTAAGACTTTTCATGTCAAGGACTCCTAAATCGACACAAATTAGACCATGGACCCCCATTTGATAAGATTTTGTCCCAGTGTCCCCCATCTCATAAGAATTTTGCTTTTAGATGCTTTAAGTGTATGAAACACATGGCCAAAATAGGTATTCTGTCAGTGTCCTCACTGTCGAAAGAGTCTATCTTTATCCCCCTTTGTACGATTCATAGCTTTGTGACCACATAAACGCACAAACAACACAGAATTCACAGAGAAAGATATGTGATGCAGTTAGAAATGAGTTAATAATGTGCAAAAGGTGTCTGCAGACTCACTTCTCATGGCCACCAGCCGTCACAAACAAAAAGCACCGCACACTCAGGGTCGTCTAGGATTACGGGGTCAACATGTGGAAGAAGTTAGATTAGATGACAGGGTGAAGGAGCCGTCTTCTGTCCTGACTGCTGTCGTCAAGATCTGATGTCACCCAGGAGCAGCCACAGGCAGAGTAAGGAGCTCTGGATGAAATTATAGGTGGGCCAGAAGGGCATTTTCATCAGGCAGCCAAACTCACCACCTCCTCTTCCTCCCCCTCCTCCTCCTCCTCCCCCTCCTCCTCCTTGTCTGAGAGGCCTGGTCAGCAATTGTAGCACTACATGGAAAAGCTTTTTGTCTGATGAGAGTGAAAAAAGGAGAGGGGGAGAGGGAAACAGAAAACACTTTTGTGTGGACTTGTGGCACTGCAGCAGCAGAAATGTCCCTTCAGGAAGTGATTGAAGCACTCATCCTATACATGACTGAGAATTCAGCTTAGTGCTGTTTTATTAACACACACCTTCTGCAGCTCAGCACCAGAGGACTTTGTTGTATGTACCCTTTTCTTGACATCCCCAGTTGACTCTTGGCTTCTGATGAGACGTCAGGGTTGTTAAATGTAACGGATATTCTGCCAACATGCCTGTGGCCTTGTGGCAGAGACGGGAGGATGTTTGCCACCTGTGGACTCTGGTGCCAAGGGGATCGTGTGTGACTTTCACCGTGCAACACAGTGCAACAGAGTGAACAACGTGGGAGTGTCACTGGGCTCTTTGCCCGCTTCTAAGTCTGCCGCTATTTTGGGGTGACAGCAGCTGCCAGGCCTGTTGTGTCGGGGCCTTCCAGAGGGAAACAATGCCATGTGAGACTGAAGTTATTTTGTTGCTTTTGTTGTCCCTTGTCAAAATTCACTAAAGTCATTATTAAGTCATTTCTGTCTTTGAGTCTTAAGAAAAATCTGCACATACGTTGAGAAAGTCTCAACTTTCTCCCTACAGAAATAAACTCATGTAAAGAATTTTCTAGAAATTAGGAGCTATATCTAGAAATAAGGACTAAAAAGCAAAACACACAGTTTTTGTTTTGATTTTATTGTGCTGTCAGAAAACGGCACTCAAACGGACACTGACTCAAAAGAGCAGGACAAATGAGATGGTGTGAAAGTTACAAATTTAAAAATATCATGCGTGGAAAGCATTTCTGGTTTATAGCCACGGCTTTGGTCTGGCTGTTGGTCTGATTGTGTCCTCACTTAACTTCTCATGCTGAACCACCGTCTGGTTATTTTTTTCAATACTTTGGACTATATACCAGCAAATCTAGCAACGTTGTTTCCAGTTAGCAAATGTTAGCGTGCTAACTCCCCAAGCTAAGATGGTGGACGTTGCACAAGGTGAACATCAGTATCTTGGCGCTGTCACTGTGAGCATGTTAGCTCAGAGTACAGCCTCACAGAGCAGCTAGCATGGCTGTAGACTCTGGCTTACTTAGTTGAGCTTGGTGCACAATAAGCAGCTCATTTGCATTTTTTTCAGGTAATCCAGGCAGGGTTTTTTTGTTTTGTTTTTTGAAAACTCCTAGCCTAAATATATACAGGCTTCTTAGTTCCAATGCTAACAACAGGGCTGTGTGGAGTCTGTCCGGATTTATAACATAATTAGCACTTGCCCTTGGTGCAGCACTCAGACAAATCTGAGTGCTGCTTTGACATATTTATTTGAGGTTGCCTTGACCTGTGGCCATCTGTGCCTGCACAGTCAGGTCTGAGATTTGATCCTTGATCCTCAGCTCCCTACACTTGTAGGGCCAAAATTCTTGCTGCAATCGCACCATTATGTATGTACATCAGCAAGTATCAGGTGTGATAATTACCATCCCCCCATGGGCATGGTGGGGGTGGGGGCTTTTCTAATTTGGAACTCCTCTATGTTTGGCAGCCACCTTTTCAGCAGGATCTCTTTGGCACAAACAATTGGTGGAGTATAATTAGTTTTGTGGAGTGACATCATATTCAGAGCAGAGTAGCTGTGAAGAAGAGGGCTGCGATAGCTTTCATCCTCATCTCCCAAAATCCAATTCTCAAGCGGTATTATGATAAGAATTTCTCAGCCGTCACGAATTTGGCTCTCCAGATTTCATTAACAATCATTAGCTACACAATGACCCAGCAGCCGCTGCTGTGTTAGAGCTCTCATAAGTCTTCAAAACTCATCACAGTCTTTCCTTCCTCTCAAAGGAAAGGCAGGCATTTTTGCAGCTGGTGCTTTACATCAAACAGGCTTTCATTTGGCCAGTTCAGTTTAATTAATTACCACGACCACTTAGAGAAAATGAATATTTGGAGGTTAATAGATGTTGTTGCAAACTGGTCACATGACAGGTTAGAACTTTGAAAGTTCACCTAAAGTTCAGCCCTCTTTCTGTCTGCTTAATTGCAGCCAAACTGCAAGCTGTCAAACTGCAGACTATGAACCCAGTCTTATGCGTTAATGTCTCCTCCAGGCCTTACTGTAGATGGTTCCTGCTACTGAGTCCACACTTCATGCATCCTGCATCCCATCCAGCCTTAAAAATACATGTGGTATGTCCAGCTTTCCAGATACAGAACATGATTTACATTTTAACACATGACAGGAATTTCCATTTCCATTGTTGGCACAGGGCAGAGTTTCTCTCTCCTCAGCAAGAACCCCTCCTCTCTGGAGAGCTTCCAGAGCAGAGAGTCATCGTCTGCACGATAGATATCAGTGAAGCTTTTTTTTAATTTATTTTTTTATTTTTTGAAACAATATTTATGTTTAGTTCTTTCTGTTGTGTTTAAGACTTAGAAACAAGTGAGTTTCAACCTCATATTTCAGCTGAGCCACACCGTGAAAGGCTGAAGGGGGAGACACATCCACCTCGTCCCATCCTAAGCTCTTTACCCCTCAGTGTGAGAGTGGTTGGACTGCTTCCACGATGACTTAACTCATGGCTTAGCCACTGTGGGATTTTGGGCTCTACGCTGCATGTCTTGATTGTGGGTATTTTAATAACTGAATAACGCCGCTAACTGTAGTAGAATAAGTTTAAGTCTCTTATTTCTAATGCTGTTTCAGTCTAATGTGAGTATTTCTAGATCCTGTCACACGAAAGAGAAAAGCAAAGGGAGAAATCCTGAACAGACGTTCCAACAGGCTTGACTCAAAATGTTCAAGGATAGCAGCAGTGTTTTCACAGCGCAGAGAGGACTTTGTGGATCAGATTGCTCACTCTGTACTGTGACCGATGTCAAACAAACAGGAGATCAGGTTTCACTCTGTGGGTAGTTACAGTGCAACCTATACAACGTGAAACAAAAACTGAGCACTTGTGTGTAGCAGCCAAGGGTTTAAGGGAGGCTCCGGTTTCAAAGAGTTTTAACCTCCATGATTTTTTAAATATCTATGCAATATGGCTAATGGTTGAAATATCAGGCTACTGTCTTACAGCTTAAAGACATTTGGAGACATGTCATTTTAAACCAAAGTGTTGGAGTTATATTTCTGAATGGACAAAAAGAGAATATCTGGTTGGCTTAAGTTAGTGGGTTTGTTTATAATAATAAGGTTGACTTTTTGTGTTCTTTCGTGTTGTCGTTAGATACAATATATAAACAAAATCTTGGGACACCTCACCATCACACCAACAGGGACTTTAATGACATTGCATTCTAAATACACAGACAGCTTTTTAGCTGCAACAGCTTCCACTCTTCTGGGAAGGCTTTCCACAACATGTTGGAGTGTTTCCGTGGGATATTTTGCCCATTCATGCAGTAGAGCATTTGTGAGGTCACACACTGATGTTGGACCAAAAGGCCTGGCTCACAATCTCTGTTCCAGTTCATCCCAAAGGTGTTGGATGGGGTTGGGGTCAGGGCTCTGTGTGGGCCAGTCAAGTTCTTCCACACCAAACTCATCCAACCATGTCTTTATGGAGCTTTGCTTTGTGCAAAGGTGAGGTGATCTCTCTGAATTTCACTTATGGCCGCGTCATACCTGCATCACTTGTCAGGTGTCCTCAGCAGAACTCTGTGACTCACTGCTTTCACTCCACTTTTCTACCTTTCCCTTGCTGCTGCTGCTGTCATGTGCATCGGAATTTGTAGGAAATGAACAACACGTTTTATCAGCACAGCAGGCATCTTCTGCACCTAGTGAACCCTTCTGATGAGCACAACTTTGTGATTTTCTTTCAAAATCATGACCTCACAAAAATGCTGAACCTACTCCCGAGTCGGTCTTTTTCTCCCTACATGATCAAAATAGATTTTCGTCATTTTGTTCCTGATTTTTGGATTCCCAGCAGGAACCTGCAGGAGCCTGTTACTCCACGCTGTGTGTTCTGAAGTTCACTGAGCAGCACAGATTAGAGCTCGGTGTGTTGATGTTGGGTTACAGAGTGAATCAGGAAGTGTGAGTGGCTGCAGAGACCCTGCAGACTCGTCCCCAGGCAAACCTCAACTCTCAGGAGTATACTGCTTACTGCTCACAACAACAGCCATTTTCCTCTGCGAAACTCAGGAAAGGATTTTTTTTAAGCATACAAAGAAAAAAATCAGATTTTTTTCCTGTCTTTTTTTAATTGCAGTCATGTTTGATGCGAGTCACTTTCACAGAAGGTATAATTTATATTAAACCAAAACGTGTATCAAGCTTCCCTGTACTGTAATTTGGACAGCAGCTGTGGAGGAAAGTTCACCGGTTATTTTTGACCTGCTGTTTTCAGCAGCAGAGGGTGTTCGCTGAAACAGAGTTAATAATTATACTGCCATCAACACACACTCTATCTGACGGCGCGTGTTAAATCAGATGCTCACGGCATGTCACATATTATTATATATAAAAATGGAAAAAAAATAATTTAATCTTAATATTTAATGATTATATTTTACCAGCTTAAATTCACTTAAAATGTCTGTCAAAGAACCTTAATGATCGATTATAGAAATTTAAGTCCAGCATCAATGTTTGTAAGGACTCAAACGGATGCCATATGCATTGTTTGGGATACTTTGTGTTTGGAGAGCTGATCAAAAACAAAGTGAAATAAAGAAACACAGATGTTCTGTCTATAAGTACATGCCCTAGACATTTTTATTTTCCACACCAGCTTTGTCCAAGTCCCTCGTGTGCAACGCTGGTCTCTCCTGTCGACGTCAGCGAAGGCGTCTGTTAACGTTCCCGTCCCCCCCGCAGCTAAATGCAGGAGTGTTGCGATACTTTGCAACAGCTCCAAGGCAGCCTCTGGGACTCCCAATAGGAATAAAAACTTATAATGAGCTACCAGAAAGTGCTGTACAACTTTCCTGTAGTTCCTCCCACAATTAAAACAATGTTCAAAGTGAGAGCAGTGTGATGTAGTGTTTATATGAACTGTATTAATTAAGGGTTCTCTAACAAGCAAGGACACATCCAACTTTGCGCCAGTTAAGTTGCGTAATTGTTTGTGAGCTCCAAATTGCCTGCATAAAGTTTATCTCACCCAGTAAATAGCAGCATTTAAAGTAAATGGCACAAAGCCATTACGACTAGAGTAGTCACGAAATCACAGAAAAACATGATCCTTTTAACTCCAGAGAGCCTGAGAATCATCACATTTTTAAGTTTTCTTCACGATCAAAACATATAATAAGCACATTCATAGATACATTGCAAATAAGAATTGCTAATAGTTAATTTGGCAAACTTTTGATTGTGCCAGTTTGCAAAAATGTAAACAAATATAGGACAAAACAAAACCCTGGAACAAATAACTCACTGCAGCTGACTCACTTACCCGATTCTGGGAACAAAATGTAAAACAGGAATGCAGAAAAATATCCGAATTGTTTGTTTCATTAAGTGTCCTCTGAACAATGGCATCCACGCTTTGGACAGTCGTTTGCATCCCGTCTCTAACAGTCGACGTTAGTTTCTTTTTTTCATAGCTTTCCTTAGCCGAGTACTTTGTTGTGTTTTTGTCCTTCCAGGTCAGTCAGTAAATCGGCGCTCATAAAGATTGTTTCAGACTGCACAGACAAACAGCCCATTTTGTTTTATTGGGATAGTGTGTGAGTAAATAACATACCCGGAAGCTTTTATTATACTGCTGCCATATTTCGAGAGAGCCTTCTATTTGATATCCTGTTGACAAAGACAAGGGGATTTAATGAGTGTCTAGGGTGCAAAATGAAGGACTTCTTTGCATTGTTTTTCTCTCTTTAGTATTTTGATGTGGATATTTATTTTTGGGTTAGCATCCAGCATGTGGAAAACAGCCAAATTAGTGTGCACATCATTGTGAAAAAGGTGGTGCTGGAAACCTGACAATTCGCAGCTTCTGTTTGCTGTGCTTTAGAAAACGATGAATAAAACTCTAGTAGCATTGCTTCTCATTGAACAGAGACACAACAAACATGTTTTCCAAACATGGTTTCCTCCCTTTTGGACATTCTGATCCTGTTGAGATGATTTGCATGTTAGAGTTCACCAAAGTCAAACTTGAAAGCAAAGTGTTGTCACTGATATTAACTGATTTTGGGCCAAACTTTTGCTGTTGTAAATGCTACTGTGATCCAACCTTTAATGTAAGCTTGAAAGATTTTCACGCAGTATTGTTGTGTTTTTATTGCTTGGTAACCTTTAGGGTTCAGTGTGAATTGTTCAGTTGGTCCATAAATAAATCAAATCAGAAGATAGTTGTTGTATGGATAGGTCAGCGGCTTTTATTAGTAAAGGTCCCTTAAATGTCAGACAAGACATTCATTTCCAGTTTTAGGTAACAATGACACATGAAACTCATGTTAAATGAAACAGTGCCCACTGAACAAGTTAGATGCCATGTACACATTCAGTTCCATTGCTACAGCTGCCTGGTAGTTGTGTTAAATTGTCTGTAAATTCAGCTGTTGGAGGCGGATGCATCCGGATTTGGAAATGATGATGATGTTATTACTGAATAGCAGGTCTATCCTCTTGGAGCTGCCGTAAATCTGGTAGTGATTCCTAATGATGTGGAAGCAGCTGCATGCGTCTCCCCTGGAAGCCTGGAAGACAAAGGAATAATCTGCTTTTATTGACGAGATGAGCAGAAAGAATCCCTGAAATCCGCCGCTTTTACTCTCGAGTGTGAAAATTGCAGGCACAAAAAGTAAAGCCACTGATGAAGCCTTGCTTAGGATCCTTCACTGTCTGCACAATGTGCTCATCATGGGGGAATATTCTTAATGATTCAGCACAAGCCTGAATATTACATTCAGTATGTCTGTGAGGGTTTCCAGGGAATCCCAGCAAATCAGGTTTAAGTTTCAAAATTACTATTCTATTCATAGTGTGTGTACTGAAATATTTCCCCATGTACAGTTTAAACAATGTATAATTCAAGGTTGAATGAATCAAATTATCATCTGTGTGGGTCCCTGAGTCCTGTATAACTCAGTTTGACACATGCACATATTTCTGTGATTTATATTACATTATCATTGTATTTATTGCTTCATGTTAATTCGTCCAGAAATCCATTTTGAAAAAACACAAAATCAACGCTCCAGGTGACGACAGAACTTGCCTGAGAATCATCTCGTCTTAAGTGATGTTCCGTATCAAAGCAATCCAGTGATAAAGTCCATACATTGATGGGTAAATTGCAAATAGGAACCACTAACAACTAATTATGCACATTTTTAATTAGCAATTACAGAAACAGGCAAGAAAACCCCAACAACAACAGCCTTCACAGTACAAAGTTTAAGTACGAGAAGTATGTGATTGCCTGTGTTAGATTGGCCAACGAAATGGTCTTCTTTCTTTCCAATCTGAAAACCAGCATTTCACTGTCTTTTTTGGAGGTTTTAAGTCTGTTTTACCACAGACTACACTTGGCATCACTGATGGGTGAGCTGATGAAACAATAGTCAAAAAAATAAAAAACTGTCTAGTCTTTTCCTTATCACTTTTCTTTGATCTCAGTGGAAAAATGTTATGAAGGAAAGATGTGAAGGAGAAATCGCAAGGAGACGACCTTAGTGTTAAGAGAATCAGAAAATCAATCAATCTAAGCAAAAACATTATTTGAATAAGTACTCGTTATTGTACATTACTGAAGCAAGGCGCGACGACAATTTTCAGGGGCTGTTGAGTTGGTGTTTAAGCCACGTTAGACTAGAGAGAATCACCCACTGGGGTTTGTGGTTTCTTTGTGGTTTGTTGTAAGTAGGAAAGCGGACATCCAGTAAAATCTCCGGTGTAATTTGTTGAGTTTTATTATTTAATTTTCTGCGGTGGAATGTGGTTTTAATAGACGATCATGTCTTATGCACATTCTTGCTAAACTACTCTCCTTTGGTTTGTGTTTGTGAAGAATGGATGATTTTATGTGCTCTCTATACTGCTTTATACTCTATACTGTTCTCACAGCAATGAACCCGATGGTTCTGGTCAGTCTAATGTCCTTGATAAAGCAGTCCAGAGGGGGAAGAAACCGCTCTGGCTGGGTCACTGATCCCCACAGCTTGCAGACTGACACGTTGAACCCGTCCAGCTCTGTGACCTTCAGCTTCGCCTCAGTCATGAATCACTAGATTGACAAAACAGCTCGGGCATGATCAGAATGACACACAATGAGCTAATTTCTTACCACACACACACACATCCGGGCATTGGGTAACATTTATCATCCTTCTGCTGCTGTCGTCAGTGACTGCAGCCCATTATGCAATCTGACTGTTATCTTGTCTGAGGATGAGCAATATCATACTTTCTGCCAAGCTTAGATTTGGTTTTTCAAATAGATCTGATGCATTCATATATCTCAATACAGTACTATGAATGAAGCTTCCTACTCTGGTAAATCTGAAGCCGGAGGCAGCCCACTCAGGCCTCATTTTCCCCTCGCTCTTTTAATTAATTGAATCTGCGTAAATGATATTAGCATGCATCAAAGATGTAAGTAATAATGATACTACAAAAAAAAGGAGGGAGCAAAAACCTCATGATTGATTAAATACACTAGAGAACAAATTGAACGACTAGTTAGTAATCCTTGTGCATCGGAAAAGATCAAAAATGGGACAAACTTTGGGTAAAATCCAGGATAGAGAAGCATGATGTTTTGGATGTTTGAAAATGACCAGTTTTTCAAAATGTCCTGGTTTTGACCTCCAGACTGTGGATATCTGTCTCCTTCCTGCCTGTGACCTTGTCAGACAGCCATGTCACACAGATCACAGTGATTTGGACCATTTAATCAGGGTTTCTTGTTCGCGCAGTTGAAGCCGTAGTCTGCTCATGAAACACATGGTGGGCAGGTTATATTAAGATCATGCTTGAGGAGGGTGCCAGGATTCAGGAGCGCCAATCCCGTACCCCATTAGTATTCACATTGTGTTTTTTCCTGTCGCCACAAGCATGGGGCACATGCAGACACAGCCAGTGAATACTGTCTGAGCCAAAGAGGGACACAGCTGTCTTTTAAAGGCCCAGTCTGCCATTTTTTTTTTAGCCGTATAATTTACAGATTTGAGCCCATATTTGCATGTATAATTAAATAGTCTGACTGAGTGATGAAAAATAAGTATTTTAATTTTGCTTAGCAGGTTGCAGTTGTATTGTTTTTGATGCTGTGTTTACAAGTAGGACTTAGATTGACTTTAACATCTTCAGAGATAAATTGTAACTTTGATTTAGATGTTGTCTAGTACCAGTCCACCATATATTCATGATATTAATAATCATATTACCTAGCATACAGTCCTCTGTGATTACAGAGTGGACTATGATTAATACACTAAAAGTAAATTAAATACACAATATAACATATGGAAATACAGTAGCCTTTAAATAACAACAGAAGTATAAACACTTAGATTGATTAAGACAATGAAAAGGTTGACAAGGGAGAGGTCAGTAGTTGTTTTTTGATGCAGTATGCGGAAGTACTGGTCGCAGTTTGTGAGATGACAGTAATAACTACAGGTTATGTCCAACCAAAATACTTAAAGGAATAGTTAAACATTTTGGGAAATAAGTTGCACATATATGTCAACTTCAAGATGAAGTAGATGAGAAATGAGAAGAAGATGAGAAATTTCTTTACCATTCTGAATGCAAAATATGTCGATAGAGGTTAAGCTACATGCCAGACCATTACCTGTCTTGCTTTACAGTTTGGTTTTTGTACAGGTCAAACAAACAACATTTAAGTCATTACTTATGAGCTTTAGAATTGCTGGTGCTTTATTTTTAGTGCGTTGTTTGGACAGAGCCAGGCTAGCCGTTTCTAGTTCAAGTGCTTGGGTCTGCTACATATTTACAGTACAGATGTGAAACTGTTGTCAGTTAGTTCCACACTTTCATGTGTGCAGGCTTCATGATTTACTTTATTTTGGCTTGACTTATATTAACCGATGACATTTTTTGACCACTACAGGCAGCACAGGTGTCTGCCGGTTCACATACAAAATAATTTGATCCATTGTTAATATAGAAATAAAAAGTGCTGCTTTGGTCAGTTGATGCACAAAAGGGCCATTAAATAATTGTTTACCCTAATTCTGATTGACAATCGCAGTCTGAAATCTAGCAATATAATCAGGATTATAATTTTAGCTATAATTGTGTAGCCCTATTTCAGGCCTGTCACAAGCTGTGTGTACTCGGTCGAGCTCCAAATAAACAGTTGAGGACCTCACAGTATCAAAAGGTAACAGTGAGGTCAGTGGTGGCCATCGTCCATCATGGGTCTTCAGCAACCAATGTTCCTTTTTTCCCAGATTATCCATATGGAAACAACGACAACAACAGCCTGAGACTGCAGAGCTGAAGTTGCAGCACATGTCTTGTCGCATGTCCTTTCGGCAGTTCAGAGCAGTAATGACACCATAAATGTCTCAAATGTTCATTCAGTGTCTGCGTTTGTCAGGGCTAAAGTCGTTCACGTTTATGGCTGTTGTTGTAAACGTGCTAATTTGCTGTTGGCACTCTGCGCTAAGGATAAGCTGTGCAGCAGCACTGAAAACAAAGTCTAGTTAGTGAAGACAGTTATGATGACCGTTCAAGGCCCATCACACATTTACAACTGCTTTAAGACTGATGTAACCACACAAGCATCCAAACTACATGTAGTAAAAATAATGAGCATGATGATTTGTGTTTTTGCAAGGTGATTCTCAGGCAATCCATAAAGTAACAAAATAATATAGAAGATCAAAGTGAGAGATGCGTGACCTGGATGTAACATGCAGGAAAATGGAGATAGATGTGTTTACTTAAATAAATATGGTCAGTTGACTGCTCTCAGAAATCTCTGGCATCCCACCGATGACAGCTTTGACCCTTCAGCGACCGCAGGTTTTAAGGGAATGTGGAACAAAGTGACCCCTCGTTCTTGTGAATCCTGTGTTGAGATACTGTAGCAGCTCAGAATAACACAACCTCCCACTGCAGAATTTGTAAAACATGTTTCTACCTTATCTGACTCTCAATGCGCTCTCATTAGATGCTGTTCTTTTAACTGTACTACTGCTGGAAAACTACATTTTTTACATTTTTAATACATTTTTAGATGATGCCAATATTGTGTATTGTTTTGTTTTTTTAAATGATCAAGTACGACAGTTTACTCAAAACGCACCCTTGCTTTTCATCGTTTAAATTTGAAAATATGTCATTTGCATGTAGGTGACACCACCTTGAGCTTTGAGCTGAGCTTCCCGCAATAAGAGTGATTTTTCTGCCCAAGTGAAGATCCCATTTTCTTTGGCAGGTTGTGCACACTGGTGAGTCATTCTCCATGAAGAGTAGAGGAGCGTGAGTGGGCTCTCTGTGATGTTTGCAGGTTGACTTCTGAATGTTAGGAACTGCTCGTGTGTTGACAGGATCATTGGTGGTTTTATAATCTATTGTGTGAGTGGACCTAAAAGAATTCTCTAATTGTTATTATTTCTAATATGTAGGAGGAAATCTGTGTTCATAATGTTTTTTGGTTTTTTTTTTAAGAAAGGCAGAAAGAAATCTGTCTCAGGTTAGTAAAATAAAAAAAAATAAAAAGGTCTTTACTGCACCACTTAAAGACACTGAAAAACACTGTTAATAGAGTTTTTAAAATTTTGAAAGATTTTGTCATTGTTTTTGCATTTTGCCTATGAAAACTTGGCTTCACCTTTCTTCAAGGACTTGAGATTTGACCTGGACTTGTCTTGAGTGACTTGAAACTTGTTTTATATAGCTTGTGACATGACTTGGACTTGACTTAATTAAAATATAAGGATAAATGACTTGAGAATCGCTGTGACAGACTTGAGACTTGACTAGGACCTGTTTCAAATGACTTGACACTTGACTAGGACCTGTTTCAAATGACTTGAGACTTGACTAGGACCTGTTTCAAATGACTTGACACTTGACTAGGACCTGTTTCAAATGACTTGAGACTTGACTAGGACCTGTTTCAAATGACTTGAGACTTAACATAAGCTTGTCTTAAATAATTTGTGACTTGACTTGAGACAGACTTGCTTTGGCGGACTTGAGAACTGACTTTATTTTGTTTCAGATAACTTGAAACTTGACTTAATTTGTGAATTGACATTATACTTTGACAGAGTTACAAAGTTGAGACTTGACTTGGGTCTGTTTCAAATAACATGAGTTGTTAATTGGATTTATTTTAAATAGTTTAAGACTTGACTTAGACTTGTTTCGAATAATTTGAAACTTGACCGACTGACTTGTTTTAAATGACTTGTGACTTGCTTTGACAGACTTCGAACTTTTTAAAAATTTTATTTCTAACAGTTTCATAAAAATGTATTTTTATATTTTTTTTTAACATGACTTCCCTCATATTTTGCTATTGACTACAACATTAAGTGAAATAAATGCAAATTAGCCTACATCTTGCCAGCTCACTTAGTTATCATGCGGTGGTCGGTTCTCCCTGCGAGTCCGATCTCACTATGCCCCCTTGTGGGTGGAACCATCTGCCAGCAAATGGCTCAAGGTGGCTGAAAATACAGATGTGATGCATCATTATCCAGTGACTGAGATGAATGATGAATGCTGGCAGCGTCTGGTGTCACCTCATTGACAGATCCAGTCATAAATGCCCTCTCTTTGTTACAGCCTGTGTTATATTTACAGCCATGACTGAATCCTCCTCTGCCGGCAGCATTAGCATCTCTAGGGCTGCACCAACATTGTTTCCAATTTCTAAACTGGGATGGTCATAAAGAGATTTCCTGGCTCTCGAAGAAGAAGGGTCGATTAAAAATGCATGCTGGTGCAGGTTTTGTCATTAGGGAGCCATCAGTGGTTGCAGGTTGACAATACAATTTCACATCATGGAAATGAATTAGACTGGGCTCATTCATTATGGATGCCCATTGGCTTCTTGTTCAGGATGGCCATTGTGTCATTTCTAAATAGATGAAAGCCAGTTGGTCGAGATAACCGAGTGTAGTGTATTTCAGGATGTAAAACATTTTCTTTTCTGTCCGTATCTCTCAGGGTCGAGCCCTCGTCTACATAAGCGCTAGCTTTTAAAATGGAAATTAGGACACTCAATTTGCAACAGTTTTAATGAACTCCAGTGTTCGACTTTTAAATATCAATTGATGATACTGGACATTAGTTTTAAAGAATAAAAAATCTCGGCATTTTCTAACCCAGATGGCACAAAATGTGTTTTGTAATGGATGCATTGTAAAATATATAAACTGTACTGTGGTTTAGTTTCCTTTGTAGCTTATTTTGTGATAGGTATGCTCCAGTTAGGTAACAGAGATTTTCTCCTCTGCCCTCCATTTCTGATAATCTTCCACCTTCTTCTGCCGTTAGACAAACACAACATGACAGCAGTCGCTTTTGAATGTTTCTGCGCGATGCTCAGTGACAGTAGCGTTGTGTCAGGTGAGAAGAGCAGGTAACACTGATCGAAATGACAGAGTGGTCACCTGGAGACCACTGACTTCTAAATGTCTAGCAATGGTGCATGCCCTGTTCATTTCCAATTAAACTATTTGTATTTGCAGATAAGCCTGATTTCCTGTGGTATTCCCGACAGTTATTAAGTTTCTCCTAAGCTCTCTCAGTGTCAGAGCTGTCACTCGACAGCTTTTGCTTTCTTCCCATGTTTATTACCCTGCAACCTGCCTCACCCGTCTGCTCTGAACATCTATCGCCCTACTCCAGCCTTCAGTTTATTCAGCAGCGTCCCCCCTGCAGAAAGGCAGAGTGACAGGGTAAAAGCAATACCCCCATTTTTATTATCATTCTGTTCCACTGTGGCCACCGAAGCTTCAGGCTCTGCTGCTGCATCCTTCTTTGTTTGTGTCTGTGAAAGCCGAAGCCGCGTTCTGTCACTTCGCCCACTCTTCCACTTCCAATTTACATGATGAGCCGAGCTCTCGTATATTTATTTACACTGTCACATGTACAGTTACTGATGAGTCTGTTTCTGACACTGCTGTTCCAAACTGTGACTCTTTCTTTTTCATTAATTCAGCACAATTATAACAAGCTTTACGAGAGGTATCAAGGTCCGTCATTATTATGCATTAAACGTTTGTTACACACTTTGAAACACGTTTTTGTAATTTGTTCAAGGTGATGTGATAATCTTGTGCTTCTGAGAAAATAAGTCGTCCAATAAAAGATCTAGAGCTGTAGCTAACAGCTAGCTTATACAAATACAGTCTAAACTTTAAAATATAGCAAAAAAAAAAAAAAATTCATATGGTGATATACAGATTGATCTTCTATCCATTAGCTAATCGATCAGTCATTGCAGCTCTGAACAGAAATCACAGTCTGATATGTGTATTTTCCACTGCTGCGAATCTTGTGAGGTCATTTTCTGATAAATTATTATCTCGTCATCTTGAGATAATGGCATTATTTGGACCTACGGCCATAAATCGTTTCCCTTTTTGTAAACTCCTCCAAAGTTAGTGCTGAGAATCAAATGGGTCAGATGCGTGAAGGTTTTTTTAATCTTAAATTAAATGTCTGCTGTCTCATTTTCAGCTGGTTTTGTGTAAAAATATATTTGGATGATTTATTCAGTAAAATGGTCTTTTTTTTCCTTTCTTTTCCCAGGTGGTGCTCGTATTTGCTCTCAGCATCGGAGCCCTTGTTATATACTTCATAGATTCTTCTGAGTAAGTATTTTTTATGAGTTAAATCATCACACTGCTAATGCTGCTCTGGTTTAAAGGTCACAGTTAGCCTTGTTTTAACCTGCTTCCCTTTACGTCTGGAGCCCATCTCACAATAAGATCACATGTTAACACTGTTGTAGTGTCACCTGAAATTGGACAGACGGAGACAACTGAGTACTCTAAGAGAAATCAAAAAACTGAGAAGTGACCTTGAGTTTTGTTCAGTCTCTGACTCTTTGAGCTCAAAACTTACAGTAGCTTTATGCTGTATGTACTGTGGTGTTATTGCAGCCTACCTTGCTGTTAAAATGATGTCGCTTCAGTTATACAGATCGTTATGGTTTGTTGTTTAAAAAAAACAAAAAACAAATACAGCCCACTGCTCCTGTGTGTTTCACTGCATGTAATTTGCTGGGTGTTGCATGTGTGTTCAACTAAGGATGGGTTAAATGCAGAGGACAAATTCAGTGTGTGTATGTAAAAATATATATACTGCCAATAAAGTGATTCTTAGTTCTTAGTATGCATTTCAGATGCGTACAATTGAGACCTCAGTCAGTAATTGGTTCCCATATCATAAATCCTCATATAGCACATATAACATCATACCAGCCTTAATAACCCTGAGTGCTTTGTGCTCTGTAGATCTGAGAACAAGTAGATGTTGGCTGTTTTTCCAATCCCCTTTCCAGGTAAACTGCTCTGAGCTTACTGGCGATCCCTGCTTTCAAACAGCCTGTACCCACAGATGAAATTTGATTAATCTCTGTAATGAAAGGATCAGACCCTCCAAACAGACAGGAAAGACCAAAGTTCCTGTTCAAAACAATCACCATCACTCATCAAACCAGAGGGAAGCGGAAGACCCTTTGAGCTCCACAAGCGACAGTATAATGTTACTGTGGCCTGGTGGTGTTCAGACAGGACGTGCCATTAAGAAGCAGAGAAAAATACACCAGGGTAAAAGATTTTATCAAGCCCAAAGGGAGTCTCTGCTGGGTGTTATGTTAAGACAGAGAAGAGAAAATGAGCTGTAAACTCACATAATCTAGCTCATGGTCCTGGAGGCAGACATTCAGGTTATTTGTTTCTTCATAAGACCACATGCAGCTGAGGGTTTGGCTTGCTCTGATGTGGTCTGTGAGCATGATCTCATTTCATTAACTGGACAAGCTCAGGTAGAGTTACATCCTCACCAATGCCATCTGTGGCCTCCTGTTCTCAGAACTTGCTTGTAGCAGCTCCCAATACCTTTTCACCTGATGAAGGATGACCTACGACCTCTGTCTTTAACCTCTTCACACACAAGAAGGAGTGTTGTTAAATAAACAATGAGGAATGATGCTGCAGCACCTGTTCAGTGACTTATGTTCATATTCGTCCCGCTAGCTTCTTTGTCCCAGTTTTTATTCAGTCTTGTCCAGGTCTGTCTATTATTCAGCCCGTATTTTTTCACTACCTGTCAACCCAACAAGCCGAGTACTTAAAGCCAAAGAGCAGCCAGTTAGCTGCTCTCTTGCGTGCTTCTAAGTGGCAGCAGACTGTAATAGATACAACCCTTCCTGTAATTAGTCCTGTGGGTTTGCTGAGGCTGTTGTATGATGGGCAGGCTGACCTGGCTGGAAGTGACACAGGGAGAGACGTCAACACAGAAGACCCACTTAAATCTGTAGAAAGGGGCTCAAGCTCGTGAGCCGCACACAGAAATGAGGCAGACGGTTAGGTCCCAGTGGAAAATTTCTTTCATGAAGCTGTAGGCGTGTCTTACTTTGCATCTGGGTCCATGTAGTTCATGTCGGTTGTAAGTTGGGTGTGGAGAGGGACACGTTGCTCTTTGTTTCATCAGTGTTAAAGCAGAGCTGGGCGTCAAACCTCAACACTGACTGCTGAGCAAACTGTGTCCGTAGGGAAGGGGTATTGAAAGCCTCGTTTAAGACGTTTATCATCATTAAAGTTTCATTCATTGATTTCTTTGGCCTCCAGGGGGCAGAAAAGGCCCACAACAAACTTACAAAATCACAGCCTGGCATATGACCGTTCTAAACTTATGTCTTAACTTATGACAGAACTTGTGTTGTGAAATGTAGCGCTAAGCACATATTAACAACTTCATTTAAACCTGCATCTGCTTATGTTTTTTAGCCTTTCAGGGGCAACATAACAAACTTTCAACATAAAACTGCTATGGCTAACATGTTAGCAAACAGTGCAGCATTTCTTTGGTGTCATGTTTCTGCCCACGTGGTGAATGTCAGTCCATTAGTCACTCACCTTTTAGCTGTTTTACTCTTTAGAAAGATGTCAGTCTGCCATTTGGCAGTAGGCAGGACTTTATCAGAACCGTTTTAGACTGAAAACAGATGGTGGCGTTTTTTTTGGAAAATTTTGTAGGCTTTGAACAACAACAAAAAGGAACTAAAAGAAGCTAGAAAAGTCTGCATAACTTCTAATCATTAGATTATTTATTATGTATGTCAAAAAAAAATAAAAATTGATCAGTGAAACTTTAAATCAAGATTTTGCTTATTGTAGATTTCATGCACAAGGGCATTAATCCTGATATATTTGAGAAGTTTTAAAGACGTTTTGTAGAATATTTTATTTAGCGCTAAGTTAAGTATTAGCATCGAAACCTGTAAAAAAAATTTCCATCAGTCGCTGGTTAAAGTGATCTGCGCCATCGGAGCCACCAGAAAACATTCCCATCTCCTACATGTGAGCTCTCCTGTGCTGTTTGATCTGAGACCAGAGCCACTGTGGGCAGGGAGGGTTTGTGATCCATGACAGGCTTCGTACTCTTCCCAACCAGGCCTACTGGAACTCAATTATTTAGCACTGCAGGTCTGCCTCCACTATATGGTCTGTCACCCTGCTATGACAGGGATTTGCAGGGATGATGTGTCATTACGACGAATGAGGCCAGAACTATCCAGCGTGTTAGGACTCTTCGTAGAGGTCTGTGACAGAGAGGACTCTTGAGGGTTTACTTAATGTTTATTGTAAAGAATTCTCTCAATTCTGCAAGACAATGGGATGTAATGTAAAGTGTGAAAAAAAAAAATTCAAAGCATATCAAGCTTGTTTTTGCCTTTTCAAAGTCAAGACAAGAAGTCCAGTTCAGTTCCCCTCTTTTATTCCTGAATAAGACATGTGATGTTTTGCTTTAAGGATGCAAAAAAAGATGTTTAATTTTCTTTGGGTTGAAAGGATAAATATTCAGGAGACAGAGTGATGGGACTGTGGAACTTCATAACCAATTTTCCAACCAATTAAATCCAGCGCCTTCTACACAGAGTTGATCATCTGTGGTTTCATCTGAATGCAGTGGAGCAAGAAGTCCGGTTTACACTTTAAATAATGCAGCCAAGCTTGGGTAATATGCTGTGTTGTGGTCAGGAGTTTTATAAATACTAATGAGGACAGTTTGAGTCTTCATCACATCAGCAACCCCCTGATCATCAGCCACAAGCTCAAACGAGTTGCACTGCTTGTGCATCAGATCAGTGAAAAATAATCCCAGAGGCATTTTAATGTCACCTCATGTGCTCCGTGAGGACATTTTTTTTTAATCCAAGGGACTTTATTAGATTTTTTTTTACATAACCAAAGCAATTTGCTTTAAGCCGAGTGGTATTAAACAACACAGAGGAGATTGTTGTTATTGTTTCGAGTGTGGCGATCCTGCAGGTAGAAGCTGAACAAAGAGGCATGAAAATGAACTGAGAGGGACTGAAGAGAAGAAATACTGCACATAAGGACTAAAAATGATTCACGATAACCTGTGCTTTAGAGGAGTGCTTTCCAAACTTTGGTACTCTTCAAAATGAGATGATAAACATTTGTGTCACATAATCAAACATGACACGTCTACAAGCATTAACCAAAGAGTCATTTTTCAGTCTCAGATTCATGTTTTAAAATCGTTTTCCTATAATTCACTCAAAAAGCAAATATTACAGTGAAGTCACAATATGACACCTTAGCGTAGCTTTAGGACTGAAACTAATGATTATTTTCATTATCAATTAATCTACAGAAAATGACATGAAAACCCGAAGTTATTTGGTTTTAAGATGTGAAACCTGGAAATTCTCACATACGAGAATCTGGAAGCAGCAAAATATTTTGGTTGAACAAATAATTAATGAAAAATCACAACTGCTCAGTGTAAATTTCCTGTCGAGTGACTAATTGTTTCCTCGACTAATTGATTCAGCACTAACACGATTAACCACTCACTGTTTCCATCATAAAATCTGTCTGTTCTGTTTTCATTCATTTCACTCAACTGACTTGTCTTACTCAAACATATGTTCCACATCCAAGTTATTAAAGTTAACTAACTGCTTAACCTCGAATGTACAGGAAACCTGTGTTCTCATTTTAGGTGTGCATAATATGTTGAAAAGATATTTTCTTAACTTCCTGGTCATAATTACTCAACCCTACTAACCTATTCCAGTCACATTTACTTGATTATTTATTTCTCTTTTTATTATTTATTTGAATTCTTTGTGCCAGATACAAGCTTTGCGAGGGTGAGACTTCACTGCATTGCTAGCATTTGCTATGGCTGCCTGATGTCATAAAAGAGGACATGAACTCTGCATGCGTTTAACCCTTAAACTACTGCCTTGGCTCTGCATTTCCATCCTGTCTGACTCAATATTTTACCCGAATTGTTGTCTATGAGATACGGAATGCAGGCCTGAAAGGAAAACAGCATTGTTTTCATCATGCAGTGTTGCATCAGACAGATTTTTGCAGTTATTTAAGGGTTAATCAGGTATCTCAACAGGTTATTGCTTGTGTGACTATAAATGCATGTCCTTTCTCAACAGAGAAGCCATTGGAAAACGTCAACTATTGCACTTTTTTCAACACTTAAGTTCTTCTTCTTTTAGAAAATTTTAATTGCATTTTCAGGAAAAGAAGAATGCAACTTTTATGCTTTTGATGAAATACTGTTGATATATATTCAAATCATCATGATCACAAAACGGTATTTGTGAGACACTAAAAATGTTCTTTGTTTGTTGCTCTCTATTAGTCCTATTGAATCCTGTCAGAACTTCTACAAAGACTTCACGTTGCAGATCGACATGGCGTTCAACGTCTTCTTCTTGCTATACTTTGGCCTCCGTGTAAGTAAATCTACAATTTTATTGTATTTGTATCCGTATACTTAAAAACTGCGAATCTCATCCTTAAACCTTAATTTTCACAGTTTATTGCTGCCAATGACAAGCTGTGGTTCTGGCTGGAGGTTAACTCGGTGGTGGACTTCTTCACGGTTCCTCCGGTGTTTGTGTCGGTGTACCTGAACAGGAGCTGGCTCGGTAAGGATGCTCGCACAGAATGAGCAACAGACCAAGCAATCCTTTGGGCTTGTATTTAGGATGCTGTGGTGCCACCCAGTGGATTTACCAGGAGTAGAATCTGTGAACAGTGAACGCACCAGATAATCTCAGCACGTCACTGAAGCAGCAAAATGGAAACTTTTGGGTATTTGTCGGTCATTTACATTGACACACCTGTGATATTAGCCATATACGTTTGATCATTTTGTCATGAAATCAACCTTGCATGACATGCATGAAAAGTCTGAATGACTGTCAGTGTTACAGTGGTAGTGCATCAAATTTGAAAGTACAGCACAGCATGAAAACTGAAAAGCACGGTCATTCAAAAGCCTTATGAGCTTTACTGCAAACTGATGCTTGTTTGCGTGACAACATTATCAAACACTGTATGGCTGTCAGCTGGTGTGTCATTAGGACTTGCCTATATGCAAGTTGATCTGAATGGAAATGTAATTTTACGCCATGTCTGCAGCCACATGTTGAGGGCATTGTGCTGCGGGGGTCATTCACATGCCCTTCACCTGCGCGGCTCTCCAGCACACCTGTGATAACAATCGAATGAAATCATGCTGTCATTGAAAGGTACACAACAGGATAAAAAAAGAGAGATAATAAGCTTTGCTTTGAGGCTCGAGCAGTGGAACAGAAGTCAATCTGCTAAATGTGTGAAGCTCATCACTTGAGAGGTCTGTGAGGAATTACAGGATTAGGGCGGATCTTTTTTTTTTTCTTTTTTGCTGTATTACAGATTTTTATGGCTGCTTTTTTTTCTTTTCTTGTCAGCTGAGGAACAAACCTGCTGTGTATCCAGCACCTTCCTCATTGAACACCCTCTGCTTTAGAGTCAGTTTGACAGCTTGATAAATACAGTTGCATAACGTGCCTGTGTGCTTTCCCTGGGCTAATGTACTGTGATTTATGGTGCGAAAACAAAAGAAGTAGAACAAGCTAATGCTGGCTGCTGGTGCCATCTAGTGGACATGTGAGAGTATGGCTGGCTTTTGATGTGATAAAAAATTCTTCCAATTTTGTTACAGATTTGGGCAGCAGCATAGAAAAGTCCATGTTGTTTGGATTATGCTGATGGTGATTTGTTGTTAAGTCGCGAGCCATTTTATTGCTGTTATTGTAGCAGGCAGTTCTTATATCGGGCTTAAATGAATCTTTGATATTATTTTCAACTTCAACTCATTCAGATTTATCATTAGGACAATCTTTGTCTTTTTTGTGGCCATTTTATGTGCAAAATGTGTGCTTTGGCGTATCTTTCTTAAAACCATTTGCATGCACACTGGCTATTGTTCTGCTTTTGTGCTTATGTTGCTGTTATGTGTTGCTCTGCCTCACTTTTGTGAACGGATTATTCCCCCAGAGCCCTCCTCTCCTGCACCGCATCTGCTAGGTGTGTTTGGATGGAAAGATACCTCAAAGCAATCACGTTTAACAAAGGACAACCACAAAATGACACCAATATATATATTTTTAGAAAAACTAGATCAATATGTTGTTTGCTGGTGAGGTTTCGGATTTAATGACAGTAATGGAGTAATTTTAAACACTTAAATGAGAGTTGTAAGAGAAGTTGTACATTGAGGACACATGGGAATTGAACAATTGATGTTATAGATAACATATGTTTAATCCAGTTTTGCTCTTAAAGTGGTAGTCTTTTTGGTTTGAATCTCGGTGGTAGTTTTAGTACTGATGATTGTTTTGGCTGCATTTTCCCAGAGTTCCTGAGTCAAACAGTGTGAACGTGACTGTGAATCTGTTGTTACTGTTGCCATCCTGTTGTTCCTGTTTCTGTAGGTGTTGCTCTTTTTGTTGTCTCCTCAGCCACGCACGGCTCTCACTGCTGCTTCTGTGTTAACTGAGCAGTTTTTTTTTACTGTTTTTCACACTAACCGAAATTCAGCACTTCCTGCAAACTCCAAACGGCAAATATACAAGCATTCATGCTCTGTTCGTGAGTTATCTGAATGCAGGTTTGAATATACTTTTGTATTTTAATCCAGATTTACTGATTAAAAAAGATTTTTGCTAACATGAAGCATAAAAAACATACAGACATTTCCTGTGGTTGGTACAGCTCACTCCAGTAGAGAAATACATAATCTCCATCAATATGGCCAGTGAGCAATCGGTCATGTAGGATTAGTAAGTGATTTACTGTTTAGTTAAACTGAGGTTAAACAGGTGGTTGGGTCATAACCAGCTCAGCTGCGTCTGCTCGCAGCTGTCAAACTCCCTCCTCTGATCAAAACTCCATATTTCAGCTGGCGTTCAGCCAAAATGCCACTCTGCCAGTCCTCACGTCTGAACATTTTGACACAAATACACACACACACGTGCACACAGTACATGCGCTAATATTCTCTCATGCTAACACCCTCATTGATGCATGACAAGCTTGCGGGCTGACATACATACATATGTAGAAAATGCAAAACACAACATGCAGCAGCTAATAAACACCAGTCTGAAGTTCTGATCTGCTGCAGGTGTGAAATACAAGCAGCACATTTATCTCTGAGAGTGAAAATAATCCAGTGTTATAAACAGAACATAACTCTCCCAGATGAGACAGCTATGTTAGTTATGTCTTGGTGGCGGCCACGTGTTGCTAAAGTGTAAGAACACAGAAAGAGGCTTTTAGTATTAAATTGTCTACTAAAACTAAATGTCCACAAATCCTCTAAAGCCGTGGTGTCTTACCAGAGGGTCGGGACCTCCGCACATTTCACAAGTCAAATATGAAAAAGAAATAAAAGAAATGTGTAATTTGATAGAGGAGACAGTTTTTCTGGTAGAGTTGATTTACATGCAGGTGTTGACTTTTTGATTTGTGATTTCTTGCAGCACCTCGTCACTGGATACAGCCGTCTCCCAGTTGCAACCAGCTCAAATTTATATAATTAGTGGAGTCCTGAAAAGAATTCTGAAACATTAATAAAACTCTGTGAAGCAGAAAAGGCTGCTGTTAATCATCTTGTGGCCCCTCAGATTTATGTTGGGGGGGTCCCAACCCCGAGGTTGTTAACCAGTCGCAGCTCATAACGTAACTACGGAATAAGAACAATGTGGCATAGACAAAGTTTAATATGAACGTACAGTCACATTTCAGCTCATTTGTTGGAAAAATGAGAAGGAAAAATTATTGCAGTTAATAGACACTTGATGTTTGACATCACAGTGCTAAATTTCACCATTTACTTTCATATTCAGATTTAACTCAGATTGAACTTAGATTTCTGTCAGCTGTTGTATTTCCCCTCTCTGCAACGATTTTTTTATGACGCGCATTTAGTTTTAACTTCAACTACAACAGTGGTTATTACATCAACTGTGATTAATTTGGGGATTATTGCAGAATGACTAAATCCATAGAAAAACACAATTATTGCCAAAGCTTCTCATTTTTCCATACACAGCTTTACTGGCTGTTCACATCACTTGTTTTCCGCCATAAGACAAAGCTACATGCTGTTCTTGTCCAAGATTAGAGAATGAAATTTGGTTTGTCAAGAGCTGTTTCAGGGTTCTAGGGATGAGATGTAGGTTAGATTGTGAAGCCAGTTGATGGACAGACTCGCTGCCTGGCCTCTTCGTTTCCCTGGATGAATCCTAAAGGAGCTTACACTCTAATATCCTGATGGGAAAAGGGTTTGCTTTAAGCTCGCCGAACACGCCTCATCACAGCGAGAATACTATGAAGGTCTGAGGTAAATCAGATGACAAAAATACTTCAAAGAAGAGTTGTTTTGGACGCGAACCTGGTGGGTGCTGTTAACATGACAGCACCTGTTTCCCTTTGGTTTTTTTTCTCTTTTTGGAGGAGGATCATGTTTTTCTCCGTGAAACTTGGCAAGGTGGAAGCAGAGTGCTAAAGACTTGGATGTGAAATAGAATTTGGACTTGGAAGTTTGAAACTTTTGCCCACCAAAAGTAATTTCCAGACATGATTCCCACTAAGATGTTAGTGTACAGGGGGCCCGATGGAGGCACACACTCTCAGATGATTTCTAACACAAGAAGGCGCAAGAAATCGACAGGGGAGCTCTTCCAGAAGGGCTACAGGGTCAGGATGGGCCACGGACATGTCACGGAGAAAGAGGACCAAGACAGCATCTGGTACAGCCTTGGTGCATGCTTCCATGTAATCTCCTACTGGGGTAAGATCTGCAGGATGTGGGGACGAAGGGGAATCTCCACTAAAGCTGACCACTGGCGTGTCCAGAAGTCTTTGGACTCTGTGTGTCAGCTGGAGCAGGTTCAGGTTCAGGATTTGCTCTATAGCCTATTATGCACCCCATCTGGCAAACATTCACTTGAAATGAAAAATGAGCTTTGGCGAGGCACACAGCGGTCCTCGTCATTTTATAAAAGATTATTTATTTATATTTTTCCAGCTGAATGATTGCCTCTAACGTCTTTGATTTGTGTCATTTGGCATTCAAACAAGTCCATTCCGCCAGAGAAATTTGTCTGCTCATTTAATGCACGCAGAGATGGATTTTACTTGATTGCTCACTCGTGGCTGAGGTGGCTTTTAACCGACACTGCAGTGGACTTTTTTTTTGCAAACTGAGTTGGATCTATGAATCATTTGCCTTTTAAACTCAGGTGGGAGGTTCCTTTTAGCAATGCACCTGAAAGATGAAACAAAAAAAATAAAATAAAATATCTGTTATTTTGCTTCATCAGCTGTGTTTTTGTAGTAGATTGTGTTTTCTTTGTTGCTTGCATGAGCTTTTTGGACATAAATAGCTTTAATGAGGTTGTAATTTGATTTAACTCTAGTGATGGTGTGATGCAGTCGGTCATGTACGACAGCACAGGCTGGTGTTGTCATTGCTGATATTGTTGGTGTTACGCCGTCCTTGAACTCTTGGCAACAGGCGCAGGCTCTATTTTTTTTTCCTTCCCTCAAATTTAGGATTTGACGTCACGTCTGTTTACTGATTCGATGTGGCGTGACAGCGTCCACCTGCCTCTAATCCAGGTTTTCATCTCTTCCACGTTCAGTTTTCCCCCGCAGGAGCAAAACCTGTATCAGGTGGATGCCGGTGCTTTGCGAGGCTCCTGAAAGTGTTGTGAGTTGGTGAAGAGAGAGAGATTTGAGATGTTGAGCTTGTTTTATTCCTCCCACATATTCCAAAATACCTTTTTAATGTACCTCTTAGTATCTTAGGCTATCTTGGGCTTGATCAGTTGGAGGCTTTTTTTTTTGTTTATCAGTATGAATCCGATGAAGTTGATAAACATGGATGAAAGTGTGAAAGGTATGATGTTCTTGTTCAGTCGAATGCTACCGATGTTGAATTTAATTGCTATATCATCTTAATGTAACTTCTTTATGATCTTCTTTTCCCACAGGCTTGAGGTTTTTAAGGGCCTTAAGGTTGATACAGTTCTCAGAAATTTTACAGTTTTTGAATATACTAAAAACAAGGTAAGTGTATTCATATTTCATCTCACTTTTTGTCAGTGTAGCAGTGTGAACACTGCATGTAAAGTGATTGTGAAGTGACATATTTTGTAGCAATAAGCATGAATGTGGTTTTATTTTGAAGGGGAAAAGCGAGCTTCTTTTTCTTGCAATGTTTTACCAGAAGCAAACCAAGCATGCACGCTTGCTTTCATTTTAATTGGCGAACATCAAGTTAATGTTAAATTAACAGTTGTGCAGTCAGCAACGTGATTTACTTGCATGATAGAATCTTGAATGAAACAGCTTTCTGTTCGTCTCCTCGCTGCTTAGAATTAAAGCTTTTAGCACAGATGTCAGGAAGAGCTTATAGAGCTACAAAATGCTTTAGAATAATCTCCTCACTCACTCACCCACTCAGTGACATGAGAGTAAAGATAGAAACACAAAGTATGAGACAATAGAGGTCATGCAGGGTCTTGGTTCACAATAAGCTATGCACTTCATTACTTAAAGATCACTACACATATGAATCTTATGTACAAAGCGAAGGGGAACTTTGCTCGCCAATTGCATGTGTTTGCCTTTAAATTTGATTTTTTTGTTCAATGACATGGAATGAAAATATAAACCTTTTGTGGAAATTGAACGAAAACCTTGTGTGTGAAAATGCATGTTTAAAGATCTAGCAGAGCCATATATTTCCATATCTTCTTATGGCTACATTTGAACTGTAATTCCATATGCATTAATGGAAAAATTGCTGGCATGTTATGGTGCATTTGTTAAATCATGCTCACATGGAAAGGATCAGGATTCTCACTGTAGCTACACTCTCTTCCATTGTGCCTGAACACAATGTAAAAGCTATATAAAGCCTTTTAAAGCGAGCATCTTCCAGACCAATGACTTGTTTTGACATCTTGGACTGATACCAATGTGACAGCTAATTCTTAATAACTCTTACTTTGTGTTCATTTTTTTTTTAAATAGCAACTCCATAAAGCTGGTGAACCTATGTTCAATCTTCATAAGCACATGGCTGACTGCAGCTGGCTTCATTCATTTGGTGAGTTAGTGGGGACCAGTTAAGGTGAAAGTATGTTGGTGTAGCAACTTTGAAAGTGCATACTTTGCCAGAAGATTAAAATTAAAATGGTTGTTGTGCAAATGTCGAATTCTGTTCCAGGTGGAAAACTCAGGAGATCCTTGGGAAAACTTCCAAAATTCCCAAGCACTTTCCTACTGGGAATGTGTCTACCTACTCATGGTTACTATGTCCACTGTTGGTTATGGAGATGTGTATGCAAAAACCACCCTGGGCCGCCTGTTTATGGTCTTCTTCATCCTTGGTGGTTTGGTAAAAATCCCTCTTATTACTTATTCCTGCTTAAAATCCACCCTGCTATTGATCATCACACCCTGCCAGGTGTTAACACATGCCGGGATGCTCTCAGCTTAGGACTCCCTTCACGTGTTGTTCACACTGAGGTGTTGTACTACAGTGTGTTGCATGTCATGTGCTATATGAGTTGTCTACAGTGTTGAGGCATTTATTCAGGTACAATGCTGAGCTTTTGTTCTGTCATTTATTAATTCCTTTGTTACATGTGGAACATCTGAGAATTTTTTGCATTTTTTTTATTAACTGTAAAAGTACTGTGGTTTCAGGTGGCTCCACCTTCCTGCTTCCCCTCCCTCTTTCCAACAAACACAATGAAACAGGGATGATTTCTTATAGTCCAGCTTGATGGATGTAGCGACATTATCTCAGTCTCAGCACAAATATTTAAAGAATTATTAGGGAATGAAACACATGAAGAGGATTTCACAGAATATAATAAGATGATGAAATGAGTCCTAAATCTTACAGAAAATGACCTTTCTGGGATTTGCCACAGACTTGAATCTCCTGATAAAGGAAAAGCCAGAGATCATTTAGAGGACACCGATAACCCGGCTCATGAAGTATTACTCAGGCGTGGATTACACAGCATGGTGACATATTGTAATATAAAAGTGACATTTTATATGTCCTTGGACAGTTTAAACTAACTTACTGTGACCGTCAAAATACACGAGCAATGAATGCAATTTCAGACTCAAATGAAGCTTACATTATCTTTGGGGCAAAATTGAAGAGAGTTTCCAAAGACACCAAATAAGTCACGCTGAATTTGGTGGAATTGTGTTTAAAAAAAAAAGATAAAGAAAGATGGATAGAATATTTCACTGTGTAAACATCATAAAGCTTAAAGAGTTTATTGAAGATCTGTTTTTGTCGTGACGTATTATTCGTACAGATTCTTTTTATTTTCTTAGTGGTAGTTTATTTTCATGATGGGTATTGCATTCATTTTCTCTCCTGTAAAATCTGTGAAACAGCAGTGGTGCACTCAGTAAACCATTTTTTAGAGCAGTAATAAGAGATAAATACATCGTGGCATTTTGAATTCACTCTGAGTGAAGTTCAGCGTGGGGTCTCTGAGTTAAGTTAATGTCTGCCATCCATTTGGCTGCGCTGCACAGATCAACCTGACATGTGTGTTTGTTGGACGAAACATGGCACATAAGGCTTTTTCTTAATTTCTGTAATTTTTATTTTTCTATCACAGATTGTCATTCTGCTCATCAGCTGTCATTTTTCTCCTTTGTTCTTCCAACATCTGTAAATATCGGCCTTATAATTTCCTTTTTCATTCTCATACTACTTCTTGATATTTGGGATGTAACTGTGATATAACTTAAGGCTACATTCACCTGATATTGACTAATCTCCTTTTCCCTGCTACCAAATAACATAAATACTTACTCCTGCACTCACAGTAGTGTTCGTCTTTCAGATTTTTCTTTAAAGAAAAAAGGACCTGCTCTTCTTTGCCTTTCTTTTTTTTAGTCTCTTCTTCTGTCTCCTATCTTCTCCTTAGGCCATGTTTGCAAGCTACGTCCCTGAAATCATAGAGTTAATAGGAAACCGCAAGAAATATGGTGGTTCCTATAGTGCGGTTAATGGGAGAAAGTAAGTATTCAAGGAGGCTCTACTGCCTCCGCCGCAGTAGAACCTTCTCTGCATGCCCTTTTCTTTGTCTTTTTCATGCATGTAGGCCATGTTTGCTCGCTACGTGCCAGAAATTGCTGCTCTCATCCTTAATCGGAAGAAATATGGAGGGAGTTATAACTCGACCAGAGGCAGAAAGTAAGTCAAACAAACAGAAAATCAGCAAACTTCTAATGGTGTGGTTTTGTGTGACTCGAGTGGCCCTCTCATGAAGAGGTCACGTACCCTGAATTTTGCTTAAACAGACGTTACGAAACTGTAATTTGAAATGTAAAGATCTCAATTAGCACTAAAGTCACACTGTGACTGAAGAACTTGGCCATGATTAATGTGTAGAGTTTATTGTACTGTATTGCTGCTTTTACAAGCTATCATCGCTGTTTGTCATAAATGAAAGTCTGCTTTTACACTGCAAAAAAAAGAAAAAAAACAACAACCTCAACAAGTGATTTGTGTCTCAGAAGTCTTTATTTCCTTCAAAACAGAAATGTGAAAAAAATTTGGTTGTGCTGTCAGATTATTTTACATGTTTCAAGTGTTTATAAAACTTATTTTGTCAGTATATCAAAGAAAAAATTACATTTAGGGAAATTCTTTTCAAAAAGTCAGAACCCAAAGGAACTTGCTGCCAGCCATTTTTTCCCCATTTTTTTTTAAGACAATAGGACACTGAGACCAAAAATGACTTGATGAGACAGATGTTTTGCAGTTTAGTCATGTCCATATGCTCTTGTCATGCTTGGTCATGAGGTTGACACATGTAGGATTTTCTCACTATGATAAAAAGTCTGGTTATCCATGCGACTAGTGTAGAAAAAATGAGCAAATATTGTTTAATTGATCTGTGGAATGAACCACATCCACATTCAGTTAGGCTCTGTAGAGCCCACACCCATTTTATACTGTGTCCTGGTCAGTTGAACATGATTTGGTTAGTTTATTTATTTATTTAATTTTTTAACCATTGACTCAACTGGTGATGCAGCTTAAATGTTACTATTAGTGAAGAGCTGCCCCAAGAAACAATTTCATGATAATAGTAAATGTTAAACCATTGTGTAACACAAGTAGGAAAGAGTCTAAACTTTTAGCTTTGGTTTGCTAACATTAGCTAACATGAGCCACCGTGAGCTGCAGAGGATAATAAAAATAATAATAATTATTAATTTAACTTAAGATTTGTAAGAAAAATTGCATCTTTTTTTCTTCTTTTAAATGTTTTGCTTCAGATCTAACCGTTGCCATTGTTACATTCACTTTTCTACACCTTAAGCGACGTATCCTGGTTGAATAACGCAGTTTATCCTAATTGTATTCCCTTGTGACACATTTAGAGAAAATCCTACATGTCTTGTGATGTCTTTCTTGTACTTAGGCTGCTTATTGTCAATCTGCATTTGTGTCAAATTTGTGTGTTTCAGTCATTCATACAGTTTTGCTCACTCATCTGCTCATTCACACCGACACCCAAATTTGTATACCTGACAAATTGTCCAAGTAATATAAAAATAAAGCAAATATCTCAACCAGTACTCCTAACTAATTAACTCTGTACTGTATGGTGTTACTATAGAGTTGAATCAGTTTATGTTGTCTTGAAGGGTAATAATTTATTCCTAATAATGTGGTTTATTAATGATAAATGACAAAATAAGTAAAATAATTAGATTTTAAAAACAATAAAGGATAAATGTGATAAAGTCAAGCTTACTAGAGTTCAGCCTCGATGAAATCAAGTTCATACATCCAGTCCTGTATGCCATCGCTTGCTTCATGCTGATTTTTAGGATTTTGTCTTTCTGTTCCGTAAAAACTTGTCTCGCTATGCTTGTCTACGCTTTGCTTCTAAACATTCTTGGCCTTTATCTTCAGTCTGACCTACACCCTCAGGACTAAATAAGATCATGAGTTTACAAGAATTGTTTAACATTTTGGGAAACATGCACATTTGCTTTCTTGCCAAATGTTAGATGACAAGATCAATAACACTTTCGTGTCTGAGGGTGGTTTCAATCATCTTCTCATCTAACTGTCCGCCAAAATAAAAGCAAAGAAATGTATTTCTCAAAATGTCAAACTATTCCTTTAACAAATGTACTCAAGTATCCTAAACTCTGCAGCTGTTTCTAAATATAGTGAGATTCTGCTCGATGCCTCGAAACAAATTATGGCTTCTTGTAGCATGCTTTTGGTACTTGTGGTCGTTCACTGAGTTTTGAAGAAGTCAGACTTGGTTTGGAAAAAAAAAAAGAATTCTTAAATCAAATCTGTGCTTCTTTTGTTTTGTAAGTTTTGTAGGGAAAGTCACAATTAGAGCTTTTTAAGTCATTTTTGTGTATCTTGTATAATTTGATATTCATTCTTTTGTCCCTTTTTTTGCATTACTGGAGAATTGAATATTTATCTTATTTATTTATCCGCCAGGCTTACTCAGCACAGTAACATCACAAACGGTTCACACAGTAGTTACATTTCGTCGGTTTTGAGAGAATTTATAAAATCTGTAGTTTTCACCCCAGTATGATTTTACTTCGTGCTTGTTACACTTACATATTACTGAAGTATATTTATTTCTAATGCCTACTTCAGCTACTGTCCCAGCCGAATAGACTCTCGTCATTTCTCTGTTTCCCTCTTTACTCTGCCTTCCTCCCTTTGTCTACTTGTTGTCATCAGTATCATTAATGTTATAGATGTAACATCCTCAACTGTTTTCCTTTCCAAATCAATGGAACACAGCATTTCCGATGCATTTATTGTACTTTAAAGCCACAAAGAATCACTGCGGTACAGTGAAACTAGACAAAATGTTTACCTGAGTAAAGATCTGAAATCATTTTTAAAATAATTTAAAACATATCTGCATAAACCTAAACTGGGCTCCTTACAAAAATGATCTGTGATATGCTGTGAGCTGATTTCATAATCTCCATCTAAGTAAACTCTGATCCTTTATAATCTGATACTGAAATCCACAGGGCTCTCCGACCTGCTCAGTCGGTCCTCCCTCATCACGAACAGGAACATCAGCCGTCCTTCCTGTAACATAGTTTTTATTATTTCCACGCAGATTTTGAATCAGTCACCCTAAATACAACAGCACTGATTACTTTTCATGTCACTTACATCTCTCTCATCTCAGAATTACCTTTTCATTTCAGCACAAAGATGAAGATGAAACAATGATTTGTGTGTGTGTGTTTTGTTATTGATTTCTATTCAGACTACATTATTATTCTGCACCTCGTTTTCAGGCACATCGTGGTCTGTGGTCATATAACACTTGAGAGTGTGTCCAACTTTCTAAAAGACTTCCTACACAAGGACAGGGATGATGTCAATGTAGAAATTGTTTTTCTCCATAAGTAAGTACAAAACTGTTTCCCTGAGAAAACAAACAAACAAATTTTCATTTCATTTTATTGCTCAAGAAAAGACAGACATTTCCTGAGGGGATTAGATTAGTGTTTCTTCTCAGATTTAAGAGTTTTTCTTTTTTTTTTCTCTCTCTCTCAGTATTTCCCCTAATCTTGAGCTGGAAGCCTTGTTCAAGCGGCACTTCACCCAGGTGGAGTTTTATCAAGGGTCTGTACTAAACCCGCATGACCTGGCCAGAGTGAAGGTGACTGACTGATAATAGTTCTTCTTCCTCTCTGGCTCAGAGGGAAACTGCTGTTGCAGTTGATGTCAGTAACTCACTGATGTCAGTAAATGTCATCTGTTTGCTGTATGTGATTTTGTTTCTAGATTGAATCAGCTGACGCCTGTTTGATCTTAGCCAACAAATACTGTGCTGATCCTGACGCTGAGGATGCATCCAACATCATGAGGTAAACCAAAGCTGCTTCTCCAAGATACAGGCCTTTCATTGTGTGGTAACAAGTTAAATGATAAAATAATTAATATGTAAGCTTCTGATGAATTTACATATTTTTGTAGTGAAGGAAAGTGATAAAATTATATTTAGATATGCAAACTGCACTTATTTTAACTGGTATCAGGGTTTGTGAAGTGCCTCATATGTGGGAGTCCAAACACTTTCTGACGTGGGAGCTGTCTGTTTAAGGGGAAGGAAATAGTTACTAAAAGAACAGCTTTTTATTTGTTTAAATTATATGGAATCCTTAAAAATGCTCAATTCTGTGGCATGAAAAGTGTAAATGAAGCAGCAGTTGGTGAACTCAACAGCATATCCTCGAGACAGGCATTTGGAAATCCAGACACAATATACTGCGATACATGAAGTGTAAGTGACCATCCTTCTAAGTGGTATCAAGTGCCAGCATTTGTAATCAGTTCCCAGTTTTTCTTGAGTTGACTTGAGTTGTGGCAGACTCTCAACATCAACAAGCTCCTGGTGTTCAATTTCAGTTTTTGGACAATTGTCAAGCTCTCAGGAGGAGAGGAAACATGAATCTGTTACAGGAAACTGTTTTGTCTTTTGCTTCAGATTTCATAAATGTAAACTTCCAGCAGCCCCAGTTTTAAATTGTGTTAATAGTATACAGTATAAAAATGATTTCTTAGGGCTGGAAGGATTTTACGAATGATATAAACGCTTGATATCATATAAATGCTTGAAAAAAGAAGTCTCTGACACAGGAAAACTCTGATTTTGTGTTTCTGTTTTCATCAGGGTAATTTCCATCAAGAACTACCATCCAAAGATCAGAATAATCACTCAAATGTTGCAGTACCACAATAAGGTTGGTATAATCAGTCACTTTTACTTGTGTCATTGACTAAAAATGAGTCATTATTTCTGATGTTTGTATTTTAGCATTTCCTTGTATTGGGTTGGTTTGGCCGGACAGAATTTTGCTTTGAAAGATTTTATTCTTTATTATTATTATTATTTTGTCTCTGCATGTTTAACTGCACTTTAACTTTCTGTAAAGCTACATTATTTTTTTTCTCCCTTTAGGCTCACCTTTTGAACATCCCGAGCTGGACCTGGAAGGAGGGAGATGACGCCATTTGTCTCGCAGAGCTGAAGCTTGGCTTCATCGCCCAGAGCTGCCTGGCTCAGGGCCTCTCCACCATGCTGGCCAATCTTTTCTCCATGAGGTCCTTCATCAAGGTAGCCACAGCTAAGATTCATCCATCTGCATGCACTGGATTAAATACAAAAGAAAAATTGGCCATAAACATAGTCTGAATAGATAATGATTATCCCAGATGAGGCCCACGTGGAGCATCTGGTGAGTGGGTGGGGATAAATTGGAAAAGAGAAAAAAATTAAATTAAAGTAGTGTTTAGTGTTTTTACTTTTTCACATTCACACTTTTGGTAACAAAACAAGCTTTCTGTGATAAATCTTTGTTGTAGATTGAGGAAGACACGTGGCAGAAATATTACCTGGAAGGAGTAGCCAATGAGATGTACACTGAGTACCTGTCGAGTGCATTTGTGGGCCTGTCCTTCCCTGTAATTTGCGAGTAAGTACATTGAAATATGGACTTTTTTTGAATTTTCAGTTGTCCTTTGTGACTTTGTCCATGGATTAAAGAAATTTACAGTTTGTGGTAATTAGCATTGGTTGATAATCATGACTTTGAGATGAAAATAAGGAACCATTGCCACTTTGTGGCCTCCCTACTCCCATTCTACTTTTGTTTCTTTTGAATTTTAATTTTTAAATATTATCATTACAATAAATTTTCAACTCTTGGAATTAGTTAGTTTAAGACTCAGAGAAACCAAGATGATTTTAAAAAAGACAAGGTTACATTACGCACAGAAAGAGGTGTTCAGGCTTTAAAAATAAAAATCAGGCAAAGTAAAAAAGTGCCCCTCAAGGCTAAGATGATTGTCAGGAAATTACAAATGTTTCACGCGTGTGACATCTCATTAAACTGTTATTCTCTTCTGCAGGCTCTGCTATGTGAAGCTAAAGCTACTGCTGATAGCTATAGAGTACAAGTCAAATCAAAGGGAAAGCAGGTAAGTGGATGTGCTGTTGAAGTCATTAAAATTCATGCATGCAAAAACTTAAATGCGCAGGTATGTTTGCTGTCAGTATTTGCTGATGAAGGCACTTTGAATCAGCTTCTCTGTTTGACTGCACACACAAATTGCCCTACAAAATGTGCTAAACTGGTGTCTAAATTGGTTTGTTCATAGACGTCACAGGCATCTCTGATAACATCCTGACAAATTAATGGGGTAGAGGTGTTGGTTTCTTTAAGCACAGCTGAATCTTTGTTTAAATGGTTTCTCCAATGCACTAATGCTCGTTTTGTACCATTTGAAGTGTCACTGCTATCAGCTTTCATCAACTTAATTTAATAAACAGAGGCTATCCTGCCAAATGAGTCACAAAAAACTAATCCTGCCAACATGTGCTACCGCCAGTGATTAGTGCAAAGCCCTGCAAATGCTGCTATAACTTTCCACTGTGACATTTTTTTGTCAATAAATCCTTGCAGCACTCTGATAAATCCTGGAAACCACGTGAAAATGCAGGAGGGCACTTTGGGCTTCTTCATTGCCAGTGATGCCAAAGAAGTAAAGAGGTAATGAATAGCACCTGAGGTTAAACGATGACTAGCAGTAAAGTCATGCCGTTCATGCCGCTTTATGGCTGTACATACAGTGTACTTCTGTCAGAATTTTGCCGTAACCAGTCATAGGGGTTAGCACAGCCGGATACCCACTGTCGGGTCTAATGATCAAACTTGTAAAAACATCATTTAACATTAATACTGTCCTTCTGAAGGAATGCTCGTGCGTTTTTTGACACATTTAAAAAGTACTTGTTAAACCAGGGATTAAATTTGTGTAAACAGCCTCATTCTTCATGATTAAATGCATCTCTGTGCATCTCATTTTAAAGTTTCATCTGTCGGTGTCAAAAACCTTTGCTAAAAACTGAAACTGGAGCTGCTCATCATAGACCTGCTGAAGACAAAATGTCTCTTTATTTCAGTATGTCGTAACCAACTGCTCAGCCATGTAGGTGAGGTGGCTTACGTGGGATTCTCGTTTTTCTCCCATAGGGCTCTGTTTTACTGTAAAGCCTGCCACGACGACATTACTGATCCCAAAAGGATAAAGAAATGTGGATGCAAGAAATGTAAGTGACTGGATATAAAAACATTGAAAAATTTTGTTTGACGTCATTAACACTTTTCACAGACCTAAAGTGAAACAGCACCGAGTTAACATCAGTCTAGTGGTGTGGTGGCGCATGTCCTACATAGACGTGTCCAAACCACTTAGATCCCGCATTGATTATTCATTTCTTGAAACCTTGTAACTTGTGCATGAAGTCATCGGATTTCTCTTGGCAGCCAAAACAAACAGGTGCACTCCAAGTTTCCCTGGTATAACTACATTTAGGCCTCTGTCTAACATAAATACCTGCCTGCATTAATGAGTCAGTTCAGCCAATTTACAAAACAGCTTTTCAGCGGTAGGACTTGGGTGAACTGTTTCATTAAGCATTTTTAATTTTTTGCTCAGGCAGACAGCACTTGTGTTCACATCAGAGAACAGAGGGAATTGCTTAGCATTGATAGCATATTCCCTTTCCCATATGATTCCCACTTGCTGTAGAGAAGTGAGAAATGAAGGTAATTAACTCCTCTCAAAGCACCTGTGAATACAGTCTAAATGTGCATTTTCGTCTGTTCGCCAGTGTGGATGTTTGCCATGTTTACTTTTGTAGAAATAGCTGCCTGGGCTGTGACAGGTGATTGATAACTTTGTGATGTTAACAGGTATTCAGAAAGACAGTTAACACCACAGGTACCAGTGTGTTCCTAGACTTTAAAAACATAATGCGTCACTTTGTTGCTCTTTCACTTGGACTTAAAACACTTTGTCTTGTCTTAACCAGTACAGCTAACGGCTAATCTTAACATTTGATGTATTCTCTTCTTGCTGCTTGGGAACTTGACACACTTTCCTTAAAAAAAATCACCTTATAGTGATATATTGTGAGTAATGTGGATTCATTTCCCCACTACTATTTTAAAAACAAAACAAAACAAAAAAAAACAAAAAAAAAACACAGCCTGCTACCCCTGATTATAGAAATCTGTTTGAATGTTACTGTAAATGTTGCATGTATGATGGTTGATGCTGCCTGGAAACCCCCCTCACCCTGTTGTCATGTGCACGCTGCTTTCAAAATGAGTGAGGAAAACATTCAACAAAAAATGAGAATAAACTTAAACTGAATTATTCTGTTATTGATATAAATAATAAATACAATAATAAATAATATAAAATTTGTAATAAGACCCAGAGGAAGGATAAACAGCTGAACAGGCAAAATTATTAACCACATTTCTTGTTTTATTTGTAAAATAGCAAAAAAAATAGTCTGTAATACTCAAGATTACCACCAGATGTCCCCACAGTCCTTCAAAAAAAAAAAATGCCTGCAAGAATAGCATATAGCGTAGGAAGCCACCAGGATGAAAAATGGGGAATATTTCATTTGAACTGTTTTGATTAAAGGAATAAATTATCTGACATATACCCCCCAGAACGATTCACTTCACATAATATTTTGAGAAAAATAGTGAATCTGTTGTACAGTATGTGTTGCTTGACAAGTAACTTGAAGTTGAAATCAGCCTAAGGCCAGAAAACTGTTTTATGTGAGACATCATCACATTTACTTTGACCTTTTGTTGAAGAATTTCTTCCCACCATGCCTTAGATTTTCAATTCTCAGCCGGAATTAGAAACCAACACAAATTTTAAAGCTGTAAAACTATAATGCATGCTCATATCATGTCCCGTCATATACATACAGTAAACTTGTAGGGGTCATTTTGAGGCGAACGGTGGAGTCAGGAAGTCAAGAGAGAATTAATGGAAATTATTATTTCGTCTGCTGCTTAAAAGTTCACGACCTTCCCCGTCCTCCCCGACTCATGTCACATTTTTACTCCAAAACCATATGACTTTAGGACCTTCTGATATTTCCCCCCACTCATCCCAGAAATAACTCAAACTGAATGTGCTGCATATGTGGAAAAAAAAAAATTTCCAAATCTGACATTTGCACGCTGTCGAGTTTATCTTGTGCATCCCAGCAGCAGCCTTCCTCTGTGCCCTGTCTTGCCTTTGTCCACTCTTCCTCCAGAACGACCCTCAACATTAACCTGCTCTTCCTCTCCTCTCGTCTGAACCCGTGACTGTAGCCAAGACGGCCGCCTACAAGAAAATGAGACTGGCATGTTGTTTTGATTGCGGCCGCTCAGAGCGGGGCTGCTCTTGCATGCCAGTTAATGTGCGTTGTAACATGGACTCCCCTCAACGCGACATCCCACTCTCTGCTGTCTCTGTTAATGATTGCTCAGCCACTTTACGTGCCTGTAAGTTGTCGCCATGACATGTGCTCTTCAGTGTTCGTAACAGGCACTGTGTTAACCGTGCAGTGTGTCTTTAGCGTGTGTGCTGTCTAGCTCTAGCAGCTGTGTCGTCGCTGTCATGGATATGGATGTTGCTTTGTCTGTATTTCTACTTTTGGAGTTGATTTTCTCATTGTTGTGAAGCATGCCAGTATACTGTTTTGCTGGTGTTTTGTCAGAGAATGTGCATTCAAATTGATCTGTAGCTTAAATTAGAACGGTCACTAAAGATAATTTACTTATTTATTTATTTATTTTATTTTTTTTGCAGAGTGTGAAAACTAATTCTCCCCTGAAAAAAAAATAATAGCGTGCTTCCCCCCTCCAGCGACCTCGCCAACATTTCTAAGAAATTGAAGCAGAGGCCATGAAAAATGTACAGCTGTGCATCCAAGCCACAGATTTCTCGATGCACACTCAAACATGGGAATCCTGGTGGAGAATTTGCATGCATTTCTTCCAATTATTTGTTTTCATAGCAGTGTACAAGCGCCATCATGATGTCACTGGAGAGGGTAACTTCATTTCAAGAATAACCCAAATAGCATTCACTTAATCTGGATCTTTCCCTGCTGTACCCTCCAGAAATGGGTGAACGGGATAGGGTTTGAGATATATATGCGTAAACGCCACTGACAATTAATTAAAAAAGGGCCGTTTTGAAGGTACCTGAGGGGATTTTCTGGGGGTAGTAGTACATATTGAGGTTAATGTAGTGGTTTTATTAAATTAAGATCTAAAGGCTTGAACCACCACTGAGGGTAAAATCTCCAAAACATATTTGGTACATAAACCAGTGCGCCATTCATTGCCAACAGGGAAGCCCAGGGTTTCTAGCTTCACGTTTTTAGTCTCATGGTATTGATTGAATTGTAGTAAGTGGATTGGATTAGATTGCAACAGGAATAATAATAATAATAAAAAAAAAACAATAGAATAGTGCTGCATAGTGCAATAGTGTTTATTGAATAATTGAGCTGCATATGAATTTTTATATTCAAGAATGATTCCCTTTTTACGCTGAGGGGATGTTAAATTGAGGTGATGTATCGCAGACGGCATGAAGAATGTGTCTTGGGCTTGCAGAGCGCTGATACAATTTGCTGGAAAACACTGTTGACTGTCACACAGTTTTAGTGAATGTTTCTTGATCAAAGACCGCTCTGTGTACAGTTGAACATCTCTGGGCATTTCCACCCCTCAACATGTCTTCCAGGTTTGTGTGCTGTGAGCGTTGCCTGGCTAGCTAAACTCAAGCAGAGCTCCGGAGCTGCTGTCGACACGGTGCGGGAGATGCGCCGAGCGAGGCCTTATACGGCCTGACATGGAAATTATGTTTGCATTTTCATTTTTGGAGTGCTACCGGTTGTCATGAAACTCAGCCTGACAGTTCCTAACCACCAGGCAGCCGAGTGCCCCCGCCCCTCTCCTCCTCTCTCGTTGTGGGACAGATGCTAGCCTGTTAGTCCTGTGACTCTGCTCGCGCCCTTCGATTGCAGGCGACAGATGCCAGGACCAGCAAGGTCCCTGTTTGAACATTGCTGTCACTGTCCTGCCTTAAGCTCAATGCATGACCTTTATTATAAGCAAGGGGTTGAAATAAGGTACTAATGAGCATGTGTGGGACTCACGGCTCCAAAAAGTGACTCGCAGAAAGTTTCATGTATCCGTGCAGGTAGTATCAGGCAGTGCAGAGGAATGGGAAACAGCTTATGGGAAAAGAGGAGGAAAAATTAAACGCAACACTACTGATTTAAGAACAGTTCTCATATTGTAAGTCTTGGTACGTTCACACCTCCTGACTGTTAATTCAGGTCTACATAATAATGAATAGGTGATTTCCATCTCAAAGGACATCTAGACAAAAAACAGGCTAAATTTGGTATACATTTTTCACTTCAGGATTAAACAGCAGTTTTCATTGTGTGCATGTAGAAAGGACCTGAATTACCCTGACATGATTTTTTTTTTTAATGCTGCTAATACAACAGTACATACTCATAATCCTGATAGACCTAAAATGATTAGCCGACTACATGACAGAACTATTTTGATAAACCATTTACTTTTTCAAACAAAAATACTGTTTATGTTTGTCTTTGTCTTATGTAAAATTAAATTGATCATTTTGGGGATTTGAATTGATGATTTACCATTTAGTTGTGAAATGAATCAGCAGATTAACCAGTCATGCAGACCAAAGCCTCTCTAACCAGATTTAGCCAAGGTTTACCTCTGAATGTCTTTTGATTTGCAAATCACCAAGTCAAAGCTTACTGTAACACGTCAAAGAAGAAGAGTGTTCATATTCAGCAGGTGACTCCCTCCAAACACTGATTATGATCCACTGTTAAAGCTTACTCACCACGTGGCTGAAAATCATGTTTGCAACTGACCCTTTGTTTTATTTCTCATTGCTTTGTCCATGTTGTCTTCAGGCACGGCTCTTTCACTAAAGTGCCTTAAAGAGAAATCTCTCAGCCTTCATTTACCAGTTGTCATTTATAATTTGCTTTCATTACAACCTGTAACCTCTCATCTGTCTCTGTACTTTCCTCAGCTAAAAATAGCTATAATGGATATATCAAATCAAGTAAGTTTTGATTTCCATCCTCCCCCCTCTCTCCCTTGTGATTTTTTTTCTAACCCTTCCACATTGTGTCAGCTATTACCACTTGAACTGTCTCTAACCTGCTGCATGTCACTGTTTGCTACTCATTGTTAAGTCCAGTCGATCATCATGCATCATTATATTTTGTAGGCAAAATATTTGGAAAATTCTTTCTGAGTGGTCAGACTTGGGAATCAGGTACAGCTCAGCAGTAGATGGTGCTACAGTTTCACTGTGCAAGGGGAGGAATTAATCTGGTGCACAGATGAAAATACAACATTTGAAGTAAATTTATGCAAAAATTCAGACAGGAGGCATTAAAAAAAGAGTCAAATATTTTCTCAGTACTCGTGTGTGTGTGTGTGTGTGTGTGTGTGTGAACCATGTGGGCTGTCCACTTTAACAGGATCTGTGATAGGCAGCAAATCTGCCACAACATGTTGTTCTGGAGAAGTGCTGTGCATGTTTGACACAGGGCAGATGAATAGTGGAGGTTTGGAGCAGAGAGGATAATCTGCTAGACAGCTGACTGTTGAAATAATCATCTCTATTCTCTACTTTTAGCTCCTGGCCATGTATGGAGTAAGGGGAACACTTTTTCTCTGCTTCCTTTTGTCTATTTTATTATGTTATCTTAACCAGCTTTACCTCTAGTGGAGCTGTAAGCTTTCATATTTCGAACGGTAATGCGGATACTGACTCACTCCTCCCTCATCAGGCATAAACCGAGTACAGCAGCTAGTTGTGGTTAATTCACATTGTCGCCTCCTTGTTCTTATGGCATAACAATCGCCGGAACACCTGAAAGCATATTTATTAATTCATGTTTATTATAAATATCTGAGTGAATGTCAGGTCCAACTTTTCATTGGTGGCTACACCTAGCAGTTAAGTGGTATTTAATAAAAATGAGGTTTTTTAATTATTCAGCTATTAGCATTCTTGTGCCAGAAAGGATTACCTCCAAAAACCAATGATTGTGCTTTAATTATGATAAAAGTCACAAGATGTTTTATTAACATACACACTGCAGGTCTTATTGAAGTCAGTTCAGTTCAAATCTCATCTTGTAGTTAATGTTGAAAGCTTAAAGGGTCACTTCACCCAACTCACAAAGCAAGCATGTTATATCTTACCCCTGGTAGTATCTAAACAAGCTAATTGTCTCAGGTTTATACACCCATGCTTTGAAATGTCGGTATGTGAGATTTTCCACCTCCACCCAGCACACTGAACTCTTGTTTGTGGTGCTCACAGCATCAAGAAAATCTGATATAATACAAAAAATCAAAAGCATGTCTTTCAAACACAGTATCCTATTTAGTCTGGATAATCTACAGAATATACTGTGAACAGATTTCCTTGACTGTTTCTCCAGCAGAAAGTAGTTTCAGTGAGAACTGATGACCTGAGGATTACTGAGACAAATCACAAGATCAAGACGCAGTTCAAAGCTAATTTTTATTGCACTGAGTAGATAGAAAGCTCACACCACTACCTCAAAACTTCTGTTCATAAAATCACAGCTAACAAGCTGACTAGATACTTCTTGTGATTTAGGTGAAGTGGCCCTTTAAAAAGCAAAGAAAAAAAAAAGAAAAAGCAAAAAATCCAGTTGTATTAAACAGATCCTAATTTTGACTCCTCTTCATTTACCAGTAAATGATGGCCCTCTAATCCAGTCGTCGATTTACCAATACAAATCAGTTAACCTGAACCACACTTCAGCCAGCGAGGTCTGTAGGAGGCCCCGTACAGGAGTGGCTGCTCTGTCGGTCCCACTAGTAAACAACCGCAAAGGAAGCCTACTGTCCCCTGCTGAGCCCTCTGCTCTGAGACTGAGCTTCATGGGCTCCGGGGACCTGGGCCAGGTGGGGCAGCAACCAGGGGTGGCAGAAGAGACCAGACAACTCCAGCGGGCACGTAGCCTTCCGGTGAAATACAGATACCACCCCAGTCACTCCAATAATGCCACACTCAGTCACAGGCATCGTAAGGGCCCCCACCCGCTCCCACCCCCCCTGCGCTTGGCGTGTTTGGCAAGTCTGAACTCAACAACAGCACAACCAAAGCATGTGCTTGCCAGGCTGGAGTGGTTGCATGTGCAGCATTCCTTACTAATGACCCAGTGTGTGCAGCTGTCAGCTGTGAAACATTAAATATTGAACAGGCCAAGCAAGATGTGAAGGGCCAGTATGTTGGAGAATCCCGCTCCACTGAAGCCCCCCGTACTCCAGCATTTTCCATTATGGTGTCACTCTTGGACACGCTAGTCATGCTTGAAATCCTGCGTACATCTGCAGAGGAGCATGATTTTTGAGTCTTCATTAATTTTGGTAGTAACTCCACTTCTACTTTCTTAGCTAAGGGGGGAAAAAAACCTTAATGACAGCTAGAACCACCTTTAAAAGAGTATTTTCCACGACCCGTAACAAGCTATTCTGACTATAAACAAAGAGTGTTAAAATGCAATTAGCGAAAAACACATTTCTTGCTGCTTGTGTTTATTTTACCAGCAACTGCCAGAGAGCAGAGTCGTTTCCTTCAACTGTGATATTAGCTCGTGAAAATATTTTCCTGATTACTTTACTCGAGGGTAAAACTTGTAATTCGCCTCTCTATGAAGAGCTCTATGCAGATTCGTGTGGTGATAAAGACAATGTCCAAGGGGCATCTCAGCTGTACATAAATCACTCTGGCACAAGGACCAAGCTAATTATGTGAGCCAATGGCATCACTCCCGAGATGAGGAAAGACCAGCAATCCAGACTGGATTCAGTATTGGCATAAAAGCAACCTTATTTATAATGTGGGATGTTTGATGTTTGTAGGTTATTGCCTCAATTAAGTTAGAACGTGAGTAATTAGCATGGCCAAAAAAAAAAGAGTCTCAGTCTGAGGAAATGTGTACTAACAAGGGATTCAAATATGAAAGTATTTGATGTAGTTGTGGTACTGTGTTATCTGAATTATACACTTGATGACATTTGGATCACATCAGTTCTCTGGATTAGAGTGCAGCGATTATAAACTCACAGATTAGACATTAGCAGTTGGCATGATGGTTGATGATGGCACTATTGCATGTTTGCATCTTCATACACAATCATGCAAATGCTGTGCTAATGTATCCTGTTGTCATCGTGCAAACACTGGACTGTTTTCTGTTGCACACTAGCTCAAGTTTCCTGTCCCCTTCATCTTGTTTCACTCAACCTCTCTTTCCACTCCGTGTCTGTAACTGTATTATCTCTTTATGCACTGACCTTGAATTGTGCTGTGTTTTTCTTCTGCTGTCACTGATGTTTGGATTTTTGCGTGTATTGTGATAGTTCACTCCCTCATACCGTTGCCTTTTGTTGCAGTTGAAGAGGACCAACAATCAGCGTTATCGCCTAAAAAAAAGCAACGTAACGGAGGAATGAGAAATTCTCCAAACTCTTCACCAAAGATAATGAGGTAGGACAACAATGATGGGGTGTCTGCTTCGTTTTATTGTTTGTTGAGTAAATACATATTCATTTTTCTAATCCTCAAAATTTGTTTGCCACTGAGCGATAAGAAGTTTATTATTAAGCTGTAAAATGTGCCCCACAGTATGTTCTTGCATAACCAGTAAGTTAAACCTGCATCAAATCATTTTTTGGTCACGTGAGGGCAGCAACAAGCTGTAAACACAACATTGATATTATTGAATGTGTTAACAAACAGTTGCTCATGCATACATATCATTAGCATACATTATGAGTGATGTTTCTGTTACCCAGCAAATGTAAATCCAATATCTTTGGTCTCCACCACTTCCTGAGGGAAATATCTCACTCTAAACTGCGAAATGCCATCCATCATGTTCACTAACTACTCATTTCGTCTTTCTGCCGTTTGGTGGTGAGCAGGCAATATACAGTTGATCTATCAGCTGCTGTGAGAGTGAACCAAAACTGTTAAGTTGCTGATCCTGAAACTGAAACAATCAGTTTAAAGAGACCAAAATGCTGCATAGGGCAGCGGGGAGATGCAGTTAGGCAATAATTCCTGTTGGTTCATCACTATGAGTACACACTTTCACATTACACATAGCCGTTCAATCTATTGTTAATACGTAAATATTGATAAGTGCAATTTTAAAAGTAAAAAATGGTTATGTGTTTAAAATGCTTCTATGTTTAAATTAAAAGAAAATACCTGTCAACAGATACAAATATGACATCAACACCAAAAATTCAGTGCTGGTCGGGCTCAAGAATCTGTATTATGGAAAGCGTCTTGTTTGATGTTTGTGTGCTTTTGTTTTCGTGGCAAAACATATCAGAGTCGCAGAAGGTTTCGAGTGACAACCACAGTCTACAGCTCTAAAGCAGGCCTGGCACTAATGACAGCACCAGCTAGTCAGAGAGACTCTAAAGGATAGATCGCCCAAGGCTATTCATCTATTGTCGGATCCCTCTGAGCGCTTTTCAGCACGTAAGGCCACAGATGATATGTATCATCACAATGAAAGGCGAATTTAAATGCTACCTTGCTTTTATCTTGTCCCGTAAAATTAAATCGATGCTTATTGATTTTGACTGAAGATAACACTGTTATTCAACAAGAGGCCATTACGGGGATGATAATAGTAATAGTCATTGTCATTAAGTGCCATGTTATAAGGAAGCAGGGCAATAGGGATGTCCTGCACCCTGATGTATGCAAAGTAGAATTGCACAGATGAAATTGAATTAAAGCTGACAGATGACTTTAGGTTCCCATTGCTAATGGCCGCTATTCATTTGACATTTAGAATTAAATCCACAAATGTCTGTACTGTTTGGTACTATGACATATCAGATCAGCAGTAGTAGAATGGTTACAAAATGAATTGGTATTATATCTAAAAGGGGTGCTTTTCACATAATTTAGCATTTTCCCCTTGATCTATGGCCTCTGTTTTTTTAAGGTGGGCGTTTGCTCTTGTTTGATTGTTTGATTTGGTTCAAAGTAGTGTCAAAGTTGAATTGCTCCAGGTGATTTCCAGACTCTTGGGTAACAAAACCAGGCTTTTCTAATGCTATAGCCACCAGCTAAATATCAGCCCACCAAACCAATCCATCTACTTGTCATGCTAATACACACTGCATTACAGGTGGATGTGTTATTTCATCCAGCGTGTAGGCAGCAGACACACTGGAGAGGGATTCGCTGTGGTAGCCTAAGGGATACTTCATTGCAACAAGCGGAGAAAAAAACATCTTGGTGTATACTATATCAAAAGTGTTTTTACAGGACCTGCGGCCTCAAGGCCTTTGTAAATAAGTAATGATCAACAGATTGGCTGTGGGTTTTGAAGAGCAAGCCTTTGTCAGTTTGCATGATGGGGAGGATTTTCAAAGACTCTGCCTGTCCTCACTGCCGGTGCACTGTTACAGTCAGCCAGTGCAGTGATGCTGAAATAGAAAATTTACATAATATGCATGTTTAGCTTCTACTTTATGTCTCTCTCAGCCGTCAGTATGCTCCTCTAGAAGACACCTGGCTTTATGTTTCGCAGTCGTGACGTGTGAAGTCTTGTCAAACATGTCATCTTACTACTAAAGTAGTGAATTATGCTGCTGATCATTCTGGATTTTTTAGAAGTACGCTTACAGAAATGACACTCACAGTCGCCTCTGCTCGGCGTAATGAAACGAACCGCACAAAAAGAGGAAGGCAATCAGCTGTGCAGAAGCAAAGCTGTCTCCTGTTTCCAGATGTATCAGCAAACTAACACGTCCTGTCTGGAACTCGGCAATGACGACCTCGCTGAAATTAACACCATTTCCACAGGCTCCTTGATGGGTCATAAGACACATCTAATTGTGGGATGTCACAACGCGTTCGGTCACATCAGTCAGCGCCATGACATACACGTCATGTCTGCTACAGCACTGTTGAGGCAACTGGCAGTGCAGGACAGTGACAGGCCGTCATGGCTGACAGTGAGCGATAGCTATCCTGGCAGAGCTCTGCCTCACCAGTCATCTCCACAAGGACAAACTGAAATGACAGGAGCTCCACTGAGGGAGCGGTGAAACATTCGACTTCTGATGAAATATTTAGCCGAGGTGTAAAACCACTAAATGCTCTCACTCTTATCAGAACTTGAATTTAAGACTCAGGCACAAGCTGATGATGTAGAGCACAAGAGGAGTTATGGAAGACGACTGTCATGGACAAATCGTGCTGAATTTATCTATTTGTTGATTTACATGTGATTTATTAACAGCATAATTTATCAAGCAAAAATGACAAACATTTTCTGGTTCCAGATTCTGAAATATGATATTTTGTATGGGTTTTGGTCTGACAAAACAAAAGACAAAAAAATAACAACAAATAAATCAAAGACTACAAATAAGATTTCAGAGTCTTTCCAGCAGTATTTCAGATTTTGTACTTTTCAAACGATATTTTACGTACTTTCACCAACAGAATTTAATGTACGCACACACTGTGTCCTCTCAAATTAGAACAGCGGAGACAGATGAGATTCAGGGAGGTAGGGAAGTGGCAGAAATGACATTTCCTTCTCCAGCTACTTCCTTCCTTGAAAGGACAACCAGGTCTAGCCTACGGGTGTATAAGCCCAAGGCAGGCTTTTTTGGCTTTAGTCTCCTGGAGCCTGAGGGATGGTAGTTTCAGCTGACACTTTGATGCATACTTAACATCTTACTTAGAGTAGCATTCTTCTAAAGTATTCACGTGGATTAAACACATGCTCTTCTTACGGGGGAGACAATTTGAAGTATTTATGAGGTTTTGGACAGAGACTGAAGCCTTCTGCCTGAATTTCAGAAGATAACATCTTCAGCTCTGATCTGATCTGACAAAGTCCATTTAGGACAAATTGGAATTATGCTGGACAGCACATGGCCTTCATAGATAACATTGTTGGTGGTGTTCAAGCACATCAGCTTTTCTTCACGCAGTTTCTTTGTTCTTCTTTTATCTGAGTTGGTTTCCTTCAGCAGTCCGTCATGTTGTCTCAGTTTGATGTTATTTGGTTGGTTGCTGATGATTTCAAGGGGCTTGAAATAGTAATTATAAATGTTATGTTAAGTTTTAAAGGGTTTTTATGTGAATCAGCATCGCACTGAATATCACAGTCCTAATTGCCCATAACTGTAAATGTATTGTGTGTGTGTGTGTTAACTCTGTGATAGACTGTTTAGCATATATTCTGTCTCTCTCATAAAGCATGCTGGGACAGGCTGCAGCCCCTGAACAGTGATAGATAGATTAGAAAATTAATTAATAGGAAATGCCTTAAATTGGTTACAAAAGAACTGCAGGAACTGTACTTTATGACAGCAGGGAACTACATTTTTGAGCCAAAAGCTGGGTAAATGTAAATGCCTCAAATAAAACCGTTGACTTATATGTGGAGATAATAGCTAAAAAGTTCAAGCTTAAAAGAAAATTGTCACCTTTTGAAAAATACTGGAGTTATTTTAGATAATAGAACATGCATTATATTTTTTTTAAATTCTGTTTGATGTATTTGGTACTATTGTGTGTGTGTATGTATATATACATACACACACATGCACATATGTTGTATGAATTACTGTATATTTATATTTGAATATATCTCTTGGAACACTGTCAAGAGATCATATCTTTCTGACCAGAACCAGAGTGTTGCACTTTGTGTGTTGCATTAGTGGTCAGTGTTGTGGAGGATGAAGCTCACCACTGCGCTCAGTGAAATTAGTTTACGTGGATGTGATGCTCTGTTTAAACATTAATACCCTTCACTTTGAAAAGCAAATATGATTGGGCAAATTGTTGAAATATTTAAAGTCTGGTCTGTTAAAGCTTTTACTGCGCAGCACACTACGTCAAAAGCTGTATGCAGTAAGGGGGCGTAATTGCATCTCCGTGCTCGTGCCAGTCAACGCAGTGTGTTGCTGCCATCTCCTTCCGCCTGGCTGCCGCTGGTGATGTCACTCTGCTTGATGACATGGCAGTTTTGTTGGCATTTCTGCAGATGGCCTCAGACAGGGATGAGCAAAAAGAATAAGAAAGAAAAAGCTACTCCTTTTTTTCATAGTAAACTGATTTGTTTGCAGAGCACTAAATATCCTGTCTTGGTGGTCTTTTGATTAATGTTTTTGACAGTTGAAACAGTTGAATTTGTCAAAACTTTATTTAGTCGTCATCATTTCTTTATCTCAGTTTATTGCGCTGTGTATCAGTTTTGCAATTTTGTTATCACAACTTATAATTACATAAAACAAATTTCCTTTTAAGTTTTATTTTATTTTTTAAGACAGGCAACAGCACAAAAAAGTGGCTGTAAACAGATAGAAAGAAACATACAATATTTAACTATGTAACATCAGGTTAAGGTCTCCAGGCTTTTCAAAATGTATTTAAAAGCATATCAATCAGTCAAATGCCAAGAAGTAGTTTGTTTAATCCACGCTTCCAGTGTGTCGGTGATGTTCTTTCATTCCCTCCCTCCCATCTTCTTGTTTGATTAGACACGATCCGCTCCTCATCCCGGGGAACGAGCAGATTGAGAGCATGGACGAGAACGTGAAGAGATACGACTCCACGGGGATGTTTCACTGGTGCCCGCCCAGAGACATCGAGAAGGTCATCCTGGTGGGTTCTGCTTCTTTACTCGGCTCACATCATTTGTCCCTGACACACTTCTCCCCGGTGACAGATGTGTCATGTCACATAGCACCATCAGAGGTTGACAGGGCACTTAAACACTCAGTAATGAGGTGTTAGACATGTCATTTGCTATATGGGGCCCCTGTACATAAAACATTTCTTGTGCTCACACATACACCATTTTCCAAATTACTTTCATAGTCTGTTGCAGTCATGAACTGTGCAATATGTTTTACTGGGTGAGTAGGCAATGAAAGATGGGAAAGCACAAACATTTGCTAGAAAAGGCAGGCTATGTCATGAATATATCCTTCTTTCCCTCTCAGACCCGGAGCGAGGCAGCCATGACTGTTCTGAGCGGTCATGTTGTTGTGTGCATATTTGGAGACGTGAAATCGGCACTGATTGGTCTCAGAAACTTTGTCATGCCTCTGAGAGCGAGCAACTTTCACTACCATGAGCTGAAGCACATTGTGTTCGTCGGCTCCCTCGAGTATCTGAAGCGGGAGTGGGAGACTCTTCACAATTTTCCAAAGGTCTCCATTTTACCTGTGAGTACAAAGAAATAACTTATAAATATAAATAACTGCAAGGAAAGGACAATTAACATTTTCATGGTTATGTTTAAGCTACTCAAAGCAGGTAATTAAGGTCAGGCTAAGATTCAGTGTAAGAATATCACATTTCTGAATTTGAAGTACTTTAGTATTGCATACAAGTATTTTGTCGGAGATGGGGCTGACATAAGAGACATGACACTGCAATTTAAAAGTTGGTACATTTTCAGGTAGCTCTTGTATCACATAGGTGGGGATAACAATTTCTCTCGTTCACTTCTCCCTCAAAGGGCACACCGTTGAGTCGGGCAGATCTGAGGGCTGTCAACATCAACCTCTGCGACATGTGTGTCATTCTGTCAGCAAATCAGAACAATATTGACGATGCATCACTGCAGGACAAAGAATGCATCTTGGCGTCACTCAACATCAAATCCATGCAGTTTGACGACAGCATCGGGGTCTTGCAGGCTAATTCCCAAGGTAAGGGGCGCCCTATCATAGTTCAGTGCACCGCCTGGAAGGGACAGGGCCCTGGCACAGAGAATATCCCTCACTGGGTGCTGCCTGGCTGACCTGGTGTCACTACATTTGACAGTAAACCCTACTGACTATTCCTCAGGTTACTGTAGCAACTGGTTTCTTCACAAACCTAATTGGTGGCACCAAGCACAGAAGCCTTACCCGCCTTACACGTATCTCTGTGTTTCAGTATATGGAACTGATTTGTTAAAAAGAAATATGTATATATAATGTGTGTAGTTTATAAATATTGCACGGTCACAGCTTTCAAAACAGCAGCTGAAGCAATCAGTTAGTTCTGAGGTGGCCTTCAGTGTGGTCACTCTTTGGCATTGAGAGAAATGCTTTTAGAAACCTTCTGACCCGAGGAGAGAGGGGGAAAAAAAATCCCTGCCAATTTCATTATTTCTTTAATACATGTATGACCTCGCATTTGCCTTAGTCAGCAGTAAGTGATGGATGTCAAAACACAGCCCATGTATAATGCATAAGCATCACTGATTTAATATGCTTACTTGTCAGTCTGAGGAAAGCAGGGAATGTCAATTCAATTTGAATTCAATCTTGCGTCACTTATTTTCTATTTCATGGCTCTATACTGTACAGTCCTTTCTTTGTGTGTACGTGTGTGTGTGTTTTTGTAAAAGGTTTCCGTCTCCATGCGCACACAATCTAAAGGAAACAAAATGAGTAGTATGTCACATCTATTATATATGGACCAATATTGGACCTTTGAAGAATACAGTAACATCTCACTCAGCAACTCCATGCTCTAGCAGTGAATGGATGAAACAGACCCAACAGCGTATTAGTTCTGCTCATATGCCTGTTTGTACCCTCTGATTAAGTATTGAACTTTTCTTTAACAGATGTGCTTTGTGTTTTGTGTGTCCATTTAGGCTTCACACCACCAGGGATGGATAGATCCTCTCCTGAAAACAGCCCGGTCCATGGATTAGTAAGGCAGACTTCTGTCACCACTGGAGCAAATATCCCCATCATAACAGAGCTCGGTATGCTTCCTGCTGTATATTTGTGTCAGCTGATTGATATGATAGCTCTATTGTTGCATGTTTTTTTTTTCAGTTAAGTAGCTGTTAACAGATCTGAAAACACAATTTCTGCAATTAGAAGCTGTCAACACTTGATTAAGCATACTAAAAATGTAGTATTTGTTTGTTTGGTTTTTTTCTTTATTTTTTCTGTCCCTTGTTGGCATGCTCCAGTAACTGTTTTTCCTTAACACTTGTCTAGCACCATTAGCAAAGCCAGGCAAAAAACTGCCTGTGATTTCATTCAGTCAGGATAAAAGCAGTGGGACCAGCATACAAATGATAACTGAGCTGGGTAAGAAGTGCCTCTGTCCTATACTGCAGTGTTGTAACTGCTGCTGCCTTCATATCAGCTTTCTTTTGATTTCTCTCGCTGCACAAGAGGCTCAGTCCATTCCCATGGCATCACTTTGAGCACATTTTACCCTTGGTTCTGGTTGAAATTGCCTGTCTTGTTTTGGCCCCTTATCTCAAAGCAAAAATTTTCCCTTTTATTTTTCTAAGAATTGCAAGGCCTTTGATCCCTCAAAAGTCCTTGTGGCTGTTTTCATAGCATCTTCTGTCGGATCAAATTCTCTGGCCCGTGCCTTTCTTTCATCTCAGCCCTGTTGATATGACTGACATTTATTTCTGTCCTCACAGAAGTAGCATTGCTCCAACTAAATTTTACATCATTACTTTCTTCCAGCTACTGCATGTGTTTTTGTGCTGTAAGACATCTTCAAAGAAGGTTCTGGGGCAATGAGATACTTTCATTTGTTTTGACATGCAAGTACAAGTAATTGGAAGTTCTGTCTTGGATTTACAAGACAAACAATGGCATATTGGTGTTACTGATATTGACTTCAGGAGGGCTTTGAATCAAGGCCTGGAGCTTTGACAATATGCATGGTGTCATGAGTGTGCATGAAAGGTCAGGATATGGAATGTGGCAGACGCAAGTTGGTCACAAGGCCAAATATGAATACTAGACACAGTTTCATTTCTGTTCCTTCAAAAAGAAACTATGATTTGTCAAAATTTGGAAAGAGGGAATTAAGGAGAATTTGTCACATTAACCATAGATTTCTAATACAGTCCATATCTGCAGCTGCTGACTGTTGTGGTCAACCACTGTACTTTTGTGTCCTCCTCCTCACGTGAATCAAGTATTTGCCTGATGTATTGCTTAATCACACAATCCATGCTTTTTCCAATCATAAAATAATCTAATAACATCTGGTTTGTGCAAAAAAGAAATCAACATGTTTAAACTAAGTACATGTTTACATGTTTACTCCCTGCAGTGAATGACTCAAACGTTCAGTTTCTGGACCAAGATGATGATGACGACCCAGACACAGAATTATACCTCACTCAGCCTTTTGCTTGTGGGACGGCCTTCGCAGTCAGTGTGCTGGACTCCTTAATGAGTGCTGTAAGTCAGAATCAATTTAGTTTACTGACAATATTAGCTTCTGACAGAGGTTTTTGCACAGCGAAATATGCAAAGAAATCTTGTGTTTTGACACATGGACAGGCAACAGAAATACTTCTACCCACTCCAATAATGTAGGCTGTCCCTGCTAATGTTAAAACATTACAAGACTGGAACTTGAACCAGGTATGATGGCTTCACTTGTCTGCCTTTCAGTTTGAGTGAGGTTAGAACAAAGCTGCCTTCAAGTGCGCTCCAGTCTAGACAAAGGTAATGCTACCTAATGGACAGCCCTCATCCATCATTTTGGTCAATAGTGCTGTCAGCAGCCAAGTGAGATGTCACTGTGCTGTAAGAGCAGAGGGATGCAAGAGACTGCGGTGAAAGACAAAAGGCAGACATTTTGACCTTTTTTGATTCAACAAAACAGTAACTTGTTGGAATTAAAAAGGTGACAACTGCATTGGGGAAGGTGCATCGTCATCCTTAAGGTGCAGGTTTTTTTTCTACAAAATGGTCTGCTATTTAGCTGTAAAAAATACCTGGATGGAATTTGTACAGAGATTTCTGTGTCTCTCTGATGGGAGTGAGAGTAACCTGCAGTAATTGGACTCTCTTGTCTTTTTAGTCTATGTAACTCAAGACAGCAGGGATTAGATAGCACTCGGCCAGGCTGGCACTTTGAGAAGGTTCAGTTGTGACTTCTGCTGTAGGATTTACCCCCTCTCTACCTTCATTCCTTCAGACATACTTCAATGATAATATCCTCACCTTGATTCGGACGCTGGTAACAGGGGGAGCGACACCAGAGCTGGAGGGGCTGCTGGCTGAAGAGAATGCGCTACGGGGCGGCTACAGCACCCCACAGACCCTGGCAAACAGGGACAGGTGTCGCGTGGCACAGCTGGCCTTGTACGACGGGCCCTTTGCTGACCTTGGGGTAAGTGAGTGATCTTGTCACTCAAAGGCTTAGCACATCTTTGTCTGCTTGTGTTGTGGGAGCTGACTTTACTGAAAGGTTTCAGACTAAAAGGTCCCGCTATGATTCAGAATTGAGATATGTAACAGGGATTGCATGTCCAAAAGTAAGTGAGTGATGTGACAGCAAATGTTTATTAAGTTATTGCAAATAATAATCGGTGTCAGTATGTTATATTTACAGTATTTTACACAGTATTTTTTATTTATTGCACTATACTTACTGACATGATGCATGTCAGTATATGTTCATTTCAAGCACAATACAATTATATTATAAGCTGATTCCTCGGCAGCAACACTTCATAAATTAACAAATTTAACCAATCTGGTAGAAAATTTAGACAGCAAAGATCTCAAGGCTCAGTCACACCAGAATGTGGTCCAGTACAATCAGAAAGAAGCTTATCAAACTAGCTAGCTTATTAGCTCAGTCACTAACGGGACCGTAAGGTAATGCGGTTCATTCAAGACCAGCAACTGCTAAACCATGTTCGAGCAGTTCACACTCACAGAGAGTGGATGGTTAATTAACTGGGTGACACATCACTGCTAATAAGTTAAGATAATATCTTCTTTGTCGCTGTCTTACAGGATGGTGGTTGTTATGGTGACCTGTTTTGCAAAGCCCTGAAAACATACAACATGCTGTGCTTTGGCATCTATCGGTTACGAGACGCACATCTTAACACTCAAAGCCAGTGTACAAAACGGTGAGAACGGACCTTATTTGTCCTAGATGCTCAAAACAGCCTCAATAACGGTTAAAAAAAAATCACCTTTACCTACACTAAATTTAGAAGTGGCCTCCCATCTGTTCCCTCTCCTCCAGGTATGTCATAACCAATCCTCCATACGCGTTTGAGCTGGTGCCCTCAGACCTGATATTCTGCCTGATGCAGTTTGACCACAACGCCGGCCAGTCTCGAACCAGCCTCTCCCACTCTTCACATTCGTCCCATTCCTCCAGCAAAAAGAGCTCCTCCGTCCACTCTATCCCAACCACCAACCGCACCAACCGCACCAAAAGCAGGGACTCACGAGACAAACAAAAGTATGTGCCCCTCTAAAGCTCTCTGACTGTCTTTGTTCATGAACAGTGCCTGCCAAGAGTTGCTGTCCTCTGTGTCGTTTTGCAGGGTCCAAACAGACTGTAACATGTCTGGGTGTCGTTGTGTGTATGTTGGTCTGAATGCGTATGTATGTTTCTTGTATGTTTTAATTTAGTATGTCTCAGAAGAGTGTGGTCTGTCCCTTGAAATGGGCCACAAAATTGTATAGAGCAAAGTGGACTACCACAAAAGGGCTTCTGTCGTTCCTAGGGGCTGCCATACAGTGAGCAAATTTTTTCAGTGATTGTGACTGTTGGTTCTGAATTTTTCCATTCTTGTATGTTTCTTTATGCCAAGAACTACAAGTTAACTTAACCAGGATTGTAGGATATTTTCTCATTCTTGAGTAGCAAGGTAATTATTTAATTTCAAATTACATTTTGTCATGATGTAACATATTCTTTCCTGATTTACCACTTCACCCAAAAAAACAAACAACAAAAACAAACAGCAAAAAAACCCCAAAAAAAACAAACAATTTTGCGGAATTTTAGAAACCCATCCAAAAGCCATCTGTAACTAAAGGTAAGATATCTGAATTACAGATAACATTTTGTTTATCATAAACTTTGAGACACCAAGACATGTAGAGGAGGGCTTTGTTTCTACAGCCAAGATAAATTCTTTTAGAGTTTAATTCACTATTGAATGTGATCCAAGCTTTATGAATGTAGTGTAAAGGATAATTTGAGTTATTCTGGTGCATTGCTGATTTTGCTGTACTTGTAGTGCTTTTGCCTGCATAAAAAGGGAACATGATTAAAACTCTTACAGGTTGAGATGGTCTTGGGTAAAATGTGAAAGATGGGCCTTAAAACCAAAATAAAGTGTTTTTTATGTGTGATATTGGCCAACACAGTATACAGTCCAACAGAACATGTCCCCACAGAGACACTTTAATTTTACACTCTCGTTTCTTGTGTTAACTCTCACCTCTTTGATAAAGGTCACTGGGTCTCCATCTTAAAGCATTCCAAGTTTTCTCTGTTGAAGCTTGTGTTTAAATTAAAGCTGAATGTTATTGTTCTGAACTGCACTTTAAATGATATTTCTTTGAAGTTCATGTTTTCTTGTGTCTATGAAATACTGAACACTATGTCCTCTGAATCCCTTTTGATTCCATCAACATTCAAATGGCAAACTTAAAGGTCCAGTGTGTAGGATTTAGGGTTTTCTTTATTATATAATCACCAAAAAATCTTTGTTTTTGTAACCTTAGAATGAGGCTCTTTTATCTACAGAGGGCTCACGTCCTCTTTTACAGAGTCTGCTATGTTATACCACCATGTTTCTACTGTAGCCCCGAACCAGCAAAATGATGAGAAGTGCTCAGTTGATTGCAATCTGCAACCACATTGTCAGATGCCATTAAATCCTACACACTGCACCTTTAAATGTTATTTTCCACCATGAACTATTAATTATGTCAAGATATTTAGAAGCAGAAGTCATTACAGTCATGAATAAAGTTGCACCACCATTACAATTACATTGTCTTCACATGTGAATATCACATTTCATATTATTTCATGTTTAACTGTTTTTTTCAAGCAATTCCAGTGAATTCTAGTTTGACTACCAAACAACATGATTATTCTTACCAGTAATTACATTTTTACCAGAGATTGGATGATAAGCACCTGCACATGTATTTTCACTCTGCACAAAGTGTCCCAGTGTGTGCTGAAGTTTATAGTTAAAAAAAAAAAAAAACACCAAACAGAACTGCATCATCAGCATAAGGTAGAGATAGCGGTAGAGATTCAGTCCTAAAGTCACCAAACCAGACAATCTCCAGTCCTGGGGTGCACCTACCCATTCTTTCTATGAAAACCACAAAGAAAATCCATAGCATGTCACATCCCCAGAGGACACACAAGCTTTCACCACCCCTCTAGTACTGCTTCAAGAGCAAAGTTCGTTGTTCTAGGAGGAGAGCAGAATCCATTTTGACCAAGACCTTCTAGCTAGTGCATTGGCGTACGTTTTCCTTAGAAGGAAATGAGGGCCCAATAATTGGAGCATGCATTCAACTCAGCTTATTCAAAAAGGGGAACCATCCTCCATCTGCCAGATGATTGGTGCTGATGGTGGTTCATTTGGGATTGTTAGTTCCTCAAAGTTTCCTTCCGCAGCTGATCAACAGCTCTAGTTGATGTTAACTTCTCTTGTCCCCTACTGAGAAAAGTCTGTTTCTGAGTTTTCTCATATTAAAATAAAGGTCCTTGTCCACTGCCTCCTCAAATTTCTGCGACACCCATGTTTTTGCACCAGCAACCATAGAAGCTGTAGTCCTACCAAAGCATGTCTGTTGATTCAGGAATTCCCGTGAGCCAACCAAACTCCAAAAGCCTCTTTTAACAACTGTGTACAGCTAACGAACTCTCCAATGACATTCTGACCATAACTCAAAATAACTCATAACTCTTCCTAAAATGGAGTCTTTGGACATGGTCTCCAGTGTCTCTCTGGATGCAGGGAAAAAAAAAAAACTCCAGTCAGACTTTTGAGATCTTGTAAGAGATACAACAGCTGACTGAATAATACGACTTCAAACTCTAGTTGATCTTCTGTCTCAGATTTTCTGGAACCATATGCGATAACAAGCCAGTACAGACAAACATGTTTTGCTTTGGATAATTTGTGACTAGTACAGAAGTCCAATAACAAAGCACTACCCAGGTTTTGATTGGGCAGACAGATCCTCCTTAAAGCCCCCATACGATTTCCCCACCTCAAATTTGAAGTCCCCCAGTAAATATATGGAATGGACAGTTCCAAAATCGGAGATTCAAGAAACACTGGAAATTTCAATCTAATGTTTGTTGTACAGACATAAAGGCGCAAACAATAGTTTGCACCTTGATATCTGGAGAATGCAGTCCAGACAACATTCTAATTTTCAGGGAAAGCTCCAACATAGCAGTGCTCAGCCAGAGTTCATGAGTATCATCAAACCCACATGGCGCCTCTAAACCTGGACAATGCCAGAAAAGGAGAGAATTCAAACATTTATCCAATAGCATGGCATTTTGACTGCGGTTGGCAATGAAGCAACATGATGAATCTAAACGTCCCTAACTCATTACACTGAACAAGTAGTCTTCATATTTCCAGACAGGATCTAGGTTTTCAACAAAAATCTTTGCTGCCATGAGTTAAGAAACATTATTGTACGTTATTGCGTGTATTGAGATTACAAATATCTTTTGCAATATGAAATAACATTTTTGTTAATACATTCAGAGGATTTTGCAGACGTGGCACAGGAATGCAGGTATGCATTCTTCAAGAGCTTCCTAACATGATATTCACATTTAGATATTGTTCGTTCAAAAAAATGAATGAGCACATGTTACATTTTTGCAGCTGCTGAATTAATACTATAAGCATTCTATGGTCTGTGTTTATTTGAAATTAAAACATTCAGTATTCAGATTCAAATTCATTTATGTTGCACATTTTACAGAAATCACTTAATTTCTACATTACGTTTTAGAGCCTTCCTGTTTTGTGCTAATCCAAGTACATCATATAACATGTTTGGTATGTTGACTGCATGCTGCTCATTTTGAATGAAACCTGAAATATGGACGACATCTGAACATCCCTCCAATTGCTTTAGCAACAGGCATGGATATAATATGGCTGCTTTACAGATGCTACAGTGGCTAAACTGCATAGTAATGGCACCTAAAAGATTTTCTGACATGATACATGTTCTGTTTTTCTTTCTTTCTTTCTTTTTTGTTGAATTGTTGGTCACATTCATATATAATGAGAGCATCTGCTTATTTATTTATTTTTACCTCTGATCGTCATGCTGTGCAGCTTCTGTTATTAATGGACATGTTAGTATTTTCAATTTAGCTTACATTTAGTGTACTACTTTCTTTTTTCTAAAGTGCAACAAGGATGAATAGAGTGGGCCAAGGTATGGAATGATTATGCATGATGTTAAATAATGCATTGAACATGGTCATGTCCTTGCTGACATTTTGCCCTCTGAATGAAAGCCAAGTAGTTTAGTGTTTCCAAATGACTGCATCAGCACCGCATGGTTATGACCTATGCAGTACATCTCACTGTTGTTTGACTGGGGAACATGTGATTGCAGCTGAATGGTTTGATGCTACTTCATTTTATTCTGTATCAAGTAATGTTTGATGTTTTATTATTGGCAACGTGTATCTGCTGGCATATGTGCTAATATACTGTAGCAGCACAGCCTTAAGTCATGTTAATAAAAATGCATGACTGTGGACATTGCCAAGTGGATGAATCACCAGCAATATATTATGCCAGACCTCTTCTATAGGAAAAGAAAGTTGCATCAAGCCAAAAGCCTGAAGCCCCTCAAGAAGATTTTAAAAAATTGTTGACGGTATGAGTTGTGTAGTTAAAAGTCTCAACTTCTAATTTGGTACAGTGATGACTGAAAACAGATTTTGTTTAACTGGTGATCTGCATGTGTGCTGACACAACAAAACAGCATGATTCAATGACAGTGTGGTATGAAAACCATGAGAGACATTACAGAGGTGAAAACTGGGACAAAGGGACACTGACTGATACTTACTCGCCAGTGGAAAGAAAAAAAAAAGCATCTTGGAGCATCATGTCAGAATTTCTTTGTACAAAAACAATTCAAATGATTTGTTATTTATTTTAATATCTAACTAATTTTAATATATAACTCATCCTATTGTACTTGAACCACAAACTCTGAAACTGTAATTGACGTCCATGTAGCATTAACCGTCTCATGTCCCTCCTCTTTGTCTCTATATGATTTTGGCTCTTTCTCAGAAAAGACATGGTTTACAGATGAGCCAGAGAATACCCACCAGAGGACCATACAGATCAAGCCTGTGAATACTCTCACCATCAACCAAGTCACTCAGTTTAAATCAACAAGCAGCTTGATTCCACCCATCAGAGAAGCAGAAGACGAGTGCTGAGCTTCAGACCCACACGGACACCCGGAGACTTGTCTGCAAATACAAATCATCGACTGGCATTAGAAGTGAAGAACCATACTGCTTTCCTCGTTCACCTCAGCAGCAAGCTTATTGTACAAGCAGATTTAGAATCATACATGAAGACAATCATAGTCAGATTTTGCAGCCGCTCAGATATTAGTTTGCACAGCTAATCTTTTGTGGTGACCAGACTCCATGACTTTTTGTTCCATTTTGGGGAATGAGGGTCACTTGAAGGAGAACAGCAATGTAAAAAAATGACTACTACTACTACAGCAAAAGGAGGCGATTATTATGATAACTGGATCAATTTTGCAAATGTAAAAGTTGCCTTTTTAGCTGTTGATGAACAACCATTATACTGCTACTGCATTTACTTTACCCAGTGTTGCAGACTTATTCTGTACAGCATGTTAAAATGTGTATTTTACATCCAGCTGCAATCCCACCACAATGGCATTGTTAATGACTGATTCTCAGTGATTCCTTTGCCATTTGGAGCTAATTCACAACATTTGTGACAGTTAAGATGGCCAGTGTCCATGTGTAAATGGCATTTGGCTCCAGCCTTATCTCAATCCAGTTATATTTGTCTTATCTCTGCCTTGTTTAAGTCGTTTGTTATAAAATGTTTCCATGTTGCTGTTTGGTTGCAATGTCCAAAAGCCCAGAAATCTCATGAAGTAAAGCTTTTCCGTATCTGCAAAGTGTCTCCAGGGGTAAAACGTCACAAATATTCTTTTTTTTTTTCTCCCTTCGTTTTCGTCAATAGCCAAATATGATAGAGCTGTTTTGTTGATGACATTAGTACATTAATACAACCAAAAATCTCACGCAATTTCCTAATACAGTGACAAAGCTAAAGACACCATAGACAGCAAAGCCATCAGCATGAGTCCGTAGGTGAGTTGAATGGAAAAGCCACATATCGCATGAAGTGGGCTTCTTTATGTCCTCCTTTGGCTGAAAGCACTGCCTGACACAGGATTGTCTTGGAGGCCATTAAGCGCTTGTTTGTACTCCATGACCAATCTTAATGCCATAATCAAGCCATGCTTTGTTTTGCAGATACTTGGAAAAACAGCTCTATCATAAAAAAGAGGGTTTTGGCTATTTTATGTTCTGTTGGTAAACCATCTCAATGATCAACATCATTTCCAATATATTCATAAAACAAACAAAAAAAAAAACAAGATTTCCGCACATCTGACGAAGCACAGATTATTTTTTTTCACTTTGTAAGAGCGTGAGGCCAGAATGCGAAGCCGAGAGTGTTTATCAATCTTGTCCTAATAATACAACATAGCTATATTGGCACTGTTGTCACTTTATATCACGATCAATGAAGGGGAGGAAAAAAGCAAGCAATCCATAAAACCCTTAATTCACAGAAGCTGCGTCACAGTCTGGCCTAGGATTTATGCTGGATATGAAAAGAAAGAGGTTGTGACATTTTTACTGGCGCAGAGAACATTCAAACGTCCGTCCCTCAGTGCCAGTAATGTGCCAGGCAGTGCTGAAGCCAACGGAGGACTCCAGAAGACCCACTGCTGCGAAAAGAGGCTTCTAGTTTGGATTTAAGCAAAATGTACTTTTGCTGTGAGACTGAGAAACGTAATTTTCCTCTTCGCTTTCTGTCTCGCCATCTCGGAGACCATCCTTTTAAAAACTGCTCTTTGAATTTCTTAATATGAGGCTGTAATTCCCTGGAGGTTACAAGAAATGTAGTAAATAATTTGAAGTCTTAACTATTTTTCAAATGACCCTTTGTCAATAGCCTGATAGCAGTTCATTTTATGTACTCAAAGAAATCTGTAAAGCTTAATGTAAAATATTTCTTTCAAGTGTGGTCTTGTTTGACAGATATTCTTGTTTTTGTGTGGTTGAGAGACATTCAGCATTGCAGTCTAGTTTGTATTATTTTGTGATTTTTTTTTTTTTTAGCACATTGACTTGTGGATACAATGACAGTGCTAAGTTGATATTTCTGACTATGTCACAATACCCAATAATAAATACATTTTATTGTCCTGTACAAATAGGCTTGTACATAAATTGTACATGATTTTATTTTGTATTTTCACAAATTAAAAGCTGACGTATTGTGTTCTACAGTGTGTTGTATCATTGTATTTTAATCAGACTTTTCTAGGAAGTTACCACAGCTGAAAGTCTCATGGTTGGATAGAGGATCAGCAGAGAAAACATTACTACACATTAGCTCCAGGCCACATTTTACATGTCTGTCTATCAGAGAGGGACAACATGTAAGATCCCTCTCATGTAACGACCACATAAAGCACCTTCTGATTGCCATGCTGATCATGTGACACAGGACACCTCGGTGTGCCCTCTGGATAACGACTGATAAAAACACTCTCCACATTCTCACCTTTGGGACAGTGAGGGCCCATCATGTTGCTTGTTAATGATTTTACACACCATGGCACTGTGTCAAACTGTCAGCATGCCAATAATATTTACAGACTAACACCTCAAAGAGAGCAGCTGATTTTCCTGAGCCTCCTGCCCGTGGCAGTGTCACCTTCTCAATAAACAAACATGAAGCTATCGCACCAAAAAAAACCAAAAAACACTCTTACTCTAGGCTAAATAAATAAACTATAAGGAAATCTGTATTCATGATGTAAAGAGCATAATTAGAAAGGTGCTTGGTGAAATTATGATAGAAATGGTCTCCTTTACTAAGTTTAATTATCGCCCAAAATCACACGAAAGCTCATAAAACGAGCCTGAAGTTAAACACAGATTTGTTTGAGAACTGAGAGTGAGGCAAAGATTCACGTGTCAATTGTACAAACAGAAATAATCAAACTGGTCGAGTTAAATCACAGTGATTAGTTCTGTCATGTTAAACTGCAATCCAGGGGAAATAAAAACAAAGAAGGGAAATATAACTGTTAATCTAGGTCAATGAAAAAATGTGAAAAACAATCAAACAGAACAGATTTTCATTTTGCCTTCATTATGACTGTCAAAGCTGTCAAATTAGTTTTATTGTCCTTCACCAGCGGAGCATTCACAATAAGTCCCTGCAGGAAGTAATTAGTGTAGAGAAAACACAAACAGAGTCCACGAGTCGAAGTAAAGAGTAAAATAACTTGGGTTGGTCGGAAGGCGTTTTTTTTTTTTGGCAGCACACACTCTGAACGAGCACAGAAATATTACAGGAATCTGCAGGAACCACTTTGTCCCTGTGTTGGTACTTGTTCATTTGATCGTGAAGCTGACACTACAGAGTATATAAGCCACAATATATTACAGAATTTTGTATTTACAGTATATAGTTTCAGAAGATCACAGATGCAAGATAAAATTAACAGAAGGGGCGCGACTGCCATTACAAACGTATTTGCTACTTCAGCACCACGGAGAGCAACCGTGGCTCCATCAATAAGCAGCACAGTTTGGCTATAGGTATTTCACAGCCACGGTTACAGCCACAGAGTCTAACTTGCACAAATATCAGTTTCATAAAGAATCAGCGAGCCTGGCAAACTAAACGACCTCTCTGCGTCTGTGCCGTTTGAGCTACTAGGAGGATGCCAGGTTCACAAGGAAGATGCATTTTGGTCGTCTGTTAACAAGGTGGGATGGCATCGCCCCTCATCCTCCCTCAAGTGGCCTGCTGCAGGTAACAATGCCAGTTAAATTGGAAATGCCACGCAATTTTTGCAGCTTGTTGGACTGAAACAACTTCTGGTGGCAGAAAACAGATTTATAATGGACAATCTAGGATCTATTTTTTGTTTTAAAGGTTTAAAGTCGTTCTCATGCATTGTAAATCTTTGAATTGACATTAATTTCGTGACTCCTCATTGCAAGAGATTGAAATAATTGCAACCAGGAACTTAAGCAAAAGTTAAACAAATTTAAAGCAAATCTGTATTATATTAAAAGTACACATACACACACACACACATATATATATATATATACATATATAACACACACACATAGACTTTCAACACATCACACTGGGCTGTACGTGTGTACACACACACACACACACACACACACACACACACACACACACGCGCACACTCCACATCCACGGTCCCCTCTGAGCACAACTCTTGTCCAGCTGTTCAGGCTTGGCTGGTGATAATAGTTTCCATGACAATGCAGCACTCCAAGTGCATCAATGCCAGCCTGGATAAACAGTGATCCTTTACCAAAACAAGGGGGGTCATTACGGCAGCTTGTCAAATCAATGTTGAGAGTGTCCTCGCTGATTAAGGCGTCCCCTCTCAGTCCTGACACAGTGTCAATACTGGCTGGCCTGTGGCGGCACACTCCCATGATTGGACTGAAATGCCTATCAGTCAGGCAGCTGAGCTGGACTAATGATTCCCTGTGCTGCCTATTAGAGTGACATGACAATTTAATCCTGTGGGCCAGGCAAGGAAAAAGTGACCTTGGTGCTTTATATTGAGGCTGAGGTAAATTGACAAGAGCAGATAAATCTTTACCTTGGGCTATTAACAGAATTAAAGAACAACAACAAAGGCAGAAGGTCCTCCCTTTTCTGCTCTGTTTTTTGTTTGCCTCTGACTTTCCAAACACTCTTTAAAAAAAAAAAAAAAAAAAAATCTTTTAAATTTAAAAACAAAATCTGGCAAACAAAACAAGTATTTTTTTTATCATATCCAAAACATTTACAACCACTGGTATGATCGATCCAATTCTTGGAACAGCAAAGAGTCAAATAAAAGCCATGGGTTGAATTCTTATATGCTTTGCTGTCAAGCTGGAGCACTGAAAGTGGATATTGCTCGAAGCTCAAGGTTTTTCAGATGTTCAAACCATTCCAGCATGGCCCCGGGGCAAGGTATATTGCCTTGGACATCTATCTTAAGGCTATGAGAACATTGTCTACATGGTTGGAAAAAGGCCATGTGTTTACACAGATGTTTCAAGCTTTTAGCACAAAGATCTTCCTGTACCGAGCTGCACCACCATCCTTTGTGCCAAGGGCCATATACATTTTGCATTAGTTTACCCTTTGATACAGAAATGAAGGAGGGCATGAGAGCTTGTAGGCTTGCACGCAGTGTCGAAAACAAAGTAAAGATTCTCAGCGCTGCTACTTGAATATTTCTCTGAATCTGAATTAAGTCGATGAAAACCTCGCTGTTAACATTTCCGTCACTGTGGCTTCGTTTGTTCTTGTTTTCAGTGGGTTCTGCGAGGTGACCTGTACACAGAGAGAAACACTGAGCCTCTCTACCGAAGGAACACAAAAAACTGATGGCAAAAGATAAGAATTTCATCCGTGTTGCAAGGACAGATCGCCGACAACGGGAGGCAATTTGCCTGTAAGGCACAGTTGTCGCACTGACCCTTTATATTCCCTGTAAAGGTCAACATTTCCCTTTCTTTTGTTTCACTCCATGCGTGCATAAATCAGAGTTCTTTGCTATTTTCATCTCTGAAGTGGGAAATACCACTCATCAAAAACAAAATATAACCTGTATAACATTGCTACTTTTCTAAAATGCCATCTGTGGCTGTTGGTGGGTGCAAATCTTTTGATAAAAATATATATTAAAAATGCTAAAATGCTTTAAGAAGTACATTTATGCAGTGAAGGTTATTTTTGTTCAGCATCAGCAATCAGTGCTTTCTCAATATCTGATATGTTAAATTGTAATTTTTTCACATTAAAAAGAGCCTCTCTGTTGCGTCTGTGAAATTAGCAGCAACATACAGCAAACAGATGGCAGCATCCCATAACATCCCTTCTCAGCCCCAGTTGTAAACATGATTTACAATTTGCAAGATATTATTTACTGTGATTCATGTTTCTGTCAGTTCCACACTGGAGGTTAATAGAAATGCCAGCATGCTCGCTGATTTACTTAGTAAAATTTTCATCCCAAGGTTCAGGTTCAGAAGATTGGAGTCGAAGAGAGTTACAGGATTCATGCATTATGCAGAGGAAGCTGACACGACCTTCAGCCATCACAGTCTTCTCTATATATCACACTGGGCTTGACCCTCCCAAGGCCAGAAGGAGTATTTGATATATTTAACCACTACTGCCATTAAATTACTCACATTCTTTAAGAGTTGGAGACATTTTATGTAGCTAGCAATATGGAGGCAATATCATTTTGATTAAAAGTGGTTTTACACTTTGTATTTGTCTTTTACCGCAGGTGGTGCTTCAGCAATAAGGGAGACATTCATAAGTCAAAAGCAAACTAAATCAACAAATAAATCTCCTGCATGGCCCCTCTGATTTTTATACCTCACGTTATGGCCTCGCCATATGTCAGCCATATGTAGAAATAAAGACGAGAATCTGCTCCCGCTGTTTGATACTGAACACATCATAAAGTGATAGGAAATAAAGTGCGGTTTTAGAGGGTGAGGTCCATTTTAATATAATTGGTTTTAGAATTATTTATGACATTAATTGCTACATTATCGACTGGCTGTCAGCTCCTTGGGCTTGCAGTCCATTCTTCCTCACAAAGAGCGCCAGCTCAGCCTAAAGTAGACTGACAAGCTAATTATACCATCTTCCCTCTCAATGATAAATGTCGCTAATGTGGATCTGGCCCAGATATAAGACTCCTTAGTCACCTCAACCGCAAAAGTCTCTCCAGCCAGGATTCTTGAGATAGGGACGCTTCACTCTGCTTCATTTCCTCCTGAATGGAGTTATCTTAAGGAGTTCAAGTCCCAGATTGTGAAATTACTTGTTAGTTCATGTGTGTTATCTATACTGAACACTCAGACACACTTGCTTCTCTTCTTTTTTATAATTAAGGCACCGGACTATACTTCTCTGGCACTTTCTGTGTGTAAAACTATGTGCAAAACTGTAAATGACTTCCAGAAGAGAAACCCTCTTTATCACACTTTTTTGACATCAGATTGGGCAGGCAGCTGTGTCTGACTTTCCTCTAACTTTGTGTTCTTTTCCATAACCAGGCCCTCACTCTGTCACTCAAGTATATGAGCAAATACACTCTAAATGACTAATGCACACTGGATAATGTATTCCATTCTTTAAATGGTTTATGGTGTCTGGATAATTTCACCCACCCAAGTGTTTTGAGGAGAGCAAAGGCAGACATCAAAAACATTTTCCCATCACTCCACCCCAAAATGTTTCATATGAATTCCTCCTTTTAATGATGCTGTTTACATATTCTGACTTCACTTAGGCTGTATCATGACAACAATGAGAGCTGACACATACCAAACTTGGTATGTCCCAGAGCCATCTTCAATGGCTGGGACGCTGTCAGATCCACCTACATCAGAGGCAGTGTCTCAATGGTAGTGCGACACATGTCAGAAACTTTTAAATGTCTGCTCTTTTCAGCAGAGCGCTTCTGCATCCCAAAGATGGCATTTTATGTGTATTAATGTGCATACGAACACTGGTCAAAGAGTAAGATGTACTTGCTGCCATATTGGCATTGTGTCAAGAGTGGGGCTTGTACTTTATTATGATTCTGAGCCTCAGTCGAACCCTCTGGATCGATAAACTCAAATACTCTTGACACATACACTTTTTATCTTTTTTTAAAATTTTCTGATAAATTACCAATAATTAATGACAGAATTACTCTGCAGCTCAATCAGGCAGCTTTCCGTGAAGCCTTGCGCTCGGATGTTTGAGGAAAAACCATCTCTGGTGATTGCACATGCCTCGTGCAGCCAGACACACATCTGAACTCTGACCTTCTTTGATCAGCAGTTTTGGCAAGGCAATCCATCATGGTGCTCTTACTGTCAGAAGAGGTGCCTGGCTGCAGCTGTGTGTCACTGGCTAAGAGGGGCTGCTTAAAGGCAATCATGTCAACCTCCACGCGACTGCTCAGACTCCCAGATTGAAGGAGGACTTGACAGGGCCAGAAGAGTCAGCTGAAGACACTGGAGGCCTGTGTCTGATTGCTCTGTGGCCATAAAGTGATGGCTGATTTTATCCTCTGTGAACAACTGACTGAATAAACTCGAAAACGGTGGAAATTCAACAAACAAATACTAGATCTTTGGGTCAAACCGCAGATTTTTTTTGCTTTGCTTTGCGTTGGTACGTACACACTGCGTGAGCAAGGTGGATGCCCTGCATACATATCAATATTATAAATATATACAGTATATCCATGCATTTTATCACATAAACAGTAATTATACACGACAGAAATCCGTTACCAGTGATCTAATGCTGCTCTGTCTAACATTACTGGATATGAACATTTTTTCACGTCTGACCTTCAAAACATGTTTCTGCCTTAGGACAATGTCTAGACAGACAGGTGAATGAAAGAGAGTGTGCTGCTGAGCCATGTCTTTAACCTAACACAAGCAGTTAGAAGAAATTTAAAATTCTGTATCATCTTTAGGTTTCTTCCCAGCAAGGTTTCAGGGTGAGCTGACCTGATACAAACACACCAAAAACACGAGGCAAAGGGGGGATAAAATATATTTTCAAACTCAGGAAAAATTGGTGGATGAGCCAAGAGCAGGAAAATGATATGGATGCATTGTGCTGATGTATATGTTAACGATATTTGGATCCGTGCACATAAAGACAACTCCAGGTTAGCAGGTCTGGTTGTCGTCTTGCACAAAATGCCACTTGTCAGATATCAGAGAGTGCAGATACATTCTGGTGTAAATAAGGTGAGCAGTGAGCGATATTCCAGTTCCGCTGCCAATGACTTCCTGATGGGAAAGCAGATAGCGTATTCCCTGTCACTTTTATACGGGCACAGAGTGCATTAACGGCAGAAAAGGACCTGACTTTCAGACAAAGAAGCTGAGTGACGGCTTGCTGACTGCAGCTCCGAGTGTGCAATAACATGATGTGAAAGGACATTGTCAGGAGCCGAGGAGACGAGCCCAGATTGTACATAGTGACAGAAAACAGAGATGAGGACAGAGATACTGGTGCCATATTAGTGGCCAGCATATTCAAACACCATCCTTGAGTCTAAGCAAACTTGACATCACCTCCAATGGCTTCAAAGTGTTCACTCCCCTCCACCACCACCCGCCCTCCACTCTTCTGTCTGCAGCCAGCTTTCCCCTCTGATGTGTCTCCAGACTCTGCTCTCTCTTATGTAGAGAGTTACCAGCAGGCCTGTTCTGACAGGACAGGAGGATAGGGGTGCCGAGGCCTGCGGATACCCTCAGTCAATCTACATTTGGTCACCGCGGTGGGAAGTGTGCTCATTTTTTCCGATATCTGAGCTACTTGAGGTGATCCGAACACTGAAGTGTGAGGAGCTGTCACCTTGCATAACGCTCTACACCGCCGTAAGACGTACGGCTCCTGATATGCTAAGAGGGGGGAGGGGGTAGAGAGCTCTCCATCCTGATAGGCTGTGGCAGATACTGGGGACCCTATAAGAAAGAAGGGGGAAACTATTCCACTCAGTCCGCCTGGGGACTAGAGGTCGGCAGGAAAGGAGGCAGCTCATCGCCAGGCCTCCTGTAGTCTCAACACAAATTTATGCTGTTACAGGGCCAAGCATGGGGGGAGGTGGGGGTTTTTAATACTGTATCAAAATATCAACAAGGGGCCAGCAGAAAGAAGTACCCACAAATGATACAGCATTACTGCTGTGGAAAGACACAATGTGTTAAACCCTGTTTAAAACAATTATTTACTTGGTGAAACTGAGCTGTTTGTTTCAGTTTCCTGTTTTGGCTGGAAGCTGTGCTGTGGGCCTGCCCACTGGCAGTGGCTGGCACCACTGTTTGCACTCTATAGACCATTAACAGTTTACCCCACCTTCTCCAGCAGGGCAGCAGCTGGGGGGAAGAAAGAAGTACGCAGCAGCAGTGGTGCAGGATTGCACTGGCGCAAAAGAACATGGCCAGAGGCAGGAGGGCTGGAGTACGCCCAGAGTAAAGCTGGCAGCTGTGCGGCTGTGTGTGATAAAGTGCAGCTTGACGTAAATACACTCTGGGGCTCCCTGCACAGCTGGCGACCGTAGGTTACATTTCTGAAAGATGGAGTGCAGGAAAGGGATAGTGGGAGGAAGAGATGGATGAGAGAAATGCAGAGCTTGCATCTACACATCATCTGTCTGAGGTGGAGTGGAGGATCAGAGCCAAATTTATGAGAACAAGGAAGATGAGGAGGAGTAGGAGGGTAAGGAAATGTTATTGTGTCACTGTACAAGAAGAAAAGAGCACACTTATCTGACATTCATGGGCATCTGTTGCCAATTAAAGAGGCATTAGCATATATATATATATATATATATATATATACACCCACACACACATATATATATAAGAAACAACAAAGATATTCAAACAAGCCAATGTGTCGGGAAGTGACATAGCTAAAGGATGTGACACTGAGAATGGAGGTTAGCTATCAGCTGTCTGCTCTTTCACTGAGTTACACAGAAAAATCAACAAGGATTAGAAATCTATTAATAATGTAATTAGACTTCTCTACATCGCTGACAAGGTCACCAAAGCAAACCAGCATCAAAGAACTGAGTTGATACAGATAACATTTGTTCAGAATATTTCATCTTCTTCAATGTTAAATGTCACATGACACCATAATTTTAAAAACTGGATTGAAAAATGATTTATATAAAATAAAAGTATATAAAGTATATAAAAGTAATATATATATATATATATAAAGTAATAATTTGACATATTTTGGTTAACTGAAATAGAAATGGAAATGTTACAGTTACATAATGGTATACAATATGTCAAGGTTAGTTAGACTGACTGACATTTAGACGTTACTAGGGCATGTAATACTTAATGAAATGTTACTTTGGTCTGCTCAATATTTATGTACAATACATATTTCATCACAGATTACCCAAAACAACCAATATGAACGGTCTGAAGTATTAGTTTAGATAATAAATCATTCATTTCCTTTGTTGTTTTTGCTGATCTCGCCCAGCTCCCCAAGGAAACATGGAGGCACAGCTGATAAAGTTATGCAGACATTTATTTTTCACTTCCAGTGATTTAGTGTGACTGTGCTTGTCACCATGATTTACAGGAGGCTGCAGTTTGCATGTGTGTATTGTGACCAAAGCAAGTGCAGAATCCTGCATGCTTTAACTTCAGGATTATTGATTAAAGTTTTAAATGGTTGCCATATTACCAAGGGACTTCTGTGAGATTAATCTGCGTCAGCTTTCATCTGTAATTCATTAGCCACCGAGACAGCTCAACCACAAGGACTCTGTCTTGAGAGAAAAGGCCATTTTTCACTGTGGAAGGCAAACTAAATGCTAACAACAGTAACATACAGTGGATTTCATGCATCAAAAAGGTTTCAGTGCAAAGCGCAGGATGAATAGGTTTGAAGTCTGAAATTAAAGGTTTGCAGTTCTTCAACATGAAGAAAGTCTAATTTCCCTGCATTAAATTATAGATAAACTGCTAAATAACAAATTACAAGCTCCAATAATGATTTTCTATTTATTGACAAACACATTGTAGAATGTGAAAAGGGTCAATCGCAGCCTTCAAAAAAAATATTATTTAAGTCTGCAGAGCTTTTACCTTCTTTAAGCTAACTGTTGTAGTTACTTAGCACATAAACGGGATGGTAGGCAGCTGTTTTCAGCAAGAAAAAACCCCCAACTCTGACAGACCCATTGTACGCTCTTCAGCCCATCACCAAACAGCACACACAAAGGCAGTCAAAGATCCAGCAGCTTCAGGGACAGTCAGTGTGGAACACACACATGACTTCAAATGAATGAAGTTCCTACCTGTCTGCTGGATGTGTAAATTGGCAGCTGCTTGCTGACATGTTAGCCATAGCGACTTTAGAGAAACCCAAAATGAGACTGTGAGTCTTGTTCAACAAACCTCATCTAGAATCACATTAATGTAAATGAGTAAACTTTGAGCCTTAAAACATGACCTTACTCAGCAGCATGTTCAGCGGTTCACTTTAGATGTCTTGATAAAAAATATATTAATATTGTTATTTCTGTAATCTCTCTGTCTTTTGTGGCCTTTAACACCTTTTTGTCTGTCACAATGGGATGCAGAGCAGAGAGGTTTTCCAGACAGCAGAGACTGCAGTTAAAAAAAAACTGGAAAAATTACTTTAGAATAAAATGTTGGATATGGAAAAAAAACACAAATTGCAATGATGTAAATACCCACAGTGCTTATAAATTTTAATGGATGCTGGATGCTTTTGTAAACTAAAAAAGAACTGTTTAATTTAGTTTAATAGTTAAAACCACAGCGGCTCCTGACACTTCTGACAAGCGCTGCAGCAGGTTCTCATCTATTAAATATGGACAGTCAAACTTAGGATGGTGGTTCATTTTTCAGGAAGACAGATGGAAAAGCTGAAGAAGAGAGTGAACTGAGTTACAGGGAATCAGTGGATCAGCCTAGACGTGACATCAGGGCTTTGGCTCTCTGTTAGGTGAAAAAACTTAAGAGCTGCGTGTCTGTCAGTTAGTTGTGTAGTTAGTTATTCTGGCCAAATAAATTAAACAATGCAACTTCAAACCAAACAAGCAATTCATGAACTGAATAGAATCGTTCATAACTCGCAAATGTTTTTCTCCACAACAAATAACGTGGTGGATGTGCTGCATGATGTAAAGCTAAAGCCTCAGATAGAGAGAGATATCGCACGACTTCATTTCAAATAATAATATTAATAATAAACTGCCATCCAGAGACAAAATAGGAAATACGACTGCAAGCATGAGAACTGAGCTGGCTGTGCATGAAGGCATGTTGTGTCCTGAGGCTTTGGGTCAGCAGTCAATTAAATTATCACACTAAAGTGAAAGACTTTTAAAATCCCCTTACTGAATAATGGTTGTCAGACACTCTGTATCCTCCATGATGTTCTGTAAAAAAGGTTGCAGCAATGGGATTAGGGCTTGATCCTCAGCTACTGCTGTGCCCAGTCTAAAATGACTATCCTCTTATCTCAAGGCAACAGAGCTACATTATGTTATGTACTGACTTCGTCAAGATAGAATGGATGTCATTGAAATTAATTTAATCTTCCTTAAATTAGCTTCTGCCTATGAGCTCGCGCAGTCAGAATTTATGTCCTCCAGAATTCAATTTCCTCCGTGGTGTGATATGCTTTTATCAGTTGGTAACTATTCTGTGGCCTCCAATAATGAGAGCTGTCACAGACACCAGGAGCGGATAGTGTTTGATGGCGACCATCTTGTGACCACTGGAACTGTCGCCCACATCTACCATCTACCAGGCATGTTTAAAAAAAAAAGAAGAAGAAGAAGAAGAAGAAAAAATAAAAAAAAAAGGACTTGAGGTTTCCCAGACTTTACACAGCGGTTCTTGCCAAGACAACAGTAATTTCAGAATCACATCCTGATCAATCTGGAACCAATTTAATCCAATTATTAGTCATTAGACTTTTAGAGTGTATCAGTGTTTGATTCATGGCTGCTGAAATGAAAGAAAGGGCATCTGATGTTGAAAATGTTTTCAGTCATGCCAGCAAGATAACAGGCCAGAAAGATGTCTTTAAACTAATTTCCTCAACAGTTATAGCATAGAGCTTCTACAATAAATCAATTAACTGATAAAGCTCAATGGTATGCTAATGTTCATTGAATGTTTAACTTGTTGCAGCATTAGGGAGCTTTATAAAGATTGTTATTAAAATGTGACTTTAGTGGATGTCATAATCCCCCTCAGAATCTTAAGATTAACACCAACCAATGATTAGTAAATTGATAGTTAATTGTCAACAACAAAAGTAACACACCCAGCTAGCAGTTCAGGCACAAGAGAGCTTTGAACAAAATGCTAACATCATCATGCTAATATGCTCACAATGACAATGTCAACATGTTGATGTTTAGCAACTTTAATGTTTACCTTTGTTTCCATCTTAATTCAGCCTTGTTAGCATGCTAATGTTTGCTACTGTGCACAAAGTACAGCTGAGGCTGACAGAAAAGTCATTGGTCTTTGATTAAAAACAAAAGTATGGGGAAAAGTAAAATTTTGGCCTGCTGATAGCGCTAGACTCAGTCAGTCATTAGGATCAAATTCATTGTAAATATAATTTATGTATAAGTTGGATTTGTCTTGTCTTGTCTCTGATGTGACTGCTCACAGCTGTTCTCTGTTTCATGTCGCTGCAGTTTCAACTCATGAGATATTTTTCTGTTGTTTAGGCTAAAAAAAAATCAGACTGAACAAAAGAAAGGGTTATTTGATAATAAAATTATTCATATTCCACAGCCTGAATTTACAGCACAATACGTAATCCCGAAAAGGCAGATTTCCCAAACATTAAAAGTTGAAACATTCTGAGATAAAAACCAAATATACCAACACCACTTCTATCTGACAATTTGACAACCGAGACAGTTTTGTATTTTGAAACCATATAAACTCTGCCATGGGCTCCTGTTCACCAGAAAAATCCCAAATGTCACTTCCTACCTGAGATGTTAGGTGCCCACCCGGCTGTCTGGTCCACATTATTAGTTTCATCTCGTCTCAACTCCCGATGCTTAATAAGCAAGTACCTGAGGGTCCTGCCTCCATCTCTAAACTCTGATTTGATGTGGCAAGGAGACGGAAAACAGGGAAGAGGGGGGACAGAAATAAAAGAACAAGGGATCAAAATAACTGTGCCTGGCTGGCTGAGTGGAGTGGGGCCCATCAACACCGATAACCGTTAGCTGCGAACACGTGTGTCACAGCGAGACAAGTGTCATATCACTCAGCCCGCTGCTTCATTTGACTGGAACACATCAATCACTCAGCGAAATTCACACAGACGTGCTGAGATAGGCCTCACCTCTGGCTCCCTCATTACATTGCGTCAGTGTTAGTGAAACCTCGGCCTGTCAGGAATTCAGTGCCGTCTTTCTTTAAAAGAGTCTCTCTTGTCCACCTGTTTCGATCAGCAGCACGGTGAGAATGCAACAGCACATGGGAATCTTACAGCTATGTCAATGTGTTTGGTGTTTTAGCTGACCTCCACTCCTAACTGAAATGCAAAGCATCTGCATGGCTGCACACGTCGGCGCCCATGAGCCTCAGCACAAATTACTGATGACAAAGATGTGCTCGCCAGTGTGACATTTTAAAGCTTTTGGCAGCATCAAATCATTGTTGTCATTATTGATGACACTATCAACTAATTTTTGGATAAATTATTGGGTTTTAAGTATAAAGTGTCAAATAAATGTGAAAAAATGCCCATCAAAAGTTCCAAGAACCCAAGATGAGGTCTTAAAATTGCTTGTTTTCCTGCACCACCAGCCCAAACCTGAAGGATGTACAATTTGTAGTGGCATACAGGAAATACGAATGCTTGGCACTTCTAATTTCTAAATGACTGATTTTAAAAACTGTTATTCCTTAGCACCAATGTCCACTTATGTTATTCAATGGTAAAAAAAAAAAAAAAAAAGATGCTTATAAAGTCCTATAATTTTCAGACGATTGAGGAATTGCCTAAGAAACTCATTTTTCTGCACCAGCTGTCAAACTGTCAAATGGCAAAATATTTAGTGGGAAATGTGTCATTAATATCACATCTATGACACTGCAGCCTTTTCATAATAACACTCATTATTTCAACTCAAAAATCTCTATGTACAGAGTGAAAATGAGAAAGCGTCCCGCGGCGCCGGGCTTTAACGAAGGATTAAAGGCTTATTAACAAAGGCGTCCCTTGAAAGCCCCGACTCTCTCCCTGGCCGCCGCCATGCTGCGCCCAGCTGTGTATACAACTTCGACAGGTAGAATAATAACGGTTATACATCACTGCTCCTGAGAGCCCAATCATCTAAATCTTCCCCTGCCACCGCCTCCCAGACTCCATTACTTTATTGACACGCAATCTTAAGAAGGAGAGAAATATTGCACATGTAAGGTCACTTGGTTATGAAGACATATTATCATATTATCTGCATGAGGGTTGTAGGGCTCAGGCCTGACAAAGCTAATTATAATTGGACATGATACAGAGCTCAGAGCATATTACGTGCTTGGCTGCGTGACAGAGTCGCAGCTGAGATATGAGGAGAGAGGAGAGGAACATGAGCTGAAACTCAATGCGAAGAGGGTGAAGCTGTACAATAACAGCAGCGAGCTCTCTGATGATAATTTATGGATACATCCACTATAAGCACCAGGGCCAAACCTGTTCCTGCTTGTTCACGAGGCACGAGATGGAAAGAGTCAGTTGTTCAAATACAAATTTCTTATGCACGCTGACTTGAAACAGCTCTAATGCCCAAATGTCACATTTCGTTAGCGACAACAAAAGTGGCCCCACGGCTTCTTATCTCTGCTCCCAAGGTTATTTCAGTATCACCAGGCGCAAACAACTGTTTCTGTTTTTCTTCTTAAACGACTAAATCGTTGTGCTGCCTCCTTCAAGGCAGCCACTTACCTCCAAACAGGGCTGCATTATTTTTTTTTAAAGCTGGGTCACTCAAAACCAGAATCAGTCATTGAAAAATCAAATCAGCCTCACAGAAAAACAGGCAAAATAAATAAATAAACAAATAAAATAAGTGAGTCAAGTGATACTGTACATCTGCTCTCTTCTAAGTCCCATCCTGCAGCTTTATAATCTAATCACAGGGGTCGTGATCAGTGCTGTGCTGAGTAGTTGCAGATCCAGAGGTCAGATGTTAGCTTTGGCTAAACACTGTCAGGCACAAAGATGCTTTTTTCCCCCCCACTCACTTGTAGTGATTCATAGCTTCAGAGGTCGATTAATATAATATGCATTCATCTTTTCCCATGAATATGACTATTTTTACAACTGGTCTAAACTCTATTAGCTGCTGTAGTACAGCACTATTAAACTTCCCACTTCCCACTTAAGTAGCTGTCATCTGTGCCCTAATGGAAATGTACTGAAATGGAAAATGTATAATTCTTTTATCTTATAAATATGATCATTCTGAAGAGCTAAATCTGCAAAATACATGATGTAGCTCAGCTGACTCAGGTGACTCGGTTGAGTATCCTGCCTAAGCGAAATATCCAATAAGATGCACCTAGTAAAAAAATGTTTCTCACTTACTCATACTGGTATCTAACCAAATGAGGTGTTCAGGTTTTATGTTTCTGTGTTTTGAAATGTTCTCCATGACTTCTGCCACTGCCTCACATATTTCATTTTCATTGCTGAACTACGTTCCTTTCACTCTCTTTGGACTCTTTTTTGGGTTTTTTTGTATTTAAAAACTGTTTACATGGGAGCTTGTAGATTATCCAGAACAACCAGAATTATTATTATTTCCACAAAAAGGCTGACTTGATCACTTTTTCAGTATGTTAGGCACCACGAGAAATTATCAAGTCCTCAAAATTAAATGATTAAATAGTTAATTCATCTGTGATCATAAAAAAAAACACACAGAAATGTTCTCTGATCTGATGCCACTATTGGCAGGACATCATTTTTCCCTGCCTTCCAAAACCATAACAAATCCCTGATGAAAAATAAATTTGTTTTATGATCTGACAACTGAATGTCTATGCTGGGGCAGGTAAGGGGACTGTGGACTCGGTTAGGCACTAAAATTACTTGCTTTGTTTAGGGAACGTGTCACGGTTTGGGTTCAAATGACAACTTCCTTAAGGTTAGAAGAGCTATGGTGTGACTTATTTTGCCCAAATAAAACCAGCATGGCTAAATTTCCTTGAGCTATAACCATTTTTAAAAATGCTTTGGGTGGACAGACTTTTCCAAGCAACAAAGGAACCTTTTCATGTTGTCTCTACTGTAAAGACAGCAGCTCTATTATCTTGACCCAAAGAAAGAAGAGACTAAAAACTCTTACACAGAGTGCTGGTGGCCACACTCTGTGAACCATCCACTGAGGTTTTTGGATTTAGCATAATTAGGACAAAGTATCAGGATAACACAAAGTGCATTCAAATCTAATCCAATGCATATGTTTCTTCTTAAAAAAATAATAAAATAAAATGTCTACAGCACTGTTGCGACCTAACTTTTCAAACATTCGCTCTCTTTCTCATTGCAAAAGATACTCAAAACATCTGGAAGTCCATCTGCCAATAAATCTCCCTGATAAATGATGGTGCTTCAGAAAACCGAGGAAAATAATGAGTGGTGCAACATCTTGGCACAACTAAAAACATATTTGAAATACAAGACTTCATCTCAGATGCTGAGCTTTGAGACCACAAATCACAAAGGCTCAGTGTATGAGGAATTTATTTCAAAGCAGATCATGTCACACACACATTTGCGACTGTATATCTTTCCAGATACTGGCGAGTGATGCTGGAAGTCTGGTAATGCTCACTGGTGAACGAGAACACACTGCAACATCACATCTTGAATTTGCATGCCTGGTATATTGCTAATAATTGGCATTTGTTTCTGTGTATGGTATGTTGTTTTTCCTTCGCTGAGCACACTCGCAGTGAAATAAATTAAGCTGTAGATAATTTTCCTGAGTGGGGATTGCTCAATATGTCTGAAATTAATCAAGAATAAACAGGTAATAGCAATCTGTCTTTAAATTACTGTGAACATTTCAGCCTTGCTATTTGAGAATCACGTTTTGGGGTTTTTTTGCTTTGTTTTTTTGCTTTGAGCAATTAAATTTAATTAACGACTATTAAGCTTGTTGTTTCTGTTTGGAAACTCCCACCGCCAGCCGTCCAGCTTTGTCATCTGGTTTCAGAAACTCGTCATGACAGGCCATTTTTCATGATTTTTTCTTACATTGGAAAAACACCAGTATTTTAATTAAGAGGCCTGAATGTCCAGATGCTTGCCTATTTTTTTTAATGATCTTAAAGCAACAAGCACAGCAGCCAAACATCGATGAAAGCGAAAAGGTTGCAAAGTGAGGATTTGACAGCATGTTAGCAGACAGTTATCTGAGTATTTCTACAATACTCGAGTTCCTCATAAGCTATTAAATAACATATTCTCTTTCGAATATCTACTGCCTGAGTAGCACAAGATGAGCGTCAAACACCTCATGTGTTTGGAACCCAGTGTGGTGAGGACAGGGTCAGACGAGGGTCAGAACGCAGATGAGCACCTGTGTCAGTTTGGGTTGCTATGTGAGGACAATCCAACAGGTGGCATGAGACTCCTGCCCTGCTATTTCATTTCTTTCTTCAGGAGAAAAGGAGGCACAGCTGAATGGGACTGAAGCTACTTTTGTTGTGTTATTTTTCCTAATTGGTTTCAAGACAGGAACTGAGCCGAATTTCTACAACAAAGCAATAGGAGCCACTTTATGGTTTCTAATTTCTACAATGAGTGTAATGTATTTGACTCAGTTAGTATGGCGTCTTCTTCGGGGAGTGCTTAAATCAGCTTAAGAAAATATTTTTCACCTCACAATTATTTTTGCCTTCTTTTTCCACAGCCTCAATGAATATTAACAATATTAGCCTCTCAAGAATGTCAACAATTTTCTGCCTACTTATTTCAATATCCTCTTTGCACAAGGCTTTCATTTCCTTAGGTACGCTGTTAAAAGGCAGCTCCAGCCTGCCCTGACTAATTTCCTCTCAGCCTCACAGATCACAGGCCTTTCCCACCCGGTGCTCCCTTTGCTCCCACAAAGACCCTCGTAATCCTGCTGCTTGTCCACAATTAATCTTCCCAGTTGCCATATTATTAACACAGCCACCCACGGGCAGAGGATGCAAATGTAAAGCCAGGAACAGGCCTCTCTGTGTGCAACCCCCTCCTCCCCTCACCTTCGCTCAGCCCTCAGCCGGAGCGGCCGAAGTGTCAATCACTGCAGGGGTTTAAACCGCTGCCCACTATCAGCATCAAGGGCTTTTCAACCTCCTCCTCCTGTCTGCTGATCAAACAACAAGGGGACCCCTCCCACCACAAACCCCACAGTTGAGATCCCCTTTGAGTTTTTTCTCCATCCACCTTTCTGTCTGTTTCTGCCTCTCTAATCTTTCCTGTGTTCTCCCTCAGTGGCCCGTCACTCTAATTAGGAGAAGACACTTGACTATTCATGTAGGACTTGAAACTAGCCCTTTATTTTTGATACAACCTCAATTGAAACTGAACATTATTGGGTTTTGTACTGTTGATCAGCCAAAAAATCAAAAAAAAAAAGAAAGAAAAGCAAATTGAATGTATTGGGCGCCGAGAAACTTTAACATTTTAAATATGAAAAAGTAAAGCGTTAGTATTTCTGTTTTGTGTGCAGTGAATGATGTCGTTTCTAAAACCAGAAACACGTGGAAAAGCAAACCACTATACCTGGAAACTGTGCAGCAAGGTTGAAATAATACTCAGCTGCACGAGACAGATGAGAAACATGTCGGGGCGTTACATCAAAATGATAAATCCAACATGTTTCGGCAGATGTGTCAAAACAAACTGCTTTTCATGAGGCATGCTGTGGTGTTATGAATGTATCTTATATCTTATAATAAAAAGCCAGTAGTCACTTCGGTTATGAAGGCGAATATAAACACAGCAAAAACAGAAACAAAATACCACTTTTGTTTGTCTTGTGTTAAACACATGTGATTGCTGAAGCCATCAACTGGGGGTGAGCTCTCCCAGTCAAGTCTTAGCTGTTAGCATGTACTCTACAAATCACACACTTGATCAAAGCTGCTGCTGTGAGAATAGCTTGGCACCACTTTAAAAGAATATGAAATAATGTCCCAATCCAGCAATTCTGAAAGACCAGAGGAGGAAAAAGGGAGCGTGTAAGAGCTGAATGTGTGGAGGGTTTTTTTTGAGAAGTTGGTCACTCTATTGCCTTCAGTGTCACTTGACATGAAAGTAATGCCAGTTCTATGGAGATCCAAGCTGTTCCCCAGTGGTTGAAATGCTATTGTGCGTCAGACAAAGGACATGGTTTCATAGCACCCCCTTGTTTGCATGCATGACCAGCACTTTCAAATAAGGCCTTTAGATCTAAATCTCAGGCTCCACTCAGCACAGAAGGCAGCAGGCAGCTTTGTTAGTGGTGAGAAATTACTGGGGATGTCCAAACTGAAAACTAGGCGTTCACATCTCCAAACAAGAGCTTTTATTATGCTGAGGTCTACAACAAAGCCCCGCTGTGAAGACAGTCCCGCTGAGCTGAGGCATGTTGTTTACCAAAGTATCATACTGAAAGATACAAGATCGTCTTCTCCTGCTGTCGTCCCTTTAGATTTAGCAGTGAATCATCGCAGTCAGAAGTTTTAGTTAAGTAAACATTGCTCTGTTGGCTCCACTGAGGAGCAGGTTTTTAGAAAGAAGAAATGCTAACTGGGATACCTCAATGAAAGCCATGGGAGAATATATGAATACATCTAAAAATCACATTTTGTTCTTCTGTGCAAAGCAGGATATTTTTAGGGTTTGAGCTTCTCAAAAAAATCTATAACATGCTTATATTTGTTCATATTTTTATGTTAAAGCAATTATAATCATTATTTTTATAAATGCAGTCAAGGAAAAATGGATGTAAGCAGTAAGTGGAAAACTCCATGCAGTATCTCAGAAACAAGAGCAGAAACAATGAAAATGTCACTCACTTGTTGGCAGTTGCCAGAGTTGGAAAAGCACACGGTCCAACCCCTGTAACAACACCTTCACTTCGGTTACCTTCAGTGACACCCTACTGTCTCCTCTTCATCTTGCTTCATTCATCTAAAAAAAAAAAGAAAAAGAAAAAAAAGAGATGTATTTCTCTCACTGCTCATGCAAAGAGCACATCCTCGCATTTCTCAGAAAATTCAGGAGGCCAGACTCAACTCGCTGTCAGCGATCAAAGTTATTATCAGAGAGAATGAAGAAACCATTTTTCTGCAGAAAGAGAAATTCTCACAGTGATATATCAAGGTCTTGGATTTGGGAAAAGACTGTCTGTCGGTAAAATATGTGATAGTGTTTCAAACTTGACGGGGCTCCTGGGAGCAGGAGCAGGCGATGGGAATAACAAACTGTATCTCATGACCCGAACCACAAACCATGATACTGCAGCACAAACAGTGAAGATCAGTGAAATACCACACACGTGTTTTGCTTAAATACAGTGTGGTGGATATTAATCCTGTATAGATGCTATGACAAGAACTAATCCTGTTTGCACTAGTCAATAAGATGGTAGTAGGAACACTGCTGGAAGAGCTCATTAACAGCACTGACTCAGTAAATATGTATGCCTGGCATGTCCCAGGGCCTCCGTCCAGCTGTGGACCCTTTGAGTCATCCCTCCCAGCACTTCCCCAAGCTGTTAGTGTCACTTAAGAATCCAAAGTTCAACTAGCAGAAAATGCTTTTGTTGAATTTATGCAGGGCACTGATATGTGATTTCAATGCTACGTGACTGGATCTTCAGCCCCGCGCCAGAAGTTAAGTTAGCTGAAATATCAAATGAAAATCAACATTTAAGAAAATGGTTATCTGGAATGTTAAGTTGATAGGGACAAACTTAGATTTTTAGGCTTTTTTAGTTCATTGTTCTGGTTTTATGGTACGTTTTACTGTTTTAGCTCAGTCTTTCTGCTCTCATCAACCTCAGCAGCAGGAGGAAGGTGTTTTCAGCCATTTAGCTCTGCACGCTAAGAGACAACAGACCAAAGTTAGCAATTAGCTGCATGGATAAAACCGGTCTAAAAAAGGAGTGAATACCAAACTCACACTCACCAGACAGACATAAACACGATACATCCAAATGAATGTTGTTGTTGTAGTGGTGCTCTGTCAGCTGCATCCATAAATAAGCAGCAGCTGTTTGCTTTGTTTGTTGTCGTGCATTAGCTTAATGTTTCTCTTAAGCTTCTGACCCGTTAATTTATATTGGCCACTAGGCCAACATAAATTAACACAAAAGTGGCCTACAAGTCACCAACTTATTGGTGTTCAAAAACCAACAAAAAGTTATATGGGACAATAAACAATTCTAAGTCCCATTACATGTTTACAAATGATTACAAATGATTCTTGGACTCATTCCTGAAACCAAGCTGGCACTGGACTGTTTCAGGCAAGGCCGAGCTGCTTTATTTATTCTGGACTCATGTTCAGTCCAAGGTCAAACACGAGGATACGAGGTTTGATGCTATGTAGTCCCTTAGGGGAAACTCCTGGTGCGTTGCCACGCTTGGACATGTCTTCCGCAGACATGTGGCAGAGGACATAGTGGGCTGTCTGACAACAGACAAAGAAGAGCAAGCACTTCTCCAGCTGCCTGATTCTCATGTGAGAGCGATGAGAACACACGGAGGGTTAGTCAGAGCTCAGTGGAGACGAGCCGCATGGAGTTAGGCCAAGCAGACGTCAAATGTGGCTTCACAAGAAGCCTTGTACACAGTGAGGGGTCCTTGGTTGCGTTGTATTAGGGTTCCTGTAAACACATATGTCAGCTATCAGGCAGCAAGCGAGAAGTCTGAAAGGTAGAGAAAATACAGAACTGAGGACAATGACAAGCACAAAACCTGAGCTGCACTGATGTTGTGCTGCTCTTATTTACGCTACGGGATGACTGTGGGGATTTCAATGTCAGGTCTGAAGAAAGCAAAAACTTTGCTGAACCAGCAATGGCTGAAAGGGAATGAAATATTTTCTTTCTTGTGGGGGATTTCTGCAGATAAAAGTAAAGTTGCACCTTTTTTATGCTTGCTCCCCGAACAGAAAACAAAACAATAGAACAAAACCCAGATGCAAACATTACTTTTAACTCGATTTCCATGTTCACCCTGAACAATACTTATTAAGTTGGCCTTAAGAAGGGCCTGTTTCCAAATGTCAGCTGGTCAAATCAAATTAAGCTGCTTTGTCAGACCTCCCCCTATGATCCGCCAACATGTATGTCTCACGTCACCTGAAAAATCATGAGCAACACAATTTAATTACAACTAAAAAAAAAAGTGTAAACATCACTCTCTTTCATCCCTTTATGTATGTGGACAAGAAGACAATGTGTTAAGAGGAAATAAATCTGCCTTGACAGCCACATCAAAGGGTGCAGTGAGGGGCTTACTGCTACTTAAGGCACAGGAATGCTGTTGCTAAGCATCAGTCGAAAACCTATCAACCCTTTAAGGACTTTACTATTTTTGAGAGGGGGGCTGAGCAGGTTACTAGAGGCCAGACACTCCACTGTGACAACACCCTGAGAATTCATAAATCCTGAAAAACAACAGATATTAATCGGGCACATGTCAGATTTTAACACAACACAGAAAATCAGCAGTTTTTAGGGCTGGTTTGTTACCACCAAACAGGGCTTTTAGATCTCTGAATTTTAACGCATAAATAAGTAACTATTTGCTGACTATGAACTTCCTCTGCCCTTTTAGGGAGGACATGCTTATTGATGAATTAGGACACACTCCACTGCATAAAGGCTATGAGTCAGTGCAAGCTGCCACCTCCCTGTGAATAAATTCAATTCTTTCATTTTGCCCGGGTGAGGTGCTAAATCACTGGCAGTGTTTGGGAGCAACGGGGTGTCTCTGGATGGCTGGGTAGGCAGCCTGCTATAATTCTGTCCATCAACTTAATTCATTATTTCAGCAGCTGCAGATTTCTCCTCTGAATTACAGAAAGTGACAAGTTTGAGTTCGGTTCAAAGTAGAAAGCTTTCAAGTCAGACTTTGGCTGATCTTGAGGAGCGTGTTGATGACGCCCTGTCATTCACTGCTCTGACAAGAAGTAAATTTTCAGGTCGGAGCGAGGGAACGCGCTCAAGCTCCACGAGTCTCACTTGCAGGAAATAGAAGTGATAGGTGACCTCTCACTAACTGGTAATCCACAGAGTATTAGTCATAACAACAGTGGATAAATCCCTTTGAGAGAGTTGAGTTGTCTATGGCATGGGGCTGCCTGGCCAACAAATCTCCTCTTTTTCTTTTTTTACATCATTGTTGAGATGAAAGAGGAATGGTGCTGCGGATTATAGAAAACAATCATGCATTATTAGCAATAAAAAAAAAAAATACAGAATCGGCTTTGTGAGAGGTCACTCATGACCAATTACCCACTATTTCTAACAGCCAGGAAAAATGACCCACCACTGGGACAGACTCCATCGGTGCTCACAAATGGCCTCAACACTCACAATGAAACCGTTCTAGTTAGAATCTTGTTCACAAGGACAAAAGATGGTTGGTGATGCTGCATCCTGTCAACAACATAGGAAGTTTACTTGTTGTTGTTGTATTGTGTTGAGTTATATTTTCTCTTTCAGTCTGCAGTACTCAAAGTGAGACAGTCTTTGTCATTTGGCATTTATCAAATAATTAAGTCTACAGTTGCTTTTGCTAATGTACGCATGCTAACTGGAACATGTCGCAATTACTAGTCTAACATAGGAGTTTAGCAGTATGTATGCAAAACATGCATGTTAGTTTAGTGTGTAAGTATGCTAACACCAGGTACTAAATATAAAGTACAGCTGAGAGTACCTGGAATGCCAGTATTTTTGCAGGTATTTGATCATAAACCAAGCGTGGCTAGAAATGTCAATCATCATTTGATTATCGCTTCTAAAAGGTTAAGATTTTATGCTTTTCTTGGTTTACCTTGTCAGACAAAACAATTACCTTAACGACATCACCTTTGGCTCTAAGCGGATGAAAGCATTTAGACAAAGTAGCTGCTGCATTTTCATTCATTCTGTTCTTTACTTATTTACTGGCTCCACTGACTCACTCTCATTGTGGCATTCAGTGGGTGGAAGCCACTCTCTTTATTGTAATCAGCTTTCATTCCAGCCCTTTTGATCCTTTGCTTTCTTTTGTGCGACACACCTCATCACCTTTATTTTCTGCCATAATTGCATGGGAAAGATCTCCCCTTTGATACCGTCTGCATGCCAAATCACTATCGGGGAAAAGAGTGTCGAAAAGTGCCATGTGCGCTGTCTGCCTGGAGAATAAAAGAGCTCATACACCTGTGGAAGACAAACAGGGTTTTCAGAGATATGACATATCTATCATCCCGGCGCAGGATATGAACTGTTCTGTCATCGTCATGGTGGAGGGGGCTTTGCATAGTGGAACAGTAGGTGCTGAGAGACATGTGTTGCACATGGTGAACTGTCTGGCAGCTGGAATTTCCAGGTCTGCAACCCTCTCTCACCCCCCACCCCCTTCGAGGCCCATGTCTCATCTCTTGGCTCTAATCTGCAGACACAGTCCTCTCCTGCAGGCTCATCACCGGGCTGCTGAGTGGAGCTGAACAGGATCCTCTGCTCCCCCCCCGGGCCTCCTCCTCCTCATCCCCTTTACCACTACTACAATGTCAACACCCACCCTCCACGCCATCACAAGTGTCAAGTGAGGTTGTCTACTGTCTCCTGCTAACACAGCTGCCAACTATCTCACAGAGGAATTAGGAAGTCTTGGACTTCCAAGGAAATACATAAACAAAAAAAGGTCTAGAAAACTTTTATAATAGAGATATAGATATATGTGAAGCAGAATACAACAAACAAGAAGTATGTCATATTGGTGGGAAAATCATGCTAGTGTTATGATGCTGATTATTAGGCTTTCATTGCAGGTAATCTCAGCATCTGTGAAAGTGATTGCTGAATAATTGGTATTGCACATTCTTTATTGAAGGGGTTTGCACTTTGGCACATGGTTTTTAACACTGTGTGTACACATTTAATGTCTTGGAAATCAGTAATTTTGTGTATCAGCCTTGGACTGAATTATGTTAAAATACCTAAGTAATTCTAGTTAGACTTATTGCTTATCAAGAATAAACTCTGTAAACATTTCCCTTGAACTCTGAACAAAATCAACTCTGGGAAAAGAAAAAAAAAAAGTCTGCACTGCATCTCCTCACACAGAAAGGCAGCCACTGCTTAACAACATAGCAGCAAGATAAGCAGCGTGGATTCTACTGAGAGAATCTGTTATCAGGGATGGTGCTATGCACTGACATTAAGGATAATCATATCTATCAGCACACTGCCAAACATCCCCAAGTGAGCCTGGAGGAGAACAAAGCCTGCATCGTCTCTTGAAGCTAAGGTTACAGGCAGATGATGATGTACTTGTCACTGGGGTGCAAATGATCCACTGCCCAGCCAGCTCCAAATGCAACGAATAGAATCCCCGCAAAGATATGGATATCAGCAGAACAGTTTAGATATCTGCTCATTTCTTTGCTTGATAGCTGCAGCTGGCTTGCTCGTCGCAGTTTTGAACCAGGAAACTGTATGAACACTCCAGTAGCATATAATGAGCTGTCTTAGATAAAATGCAAAAAACAAGTGTTGGGAGGGGGGGGGGAAAGGAAGCTGGATAAAGCAGCCCTCCATCACCTCACTCCCTTAGTGCAAGAGTGATCTCTTTGTTATTTGCACTCACCTTAGAATGAGGGAGGACAGAAAATTCAGTTCAACAGATTTTGGGAGAGTTATATGAAAGTGGAAACAAAGAGTGTCGTGAAGGAAACAGTAATGAATATTGATGGGGAAACTACATGAGATTCCAATGATTATCTCTTTTTTAAGATCTATCATGACAATAAGACCGTAGTCCAGCCGTTACAGTTGCACTTGGAGTATTTCTTTACTGACAAGGCACAAAAAACCAAAGCAAAACAAAAGCAGGATGAGAAGCGTGTGTTGGCAGAAATGTCAATTGCTGCAAGTAATTGCACATCCCACATTTTGTTCGAGGCCATGAGAAAACCAAAACAAAAAGAGTTGGCAGGACAATTTGAATCTGACAAAGTAGTTGAGGTTGAGTCAGTGAATGAATCACTCTCAATATCACAGACCAAAGCACAGCAGTTGGAGAAAAATCCAACATTAGCAGAGACGTGCTCCATCGGCACTGATAAATTGCTGTTCTCTGCACTGTCTTCCACAAGGTTCAAATCAAGATCTCATTCATTATGACGTACAGACTCCCATCACAGGTGTCACTCGTGTATATTTTAGCACATTTTCAGCTCATTTAAATATTTTATAAATCTTTATGTCCAAATGACATACAACATGCACTCAGTAAACCTTTAGATCCTCATCTTAGTTTACTTTGAGCAAATATAGATTTTACTGGTAACAGAAAGAAATCTGTTTTTTAGGTTGTAATTGTCATTAAAGCAGCATGAGTGTTTATTTTACCACTAGGAGGCAGTGATACCCTCAAACAAACAGAAACACAGCACACACTAAAAAAAAAATATATATATATATATTTTGCTTAAATATTCAAAGGACGTGAAAGTGAAATTATCATCTTGTTTTAGAGTGGGGTTAAATAGAACTTTTTTAATAAAAACTAGAGGCGGGTGAAGCTAACCTGGTTCCATATGGGCCAAACAAAGGAGATACTTTACTCACGCAAAACGTCAGGTTTGGAGTTGCTGCTTGAACTGAAAGAGCCATGTTAGCTGCTTTCCCCCACCTCTGTCTCTACGCTAAGCTAGACCTAGCCATTTAACATCTGATGCATTTGATGTAGTGCCTGAAAGCTTAACAATACTACAACTGATATGTCCATGGATAAGCAAACCTGTGTTTCATGTCTTCGTCACCTGCCATCTAGAACCAGACACACAACCAGAACAACCTCACATGGCCTCTCAGGGTCACGCACACACACACACACACACTCAGTCAAGGTGTGGGCAGACAGAATGGGTGTGGAGAGCTCTGAGCCAGACAAGCAGCTCGTCTTGCTTGCAGAGAGAAACAACTATCAGTAGGATCACTCCAATCCACTCCACATGCTGGAGTCTAAACAAGTCTCTGTTTTCATTTCCATAAAGCCGCGCTCTGTCTTTTGTTCTGACGGAGATAAGATGTATAAATTATGAGCAGCTGACAAAGTATACTGGGACGCCTCGGGCAGCTCATCAGTCATGCTCGGCCTGTCAGCAGGTAACTGATGGGGGCCCTACAGGCACAAAGCCCCCTTTTAAGCAAAGGAGGGGGAGGCAGAGGAATTAAAGCTGTTGTTGGAGTCCCGAGCACAACAGCTGACTCATATTTAACAGTCTCTTTAAAGGAGTGAGGCAGACGCCAAAAGCTTCAAGCTTCAGAGTGTTTTTTGTGGCTCTCTCCTCAGGAGTGTATGTCTTGCTGTTGTGCTCTGTCTGCATTGTACAATGGCCGTCAAGCAGCAGGTAGTCATACAGAGAAAGTAGTCTTGAGAGACCACCCAAGAGGAGCCGGAGAGGGGTCTCTGCTAAAATAGCTGTATGACTGTGATAATCTTCAGCTTAATCAAAACTATCAAACACATGTAATCCTCTTTATGTATCTGCAGAGAAGTCCTTGACGCTGCACCCAGTTTCAATAATGGATCATTGAGTTTAATTACAGTGCTAAAGCCCAGTCTGTAAAAGAAGAAGATCTGTTTTATTGGAGTTTTTACACACTGTGTGTATTTAAGAGATAATCGCAATGAGGAGGTGTATCGGGGTAAAGATGACAGGTAAGAATTGATGTCACTTCCTGCAGCCATGGGGGTGGGAATGAGTTGGCTTTATTTCAGCTGGCACCACAGCTCTTGTCTCCCCCGGTCACTGTCGCTTTCCATCCTGTGGGCTCTAATCTAACTAGGTGGATGTAATGAACGTTAACATGAGAGAAAAGTCAACACTGCCAGCAGTATAACCATAAAGATGGCAGTCGGTGCCCAGTGTGAGGGCCAATTACAGTTGCTCCTATGCCATTTTTTCTGCATCAAGTAGACTGAATATTAGAAAGGATATTTTTTATTTAGCTCAATAATAAATCATATTCCTATGAAAAGTGGACTGATGTTCCATTTGAAAAAAAAAAAGCTATAGGACACAGAGTTCTTCTGCAAAAAAGGACAATAAGTTCACCCAGTTTTTGTCCTCTTATCATATTTCTGCAAACCAATCTCAACGGCTGTCTGACATCTGGAAGGACATAAAGTATCACACCTTCATTTGGGCCAGACAGGTACTTTACTGTATCAAATGATGGGGAGTATAAAATTCTCTGAATAGAGTCTTGACACCAGAAAAGGAAAGACACCACTGCCGCTCAAGAGATGTAAAATAATACAGCTTATCTCTGATGCCCAGGAGGAACAGATATGTCCACCGTTGCCAAATAACGGCATATTTCCATATGAGTCATTCAACATGACTGATAAAGCTTAAAAGCATCCCTCGTTCTGCACAGAGCTAAAATAAAAACACACAAGTATTTATGAGAAGTCCCTGTTTCATTTTTCTGGGAAAAAATAAAAAAAAAAAGCTCAGAGTGGAGTTTGGTGATTTCACCAGTCTCCTTAGTTTACCACACAAAATTAATCCAATTCAGAACCAAACTTATGAGCCAAGGTCAATAAAAGTCAAGCCTCGATATCCACAAAATTGAATTTCCTTGTAATTAAAATGAGGACAACTTTGTTTTCTTACAGCTTGCCTTCTCAGGGAGCACTTGACCCCAGGTTCTGTATCACAGTGCCACAAGTTTACAAAACGGTTTATGGAGTTTTTTTTTTGTCAGCTACAGGGCGTAGGAAGCACTAAGGTTCACTTATAGACTCAAATCAAAGAAAAGAAAAAGAAAGAGAAATTAATCTAATCTGTTGGTTAATGCCCACACAGGCCAAAGGCTACTAGCAGAAATATCTGATGTGATGTTCCTGAGATACTGAACTAGGTTTTACTCTATTGCATACTTGCATAGTTACCAGTAAGTTCTTTTTATTCCAGCTGATAGGCAAGTTTTAAATATTACAGCAAAAGGATGGCAAATTGGACCCATTGGGCCACATTAATCAATATAATTGCAACATTCACCAAAAACTAGACTGATATCGTTGATGAATGTGTGATTATTAAATTCACAGAGATGATGCTTCTGGAAGATCTACTTATTTAAAGAGCTAGAGCAATGCCTGACCTCTTCTCTGACCATAACATGAACCCAGGAAGACTATCACCTGGAGCACAACGTATGAGAAAGTGCATGCTTTGATGTTTATGAGGTCATCCAGGTAGAAAAACCAGATTAGTGATAAAGGTGACAGACAGATGGTGGATGGGGAAGCTCCAGTAACAAAGAGCTTCAATACAAATGGTCAATACGTCAATCTGAAAGGGCTAATTATAACTCACGGGCTGATCTTGATTGATCGCCGCAGAGCACAATTACCAACCTGCCTACATTAAACTGATGTATGAGTGTTTTAGGTATTACAGCTCCTGAAAGTTTAATACATTTCTCATTAAAGCACTGTTAGTACTGTACAGTGAATGTCCTTTGTGGGTCTGATATAAAGGTGACACCGAAAAACACATGAAAGCGAAAGAACACTTGGACTGTGACAAGAACATGCCCACGTCAGCTTGTAGCCTCGCTCTGAAGTGCTGCAGAGAAGGACTAAAGGTCATTTGTGTCCTTTCATCACAAAAGGTGAAAAAACAGCGTGACAAGAACAGCAGCATCTTCTCGGGATCGTTAGAACCGCATCTTTAGAACAACCTTGTAAAAAGATAACCTTCAGTTGCTTAACTCTGCATCACTATATGTCAAATTGACTTTTAATCAATACTGGGGACAGCTTACAATAATTGTTCTTCATATCACACTGACACATGCTTGAGGAAATGAATTATCTGTTGGTTTATTATACGGTCAGGCTGTTGATTGGTCAGTTGTTCTGCAGGTAAATTGAAGTTATAAATTGTTTTTTCTAAAATATAAAATGGAATTATAGAATATTTGAAGAACAACACACTGATCCCAGGAATTGCACATACTGAAGGGTTGAATAATATGTAAACAATAATACACAGCAAGGGATCTTGACATCCTAAAATAGCCATGCCTGAACAGCTGCAAATGAGTCATTAAGTTGTATTTTCCATGGCAAAGGCACATTTAGATGTTTGTATCCAGTTTCTACTGAGGTAACTACTCCTTCAGTACGGCTTTAATGTGACTGAATACCTTGATTTGTATTTGTCAAAAACAAAAATTCCCATTTCAGAGAGACTAAACCACAACCCTTCCCTTTCCCTGACCCCCTCCCCCAAGTCATTTTTGGGCCTAAACCTAATCAAGCCTTAACCACAGGAACGTCAAACCAAAAAAACACAATATTAATAATCTTTTTAACTGTTTTAGAGGGGACTGAAAAGCAATACTGTCCTGCAGTTTTGAGCAAAGAAAAAAAAACCCAAATAGAATAGATATATATGTATGTATATAATATGCCAAAACCTTTTTCACCTTGGACAACTTATTCGATGATACCAATATATATTCATATGTCTGCGATACTCCAGTATAGCATATAATATAGGGCTCTTATTTTGTTGGTTAGTTTGCTGAGCATGGTGTCCATAGACTATGTGTATTTCACATTTTAATTTTTTCTGCAAAATACACAATGTCACAAAATAAAATTACCCGTACAGGAATGGACTTTATGCACATTGCCCTTATGTGTGTTCGTACAGAGAAAGAGAGAGTGAGAGTAGGTGAGAGGGGAACTGCTATGGAAACAGAAAGGGAAAGCAAACGAGTGTGTGTTTGTGTAAGTTTGTACCAAAGCAGCCACTCTATCTATTCACATGCAGCCCAAAAGAGTTGTCTCAGTAACAACAATAGTGGCTAACATGATCTTTCATTACAGATTGAGTAAACAGTGTAACCTATCAGTGCTGTCAATCAACATGATTGATTGTAGCCTGTCACAAGAGAAGAGTGACATGTCAGGGGAGAAAAAAAGTTTTTTTCTAACAAAGCACAGTGCATTCATGCTGCCACAGAAAGTGGTGATTAATGTGTTCTCACTGGGTAATCCCACACCCCTGGCTAATGAAGGAGGAATCTATCATCCACACTGCGGTGGCAGATGTCGTGAGGACACCGATCCAAGTGCCTGGGAACAATTTACTTTCTTTTCTCTAATTGTTTCTGAAAAGTGTGACAGTTTTGGAGAAAAGCACTCAAGTCGAAAGCTCCTCAGGGCAGAAACAACAATGTACAACTACGACGACCACCACTTCAGCATACGAACCAACCGCCGTCCACCTAAAAGTATCACTTGCTGCGAACTGCAAACACTCAGAGATAAGAAAAACCCACCAGACCATTTTCTGCAGCTACACTATGGATCGTTGTCTTTCTCTGTGCTTCCTGAAATAGTACAAAATGGCGTGAAAGAAGAAACCTACGGAAATAAACAATACATGTACTGTATTTCCCTGCATAAACTGACCTTATATTCTTTCGTGCTAACAACAGAAAGTGCAGAGTTCATAAACAGCTCATTCCTGCTTCATTAGGCTGGCTACACATTATAATCACAAGCAAAGCTAGAAATTAAACAGCAATTAGACAAAAAGGGTTGAAGCTCGGGGATCATCATTCATGTCCCTAAAGAACACCATGTCTTACAAAACAGCCAGTGGTACATGAGCCAGAAGAAAAACAGCTCAGGATTCACTGTTGTTTGTTAAGCCTTTGTGTCCGTTGGTTATAGTACTTTTATGATTTATTTCAGGCAACATAAAAAAGCAGACAAACATTTCAACAGCTTCTCTCACCACATTGTTTCAGCACACTCATTAAAAACGGTGCTAGGTAGGCAGTGTGCCTTTTATGTTTGGGAACATAAGCTCTTATTAGCTCAAAAGGGGGAAAACAGCAAAGTCCAAATGTGTCGCAGCTGTCTGTCCTCACATCATTTAATTTAATCTGGTTTCATGCCTGTTCACATTACTGGCCTGATAAAACAGCAACACTTTCAAACATCTGCTTGCTCGGGGAGCCTGTTGATTATTCATTCAGCTGGAGGTCAGATGGCACTCGGCTCACACAGCCTCACACCCGAGCTAATAAATCAATTTCTGCAGCAATTATGAGTAATCGCATGTGCTTTAAAGTTTAACAGTCTGCTTTACGAGGTGAAGTTTTGTGTGAATTACGCGAACAAGTTGAGTCATTGCACTAATTGCACTTGTTTTTGTGAATGGTGAACTACGTGTGACCTCCCTACATACAGTGCAGCCCTTCCCTCTGGCACTTTGGGTTATAACATGTGGAGCTGGAGAGATTAAAAAGCTCAAGCTGTGGTGTGGATCTAAACTTTTCACACATCCAATAAAGAGGAAATACTCCATCAGGTATTCTGCTGACTTGATAAAGAAGATTTAATATGTGCTGATGTTCTGTTCTACATGTGTTTGGGGTGTTATCCCGACTAATGAAGGAGCTCAGTGTCGGACCACCAGTATGGTCAGTATGTAATGGCCTGAACTTGTGCACCATTCATCCATCTTCAAACCATCCCACAGAATATTTTATTGGCTATTTTATTTTATCATTTATATCTACCACCAATGCTAAATATAAATGCTTCACTTTGGAGTCAAGTTTGTGAGGGATGACATAGTTGAGGTAGTCAGTTGCACAAATTTGTGTGGCAAATTCTGCAATTTTCCACACCTGCCCTTTAAAAACTGATACAAAAACATTACAAAAATTGAATCAAACTGACTGAGTTGAGACAGTCAGCAATTGAATTCATGTTACAGTAATGCCAATGCATGCCACTGTATCATCAAATGGTTATTGGAATTTCAGTGATATAAGGTCAAATTACACAAGTAAAACTTTAAAACTGTAAAACTTTCTTGTTTAAGAGACCCAAAATTTCACTTTCATCTCTGTGCAGATAAAAACTAAAAAGAAAAAAACTTTTATAATGATTTTGCCCTCTAAAGGACAAAAAAAACAAGAAAGGCTTAGACAAATGAGGCCACATAACATAACATTTAGACTTGTGTAAGCGAAATTTGGTTTGTTGATACAATTTTACATGCAGTGGCTGTTGTACAGGAAAAAATACTGCATGCAGTTGAACAAAAGTGAGGACAACCAAAATAAACAGTAAAGACAAAAGTAAAGATGATAATGTAGTCCGCTTTTGGCTGTGAACACGGCTCATATCCAGCTGTTATCATAACCAAAACAACTGGATGCACTCCTGATGATCTCATCGAGGTCCAGTCAGATAAACACTGGTGTTTAGATTAAGCATCAAAGGCCTGCCACAAAGACAAAGTACCTGGCAGAAGTGCTGAACTATGGGCTTGTTGTTTGAAGAGAGAGAGCAGAGTGAGGTCAATAACTGACTTCAAATGGCTGAAAAATGTGCCTGGAGAACTGGCAGGTGGTGCTCACAGCATTAGGGTTCAGATAGGGTGGAAATGTTGCCAATCCGAGATATGCTCTGATGGGAGTGTAATTTATATGACTGTCTAAACTTTGTCTCACATTGAAGGTATTTACAAATATTATCTGACTGAGGTCTCTGGGTCTATGACCACCGATTGTTACAGTACACCATAATGCAGACTGCTTGAGGTGAGAACTTTTGCTTCTGGAGCAAAACTTTGCAAAATTTCATTTCTAACATTGACGTAGTGTAGCTACTGAGCAATATCAACGTACAGCAGACACCTCTTTGACTTGTGCTGCACAATGGAGTGTAGAAGCCCATTTTATGTTCCTTATGCATCCTTATTTATTTATTTGTTTATTTGTTCATTCATTCATTCATTCATTCATTCGTCACACCAGAGTGATGAGGACAGTTCTTGGATGTTAGAAAGCATGAAATTTGGTACAGAGGTTTATATTCTCCACATGTTGAACCATAATAACTTTTGTAATCCCTTCACTTTCTACCTAGCAAGATCGCCAAGTTAGAATACACTGTAGGTTTGTCCCTTTTTGTGTTTGTTGACCAAATCTTATATATAAAACTTATAACATTCCCATCAGCCGCAGCTCTACTTTAAGTTGCAAGTTTAAAATTTTAAGCATATTAACCCATCAAATGAAGATAGTGAACGTTGTACAGCATCTTAGCATATTCTATGTGAGCATGTTATTAAGCTGATGTTAGCATTTAGCCCAAAGTAGGTATACTAAGTAGGGATGCAAGGTAGGTAAGTAGGTACAATAAGCCTTGTTATTAGAACAATGCTAAATTGAATAAAGCAAAATTAAGATCGTATACATGACATTATTCTCCTTTATCTCCTACAATTGATAAATGAGAACAGCTAGCAGAGATTTTATTCTATTTCATAATGGTGAGCCCACTTTAAAATTAAAATCAATGGAAAGACAATGAAATGTATACCTAGCTCAGCGTATATGATGTTAAAGACAAACCCTCCCTACCATCTGATCGCTGGGAGCAGTGTGATGCTACATGGTTAAAGCAGCGGGGACCACATTAGTCATGACAAAGTCAGAGAATGCCACAGAGCAAACAGATTTGAAATATTTCAGATTTTAAAAGTAGATTCGACCCTTGAGCCAAATTTAACAAATTAACAATATAAATCGCAATTTCTCTACACAGCACTTAATGAACAAAGACACAGATCTCAGTGCTCCAAGAGATGCCCTTTAGCATCTAATAATGACTGATGAAAGAGAAAATGGTAATGTAAATCAATCAAATCATAAATTTCTTTGAGGGGACCATACAAGGTCAAGCCAAGGTAAAACTGCACGGTCTGAAACTAATTAAGCAATTACAAGCTCCATGTATGTGCTTTGTCGCTCCAATGTGTAACACTGTCAAGTGGAAGAACGCTGCACAGGCTGGACGGATGCTGTCTACTTTGATGTAGGCTTATGCATATGAAATGAGGTCAGATCCTGGTCATTAAAAAGAACTCCTTTACTCGGGATATCACGCTATGAGAGGCAATTTCTTCAAAGGGCTCTTACTTTGGAGATTTGTAAGGGATTATGACAGGAAGGCATGTATAAACAAAGCAATGTGAGAAGAAAAGGAAAATGGGTCAGATAATGCCCTCTGTCACAGTTATTACACATCTCAATTACTCAGGCCGATGAGAACGCTAGAAGTTACAGGGATCATTTGCCTGAGTAAGAACACAGGACCAGTCCCACAGCCGGTCTGCTCACATGTCATTTTATATTTCTTCGATGATATCTGAACTCGGTTGAAATCGTTTCTATTTGCTTGCAGTTTCTTCCCTGCTGAAGATGTATGAAGTGCATATACTGTAGGGAAAATACAATGAGGGAAACGAGCTGGAAACAAAGTTGAGCAAGTGAGATTATGTAAATGAACCATAGAGACAGCTAAAAACCAACAAAACCAGGAAGATAAACTAATATGCAATACCATACTATTAATACATACCCAAAGTACCTCTAAAACCACAACAACCACAGGAATTTCAGGAATATGTGTTCACCCAGTTTCACTGTACCGAGCCTTTTAGTTCAAACGGTGATGCGAAATAACATGGTAGAGTTACACAAATACTTAACTGAAATAGTTTTAAGGTACTTGAACTTCAGGATTTTCATTGTATGCTACGTAATACCTTTGCCAAACTGTATTCCATTTTTACACTGTACTTTCATTCAGCTACATTCATCAGACAGATACTTATTTTGAAGATTATCATCTTATAAAACATGATGTCACTGAGCAAGCAGCCAACTGCATGTAAGGTAGTTAAAATCACCTGGAAGGGTTCATTTTGCATAATCAGTACTTGATACTTGCATACATTTTGTTGAAAATTTCTTCTGTAGGTCTACTTTTAGTTTACATTTTAAAGTTTTTTAAAGTTTCACTGCTACAACTGTCAATTATATTTCAACTTAATTCAACTCAAATGTCTGAAAACAGTGAAAAATTATAAAGTCCAAAATCCAAAGACCACAAACAGAAAAAAAGAAATTAAAGTATTTGTACAGTTACTTTCAGTAAAGCTAACACACAATATTTTCCACCACTGAGTGCAAATTATAAATAATCTGCTTTTAATTGTTTATTTTTTTATGCGTTGAGAAAAACAAACCATGTAACTGCGCTGTACTGCAGTCTATATTTGCTTTGGCCTGCTATCCCTGACCTGCCTCTGCCAATCCATTGTCAGCCCCTTGTCCATACCACAGAGACAATGGCCCATTCTTGTACTAATGCGTGGCTATGTGACATATCATAAATATTCCATCAGAGGAGCCTGTGAAGCTGTCAGTCAGGGGATAATGCCTCTCGTCGGCATCAAACCAACCACATATGTCTCCGAAGCAAATCATTCCTTTAAGGTATTCCTATATGGTAAATGATTCATAGCGCCTGCATTGTTAAAAACAGCACTTAAGGGAGGACGGTTAAAGTAAATATAAGTCATGGTGAAAAAGCTTGTAGCATAATCTGAGACTGTCTGAAAGCATATTAATGCCCAGGGTTGTTAATGGATACAAAGGACTCAGAAGTGTTTTAGTCTGAATAGATCTGTCCTGGCACCCTTCAAAAACTTTGAACAGTCAATTAACATGACACAGTAAGCAACCTGAAATTCTTCTAATTATTGCAGATTTGTTGATACTATTTTTGAAGCATCATAGCCAAGAATAAATGAATTCTCCATACATTTTATATTTTCTTTAAAATACAATCGATGCTTCAATGTAACTTTTAATTTAACTTTAACATCACTATTTCAGACAGGAAATCAATGCAGGAAATACAATTTAAAAGTACAACATGCCTCAACTGCTGATTATGCAGTTTTGTAAAGTCAATAGCATCAGCTTTCATTAATGATGTATAAGTATCAAACTATATGACATAATGCCAATTTAATATAGTTGTCATGTTGCATGTAGTCATCTGTCATCAGAAGAAAAGAGGTATGAGTAAATATCTATCAGAACAACAGCCTTCAGGGTGGCGTTAGCTATTGAACAGTGACTTCAATAACACTCTGAACTCCAGACACACATATTGTTCAGACTATAAGTCATTTCCTGCCATTCAAAATTCACAAATCCTCTCAAAATGGTGGTCACGGACAAAAGGAGGGAGGTACAAGGTAGGTTGAAAATTTGGCATGTTGTGAAAGCAACCAACTGCTCTGTCTGTGTTACTTTCCTCTCTGGGCTGAGGTTGTATAGGTCCAAAACATTAGGGTGTTGACAAAATGACAAAGCACAAACAAATGACCACTTCACATTGTATCCATCACTGATACATTGTCCTAATTGGAAAATGAGACCCTTGGTATCGAAACACAAAACCACAGACACAATGTGCTGGAATATAAATGTACCTCTGCAAGGTTGCTACGTTCACCATGAACCCTTTTACCCATGGAGTCCTAAAGTGTTCAATCTTCACTGAATTAGTAAGTAATTATGAAGAAATTAATTAAAAAATAACTCTTTAGTAAGAAAATCGTATAACAAACTTAATTAATCATTCTTATTTTCTTCTTTATTACTGTTTTTGAAGAAACTTTTACTGAATGACCTGTCTTTTTAAAGTCATTTATTTCATCTTCTTAATTTTCACGACAACCTTTCATACTATCCCATGTCTCCTGCCTCTTAAGCTAGCAAGCTGCTAAATTTAGCCAGTTAGCTAACGCAACAAAAATGCCACAGTAATTCTGAATCAAAAAGCTACAGACTGCTGCTATACACTAATCAGGCAGGCAACCTCTCCTTTTGCTTTTGCTCAGGAATGATCCACATACAATCCACCTAGCTTCCTGAGGAGTGAGGCTAGACTGAGTCAAGTCAGTGTTAGCATTGTTAGCAAACTCCTGTTGGCCAAGCAGCTAATCTACGAGGTGCACAACTGAGTGAAAATTGTGAAGGATGCTGAAGGAAACAGCAAACAGCCCTAATAAAGGAACAATATATAACAACAGAGATTGGTGAAAGTGTAATCATCAAATATAATCATAATCATAACTAAATTTAACACTTTACTGCAATTCTGCATGTGGTTTGTCCAAGTGGTGAGCAAACATGCTTAGCAAAATCTGTTAAAATCTTGTGAAAACACCAGAATTAATTTACTTAAATTCACACTGTAATTCATCTGATAATTCTTTTGTAATTAAGGTGACAGGTCAAAACATCTCAAAAGTGACTTACAAGCTTGAGAGCTACAGTTACTGTTTATTAGCTAATTCATCACACCTCACAGTATAATAAAAAGCTCTTTGCCCTTGTAGAAAATGCAGGAAAACTAATGAAAGGCACTGACTGGCTGTGCAATATTATACACAGTATTATACTAACAGGACTCTCATAACATACAAATGAATATCCACAAATCATTGAATACATAGTTGGTTTCACTGAATGTTTACTCACATACACTGACTGTAAGAAACATTATAAAATGTGCCAAAATACAATAAATTCCTTGTTAGTTTTCAAAATGCTTTTTCTATTTCCACTAGAGGTCTCTGTCGCTCACCCCCTTCTGTTCATAGCATATCCCTATATCCAGGCAAATATAAATATAGTCCTCTGCCTCAATAAACACTACTGAGGAAGATGCAGGAAAATAATTTGAATAAAACTGATTAAAAACATGTATGTAGAGTTGCATGGAAGTTGGCACCAGATGAGCTCAGACCAAGATAAGAAGCTGAACAGAAAAAAACTTCCTCTTTTAAAAAATTGTTGAAGCTCTGTGTAACTTAGAAAAATCAAATTAACCCAGTGACCCATAATTTTACAGTTCCTGAATACCCCAAACAAACATGGTTTAAAATGAGTCAAAGATTTAGGCCTCTCAGAAGAATGAACTACAAGCATCGGCAGAGGTGGGATGCCTGGCATGGCAGGGTATTCTTTACACACTGGCAGCATGAGCGATGTGGGTCACTTAGCGAATGGCAAGGATTCAAAACAAAGAAAAGACCCAAGCAATGGGGTCCACTGGATAAATTTGTCAATGTCTTGTGCCTTTAGGCACCCAGCCTTGCCTGACCCCAACCTCCATTCTCAAGATAAATACCTCTGTCACCATTCACCTTCAGTCCCTGGACACAAATTTAACTTGTCATCCATCATCCTTGTGCAGAGGTATAATTTTCTCCCCTCCCAGTAATGAGTTTAAGACCTCCAAACAGGCCAGGGATGGGACCATGTCACTGAACATGACAAAGCATTTTGGAATCCAGATTTTTTCTTGGTTATTATTTGTATAAAATGACTTGATCTCACACTCCCTACCGGAAAGCTTGCCAACTGGATAAATGATTGACTGTGACATTCATTGCAACTGTGGGTCCATACAAAGTTCAAGCCGTGGAAGGTGTAAAGCTCCGGGTATTTGTTTCCCTCAAATGGCCACGGCTGACAATCTTGTATGATAATGTGCCCACTGTACATCAACTTAATTGACACTTAAATCTGTCAGTAGCCTTACAAATGCCGACCTTCTTTGGGGAACAAATCCTTTTTAATGTGCATTCTTTGTGAGTGATTGTGTGTGTGCGTGTGTGTGTGTGTGTGGGGGGGGGGGGGGGGTCAGTGAGGATACTAATGACATAAAGAGAGAAAGCTGTCAAGATAAACACCATAAATAGTAAAAGCACAACTCATATCTCCACTGTACATAAAGCAAGCAGCCTCTTCAGCCCAAATTACAATACCAGCAAAATGTATTATAAATGTATGTATGGATATTCCTATAAATAAAGTTATTAAATATAGCAGTTGGCTATACACACTAAGGAAAAAAAATCAAATTGCTTCCAAATCCCTTTTCACCTGTCTGATTAGGATATTTTTGCCATGTAATGTTATTAGCAGCCTGGTTAAAATGGAGCCGCTGTGCACTGGGGGTTGGCTTATTAATTGTTGTTTTCGTGTCACCACTGCTGTGTGCACCCAGTGATTTAATCAGCTAAATTCACTGCCATGGGAGCTGCGGCGCGAGCCAGGTTTAATGCTATAGGTGTAATAATAATATATTGGCAATGAACCTGTCATTCCAATTCATTTCTGAGAATGATTTGCATATATGCGTGCTGAATAACGCTGATTAGCCAAATGGGATGAAGTTATTATCTGTCTCCTTCATTGCATTAGCGTTGCTGTGTCATTAATTCAATTTTCACTTACCTCTTGGAGCCCCTGAATGTCTGCTCATCATGAAAGATTGTTTTAACTGGTTGACAGTTTAGGGTAAAATAGTAACCCTGTTGTCCCCTGGACATTGATAAGCACTGAGTTGTGTGTGTCACTGTGTGAGCTTTCTGCTTCCTGCTCTAAGGGCAATAATGACCTGGGGGCAGCAGCTTCTATCTCCCTCACAGGTACAATCTTGTTTGCTTCAGTCCCCTGTAGATTCACACCTTATGCTCCCCAGAGACCTGATGTGGCTTCTTTATCCGCACCTCAGTCACCTACCTCGTCCCCTTCTCTAATCACAAAGCATCTCGCAGATCTTAAGCTCTGCATTATCTGGAGGGGCAAGGCCTCTGGTACTCGCCGCAATTAACCTGGGGCCTTGTTACGAAAACACTCAGTACAGCTAGTCAGTCTCCATGGGAGAATAGTGCCAACGAGGCCTGGCTACCTCATATCCATTAATGATGTTAACAGTGATGGCAAAGACTTGAGATAACGCAAATACATCTCAGGGGGCCTGCATCCCTGATTCCAAAAAAGCTGGAAAACATACTCATAGAAAATGTGTGACAGGCTCTGGTTAAACTGTTCTCAGTAAACATAGTTTGTTTACAAATTATTGCATTCTATTTTCATTTATGTTTTACACAGTATCCCAACTTTTTTAGAATCAGGGTTGTACTCACATTTCCTACAAGGTGTAAAAATGTTAAGCTGACTGCTATAAATAAAAAAAATCAGATTTTCACCATCCAAAACAGCAAGGTCAAGTGAAATTTCAACATGATGTCACAAAGTGACGCTGCCATTATTCTAAATCCCTTTCCCAAGGTGGAAAGATTTCAAATTGAGGCTCCTGCAGCCATGTCTGCTCACAGCCAATCCACTGAATGACAACAGACAGCTACAGTGATGCAGAGACGGGCGGACAGAGATGGATGGATCGATAGACCACTGCATATGCGGACGTGCCTATTGATAAACTCCTGCTGACAACAGGCGAACACTTTGGGCTCATCGGTGGAAATGTCAGTCATGTTGGCCATTAGTTTGCATGCATTTCAGGTTGGATGTCCTCAACCTGTGACCGAGGGGTACTAAGGCCAGCCTACGAGGTCCGTAACATGCCAAAACACTTTTTTATCACTTGTCAAAACTGATTCCACTTGGTGTCAGTCCAGGCTTCTCGACTACTGTATGTGACAAGGAATAATGCAGCCTTGATTTTTGACAGTGACAAACAGATAATGTATGCATGACGAAATGGGTCTGATGTTGCTATCTCATCCATGAATTCAGATGCTTCAAACATGTTGCAAGTGGCATAATTATTCTAACCAACAGACCAAAACCCAAATATTTTCAAATAATAATTATATGATGATTAGAACATCTATAGTTTATTTTTTGAAAAAACAAACAAACAAACAATTAAATAATTGTTTACTTTATAAAATAGCAGTGCAAGCTACAGGTATAATCAAATGTATATGAAAGGCAGGGTTACTGTTTCGGTTTGTTCTTAGCAGTGTAATTTTTTCAGGTTTTCAGCAGAAAAAATCAGTAGCCAAACATGAAAAGACAACTCCAAATGAATGTTATGTTGCTCTATATCTGCAAGAAGAGAAAATAACCAGCTGAGCTAATCGCAGTCTTCCCTTTTTATGCCCCAAGTAATGTCGAGTGCATTTCTACTCAAACATTGTGTTGTACTTGAAAAATCAGCGTAAACTCGAGGTTATGCTCCAACCACTGACAGGTAAAGGCTTATCATTGTCAGGAGCTCCCAACTAGCTCCAGAATGGAGAAGTCATGTTTATTCTAACAAGGCTGTTCTCGGTTGGGAGTGGCAGACAAATCTAAATTCTGCTCAGGGAGCAGAGAGAAAAATGCCTGATGAATTTGTCAATACTGCAGGAGTGATGGGCCTCATATGTGTGTAATGGACTGGATGCTTCTCAGTACAGATTGCCTGTCGAGATAGGAAACTATAATGAATGGCAGTGTGTAGTATGGTTGTAAAAAAAAATAAGGCTTAAATATGAGGCTCTTTACCTTCATTTAAAAGAAATGACGTTGGTTAAAGTCCCCACACTTTGTTTTGCTTCCCGGATAAATCTGATCCAAATTAAGTTACATAATACAAACATATATAAACATAAAAGGCGGTCAAGCGATGTTAGCGCAATAGGAATTCTAGTGTCTTTATTGTTGGTTTTGTGGTTACCCTTATGTTTACATTTGGATCACAGACTGTACCTTTAAAGACAGTGTGATATGCTACATGCTGAAAAGTATTCTTTACTGACTATAAATTTCAGCCAAATTCAGCTATAAAACTGATTGATCATAACTGAATTTCTTTTATTCCTGTGTATGCCACATAAACGATGTAAAAACGTTGCAAAGGATTTAAAACATTTGCAACGCTTTGTTCTGTCAGTCCCAGGGTTAAAACATGTGACAGTTTCAATGTAATGGAGGCTCCACTGGGTTCAACTTCAGTCTGTCATTCAATTTCAAATCACAGACTGCACATTTTAAAAGACTGTTGTATGCTAAACTGCAAGAGCTCAGGACTATCCTAAAATAAAACCCAGTGCTAAAATCTAATGTCCTATCATTGTTATTAAGAGTAGAAAAACTAACTTCACAAGTGAACACTGGCTGCCTGCATGGTCACAGTTTCTAAGGAGGGTTTAACAGAGAGGCAGTCCTGTGAAAAAGGGTTTAAGTAAAACCTTGGATGAATAATAGACTTCTTCCCAGGCAGCAGCACTCTTGGTGGTAGGAGGTTAATATTCTCACATGTCATTAGGTCCGCTGGCTCGACTGATGGCTCATTGAATCAGGCAGCAAATGATTTCCTCATGCTGCAGAGGACAGAGCACTTCAAAGGGAAGGGGCTGAGGTCAGGACAGCACTCCGCTTTGATTAATGACCGGGGCTCAGCAGAGGTTGCCTGTAGGTAAGAATGTGACGGTGAATTGGATGTGAAGGGGACCGACTTTTAAGCTAGATTTGACCCACCTCCAGAAAAACTTGCAGATACAGTCACAGGGGTTGTGTTGATGGGTTGTGACTGAAAAGCTTGCTGACCCTCAGGCTTATATGATCATAAAAATGAAACTTGCCAACTGTCAGGCTTATCAGACATGCTAGTACTGTTTAATTATTTTACACTTGAATAAAAAAATACAAAAAAGCTGCTACTGCCTTTAGATCCAAACATGAATGTGTTTTTTTTTCCACCCTGGTTTAGGAGCATTAACAAATTACTAAAGATTTTTCATTAGGGTAAAAGTTAATTTCTTTACAAAAAATATAAACTGAAAATAGAACCATCTGACTGTTTAACTGGAACTAGGCTCGAATGGGGATTAAACACATCACCACCTGGGCTGTCATTCTCCTGGGCCCCATTATCACCCTCCTTATTAGTTTTTGACTCAGCAGAACAAAACGTGACCGCCTCAATCTTTGATCTCTCACGCGCTGACACAAAACCTTTCAAGCCTCCCAACGTTCCTCTGCTAAGGTAATTAGCACTAATTAAAAGGTTTCCAGCTGCCTTGTATGCATTACTTTTTTGTTCCTCCACAACACATTGTCCTCACAGGTGCATTTCCTATGTTTGCTGTGGGCACATCACTCACATTGCTCTCCACTTGTTCACAGAGCATGATCAAGGAGATTAGGACTATTGTTCAAGGATGGTAAAGGACCGAAATGCCCAACTTATTGCCAATGGGAAACCATTATAGGAGTTCAACACATCTGGAGAAAAGGTTGGGTTTTTTGTATGACTTGCCCATAAGCAAAGGTTACGCACAACAGAAGAGTGAGTTTCACAAAAACTCAAACTCTACATTTTAAAGATTTAAAATGCCATTGACAGCAGTTTCTGTCAATAAATAAATAAATGAATGAATAGAATTTAAAAAATTGAAGACATTCCTGTTTAGATTAGAAATGTTTTTATACCTTCACACCCTAAGAGAATGAGATGTTGGGTCATTTTGTAACATGCTCATGTCTTCCCTAAAATGTGAAGCTCTCGGTTTGTCTTGAAAGCATATTAAACTTCTCGAGTGACAGAAGTGTTTCCTGTTGCCTTACCTCTCAGCAACTGCAAAAGAACCAGCTAACCACATGACGGCCAATCTTGTAAATTCACTTGCAAGTCAAGGAGCCCATAAACATCATTAACCATCATTTCCCAGCCCACTTCAGCTACATGTGAAGCGTTCTTTATTGTGTAATGAGCCAAGAATCTGAAAAGATTGCCACTTCAAAGCCTCTCTTGAAAGCTGTCGCCCATGCAGCCTGCTGACATGTCAAGCTGGGATTAAACGTCCCCCCATAATCATTTCTTTGTTTTCAAATGAGCCCATTGTTTATCTGCACCTTGGGTGACAGCCATCAAGGGCACATAGCACTGCGGAGGCTCAAGAAGTGGCAATACAGACACTTCATGTGATTGTAGGGGAATCACTTCAGCCCATGTTCAAAGTTTTTTTTTTATTTTTGTAGTTAAGTTCAGGGGTGTCCACAGCACTTTGAAATTAGATTTATATTTGTGTGACTGCAAGGATTTCCTACCAAAGAAAAGGCAATTTGGACAATCTAATAGAAGGAGATTTTGATATGCAGATGATTTTGGACTGGAAGTGGCACTTGTACTTCTGAACAGACACCTAAATTTATGTTATATCATCACTTGGGGTGCCTACAGAAAAAGAAACTTCCTCGTGTGGAACATACAAAAGTCAGTCGCTCTTCCTTTTCTTTTGCAAACCATTTTAGACTTGATTTAGAGCACACGAGAATGACCGTAAGTCTGATTCAAGTCTTGCCTCAATTGTTATGCAGGGAGATGCTCCCTCCATCTTGTCTTAGAAAAAACAGGCCTTTGTCCAAGACCAGCAGTGTGTCATCAACTCTGGGCTTCCAGTGAAGCAGGAACATTGAGCCCAGACAGCAGGGGGACACTTCTCAGGGCCTTTAAGAACTACAGTAAATCTTCAAACAATTTATCCAAACAAAGGGCGCTGTGTAAGGAGGGAGAAAAGACACAGGAAACAGATGAATAAGCAACATCAATTACCAGGCCCTGACCTTGAGAGGCCTGGACCAAGGCGCACATTTCACACCAAATGACTGGGGATTGGGGCTGACAAGCCTGCAGGACGAGAGGCGAGCCCTCACAACGTTAGTCGACAGGCATTTCTTAGGGGCCAGTTCAAATAGGGGAAGAGAGGGAAGAGGATACAGAGGGAGGTGCAGGTGAGAGGTAAAAGACCTATGAATGAAAGATCACCATAATAGATGTTGGTTTATTTTAAAGTGAGACAAAATGACTCAATTTGAGCACTTAGCCTAACAAAATGGGCCCCAGTGAGATACAAGAGAAGCATGGAAGTGGACAGCCAAATCAGTCTCTTGATAAGTAGGAGCCTGTGAAGATGTAACACATTATCAGCATGTCACTTCTGTCCCATCCTGCCAGCTCACTGGCTCACTCTTTTCGTACAGATGTTGATTCAGCTCTGTAACTACCTGAAATACTACCTACCATCACTGCCTGAACTGAAACAACAAGCTGAACCACTGAAAAGGGGAATGGCCTCTTGGCCTCGTAATACTCTCTCTGTGTGAACACTGTACTAATTAATTGCCCAACAACATACCCTGCACGATGACATGCGGTTGTTCTGAACAAAACAGTAGGTTTGTGCTCCTTGCATAACAAACACAGCACACAAAATGTGTCACTTCCAGTTAGACAGGGAAGCAAAAGGTGCAAAGCCCAGAATGAAAAAAAGAAACTGACAGAGTGAAGGTGCAGTGACACAATAAGTCTGGATCATACATTTAAATCCTGCATCATTGATATTATTATCTCCTGACTACTGGCACTAAAAAAAATAAAATAAAATAAAAAAAATAATCAGTCTGTTAAGTTATTTATGAAGCAAAAATGCCAAACATACTGGTTCTGTTTTCTGAAATACTGCTTCTTGGTGTTATATAACTGTAAACACTCATCACCTGCAGCTCTACTGACTACTTAGCAGCCTTATAATTAAATAATAACAAGAATAATGAACAAATTAACTATCTGTCTTGTGGTATGCGTAGCTGACCAGTCTCTGAATTGATTGTTTGTGAGCCACAAAAGTGAAGCTCAGTGAACTGCTAATAAAGAACCTGTGCACCGCAGCCATACCTGAAACCATTAACAAAGTCAAATAACTGAAGCCCTGCTCGAATTTGTGCACCCTCCAATTACAAGGCACTTTAAATCAGAGTCTTGAATGTGACTTTTTTATGCTCTGCATGCCCTTGCTCAACGATTTGTGGTGAAAGAAATGAATTAACAACCTGCCTGTGTCTGCAGTTATTGTCACAACATAACAGAGTCCCCAGACTTTCTACTGCTGGAGGGCACTAAATTGTAAGGCATTACTCACAATAATGCATATGCTATAATCACAGAGAACTTACTTAAAATTCAATCCACTTTGGCATCATTATCATGTATCAACATAATGAATGACTCCTTCAGAGTATGGTAATTATAATTTGATAAATCATCAGCAGAAAATTAACTAGATGTCAAAACATTCATTGGGAAGGGTGATGAATCGAGGATGATTGTGGTGATGAATTGTGTTAATCTGCGCAGTATGTATCCAGTGAAATGGCTAAACAGCCCAAGATGGATGGGGCACAGAAGCTGCAAGGTCAGACTACAAACCTGCAAGATGGGGGAGAATAAAGGAAAAACTGTGCATATGTTTTACTTCTGTCATTTCTTTCCCCCTGTCTGCTTCATACTAAACCACTGAGGGTAATCCTGAAACTATTAGTCAGTTAACCAATCAGTTGATCGACAGAAAATGAAATTTTGATTATAAGTTACTTGCTTAAAGTAACATATTGAGCAAAAATGAAGATTCTCCAGTTTAAGATTTTCAAACATGGGGATTTGATATTGATATGATAACTGATAATGATATTGCAGTTATATAGCTGAGTGCTGCCTTTTGTTGTTTATGCTGCAGTAATACCTCGAGATTTTTGAAAAAACAAAACAAAACAAAACAAAACAAAAGAACAACACTGGTCCTGCAGCCTCTCTTTCACACACCCATAATCGTGATTCCCTCTTGGATGTTTCCAATGTGAAAGATGTGTCTGCTAAGTGAGAGAGGTCAAACATGACTCCAGATATTTATTACATGTGCTGAAACCAGATGGAGGCAACACATTCATCACAGCAACGTGTCACTGAGGTAACACCCGTTCCCCATAAAAAGTGGCTCCCTCTTCCCAGCATGGGCACTGGCCTCGACTGGTGTTTACAGCAGCCAACCCTGGGCTGGTCCGGCAGCCGTTCGCTTTAATCATCCGCACCTAACTCCGCCTGGCTCTCACCGACAGTGGTTATTTTTAAAAGTTTTGCTTTTATCAATACTCCCTGCTGTAGCTGAGGGAGATATTAAAGCCACGGCAGGGCAAAGAAGGGCGTTTCTGACACTTGCTCCCTCATTTATCAGTACCCTTCATAGGCCCCGTCAGTGACAATGAAAAGATTTCACAATACCGCTAGGCAGAAACTCATTCCACCAGTCATCCATCATGCTCAGCCCAGCGGCCGTTCCACTGACCTAATCGGTAATGCCTGGCTGCATGCTGTAGTCTCCTTAAAGGCCCCCCCTTCATTAGGCCTAGTTAGAATGAGGCATAAGGATAAACCCTTTCACAGGGTGGGACCTACATGTCTTGCAACCCCATCCCTTTTGGACCATATTAACCACATCATTGTTTTACAAAGCCTGATGTCAATGGCCCTCAAGCCCAGAAGAGAATCAAGTATTTCCATTCATGCATCAAGGCACTCGAAAAGGCAATAAGAATTTCATCTTTTGCACAGTAATAAGATTTATCCTTTCATGTATCCTTGGGAAAAAAAGAAGAGTACAACAAATGGGCAGAAAATACACACCATTAACTATCCAATACACAAACGGCCCATAAAACCACACCAACTGAAACAACAGCAGTAAATATTTCGCAGCGTTCCCAACAGGGATAATTTGTGTTTGATTTGAAAGTTATATTTTAGCTGGGGGGGTAAAGCTGCCTAAATCAGTTTCGTGCTGGCTCCGAGGACTTCTCCACTGTCTCACCCCTCCCAGTGAGGGGCGGCAAGTAGAGGTTCAGCCAGGTCGCAGAGCTGCTGAGAGTTTGGATCCCTCTGCCAGCCCTGAGTTCAGGCAGCAGTCTGGTGAGCGTTAGTTAACAGACAAGAAAGACAGCGGGAGGTGTGGGGGGGTCCGTGAGTGCTCTCTGACCCACCACTGGCTACTATAGAGAGATTATTCCCTAACCCCCACAGCTGAGTTTTCTGGCACATTTCCCTTATCTGCACAACTCCTTTTGCTGTTCCATCTATTACGGCTGTCTAATGTGACCTGTCTCTTTTGTAAGTCACTTAAGGAAAACTGGTTCATCTTGCCAACATTTGGGTCAAATTAAGTTTCAACAAAGATCTTCATTGTCTTATATTTGAAGAAAATGTAAAACACACAATACTTATCACCCCAACACCATTAGAAAGGGAAATCAAGAGGCACTCGGGGCATTAGTGTGACTTATATAAATACGTATATAAATACTCAAGTTTTAGCTTTTTTGAACTCATTGGGCTGAATGGTTTTATAGATGTCCACATTAGCCCAAAGTTAGAATATTAAGGGACCCTAAATGAACTCTCAGGCCACCTCCAATCTGGGAAAGTGAGAATTTTGGAAGTCTTGTCAATAAAAAAAGCAGCCAAAACACCAAAAGGAAAACAGCTTGCATTGTATTCACAGACTGCTGCACTTTGGAGGTTACAATTGGCACTAGCCGAGGATCAGCCAAGAAATAATGAGGGAAAAATAACCTTTCACTTAACTTGGGGGGGACTGCAACTCCTGGTGAGTTTGAAATGGTTCTGTATTGTGCTCCGATGTGCTTTGCCTTGTTTGTAGCCACAGGCAGAGTTGTTGTCTGTGGATGCTGCTTGACAGAGGTCTTCAGGCTGTGTGAGACCTGCTGATGGGCCCGGAGGGTTTTTGACTGACCCCGTGGATATTCACCATGACACACACTGATACAAGAAGGAATGTGGCTCTGTCAGTGCATGACATGCACGTATTTCTCCTGTCAAAGTGCATACATGAGCAATATTTTGAATTACCTAGTTATGATTTTCTTTTCAGATTCTACTATCAGCATTGAGCACATGCCTGGTTGTGCTACACTTGCTCCATGTTGTGTATTTATTTATTATTTATTCATCTTCCCACCTGAAAGTCGGGGTAAAATGGGGACTTCTGCTAATGCCACTATTTTTTTCCTGTGAAGACCAATAGACACGTGCAGCATACTTTTCATCCGCACATTTCATCACCATTGAAGCAAACAGCTCAAAGCAAAACCCAGACTGTTGGGACACCTGAATAAATAATGAGGTCACATGCTAAATCTGCTTTAAAATCTTGACACGAAGACTAAAGTTTCAGCTGTGTAATGAAAAAAATCTTGCATGTAGATCGTTTTCTAAACACTCGGCCGATGTGTTGATTGTTTCACCCTGATTAGGTTAAATCATTTCTGAAACAAAGTCAATACTGAAATGATGTGAGGAAAATGTTCTCTGAAGTGTGAGCAACAAATACTCCCTAAACTCTGTGCGGCTAGTAATGCTCATATCCTATTATTCTGCTAACTATCAGCAATTATCTCCCTGTCAAAGCTCCAGGTGACAAATACTCCCCATATCCCGCCTGGCAGTATCATCAACCGGACATGAGCTTCATGTGATGGAAACTAAATCACTGGCTCTGCTCACAGCCCTGACAGACAAATGGGGTGCCTTGGAAAAGCTAGGCCCATCACTCTGGGCTGGGGAAGAGAAAAAAAAAGTCTCTCCCTCCCAGCTGACCTTTTTTTTATTCGCTGAGAGAGGAGATTAAATACCACAGATTCTGTATGTATGGTCTGTTTCCAAAATATGAGAATTATTAATGGCTTTTGCAAAGGGCCCGTTTAATCTTCTGCCAAGTTGCAGTCATCGTTTTTACCTTGGGCTGAGTTTTTTTTTTTTTTCTTCTTACAGATGGTCCCAGAAAAACAGGAACTGTGCTTTTATCCTTACAGCAAAGGCAAAGGAAGCATGTGTGTGGGCAGCAGTAATTTGACAGAGTAATCATCCATCTTGAGGCAACTTATAACGTTATGGGGCGAACAGTATTTAAAAAAAATTTACAACTCTGTGTGAATGGATGTGAACATTCTATAGAGCCAGTAAAGATGCCAAAAACAACTCGACAAATGAGCTGCTGTGGACGCTTAATTGTTTCACACCTGCGCCAATGTTTTTCTCTTAGCTGCTCCATAATTTTCACCGTCTGAGGATTAATAACTCGTGTTGTTATTAGCCGCGTGCTAGTTTGAACCGGAGACGCAAGAAAGCACACCTCCCCTGAAGTGTGCATACCTTCAGCCACATGCCACTTTTCACACAGAGGCCACAAATCAAGTCTCAAAGCCAGAACGACGACTCAGTCACAGGAGCATGACACGGCCAGTCAATTATTCTCTTGTCTTTTTGACCTCGTGGCCCATTGCACCTTGGCTGAACAAGTGACCTGCTCGGTTGATTTAAAAAGATACAATAAAAGTGCACCTGCAGCTGCATTACTGTATTTGCATCTCACTGAAATGAGCTCTGTTGGCTGTGTCAGCAACTCCTTTTACTGCTTTGCAGTTTACTCCTCTTTCATTCTGCTTTAGCAGAAATAACAGAGGGCATTAGTGTTATGCAACCAGCTAAGCCTTAATGAAAAGAGAGCTAAGACTAATGATACAGCTATTAATTGCCCAATGACAAAAACAACCCATTGGCTTCATTGCAGATAGTGACAATTTTAGTCAGTGTGGGTCACCTTGTGTATGAAAACAATATCCTGAAATGGTGGGTTTTGGTAGGATTTTCATACATTTAGATGTGGCTTCAATGTAGATTGAAGGATGTGTCATTCATTGAGACAAAGGCTTACACAGATGCCTGTGGCTCACTGTGGGTTGGTGTGTGTGTGTACAACTAATCAAAGAACCGACTAATTCAAACTTCATCGGAGCTGGGATGCTTTTCCTCTCCATATAAATTTGAATGTACAGTGTCCATTTAGGATGGTGGGTGAATAGCAAAGTCAATACTGACTGTCAGCAGGTTTTAAAAAAGATCAAAATCAATGCAGCAGGCTCAGATATTGTCTTTTGTATTCCATGCACTCTTCTTCCTTGGTAAAATTGGCAAGAAGATTACCCACAGTGCCACCAGTTGCAGATTTGAGTGTGCTGACTTTAAGATGTGAAAGGGGGCTACGGGAGGTCTGGTTAGCAACTTAACTTCTTTCTCCACAGCCTCCACAAGGCTTTATGCAACTTTTATCACACTTGCTGTAGTCCTCCTCAAGACTTGTAAACAGATTTTGATGTGCAAAATTGGTAGATCAGCCTTTAAAAAGAGTGGGAACTGTCACGGAGAGTATACGGTTTTGTGACGATATCTGGCACTGACCTGTTCTGATTTGTAGAGGTTTACATGAGAGCAACATGGTAAGGATAAAGATCAGCATATGTGAGGCTGAAGCCTCAGTTTCCTCCTGGAAAAAAACCCAAAACAAAACAAGATAAAACAAACAAAAACAAATTCCTCTTGAGGAGGAAGCAGCTGCCGCAGGTGGAAGAGTTCATGGAGTATTTGTCACAAGTGACAGCATTAGAGAGGATGAAGAGAATAGAACGTATTTATTGCACTGTACATTACAAAATGTCCCATTCAGCTCCTAAAACACTTTATTCCACACATGTACACAGTCTCTCACACACTTTTGCACGTGTGTGAGTTAAATAATGATTAAAAAAAAAGATAAAGGATCAGAAGCTACTACTACTGTACATTGTCCAAATCCTAATGCTCCTTGAAAAGATTTTATTTCACGATAATGGGAGGGGTGGTACTGAGGGGGTTTGAGGAATATGGAACAATAACCCTGGTTTTGTTTAAGAACGCAGCTGCGACAAGAAAGCTGCACTACAAAGCAAACTCAATTAATTTACCAGAAAAAATCTTCAACAGTCATCAGCTTTGGGGCTGAAAGATGCAGATACTGGTTTCACTTCACAAGATAAAGTAAGTTCAGCTGCTCTGGACAATCTCTGCATCAAGCCATTGCTTGTCCATGACTGGAGTTGGTAGATAAAGAGGCCTGGGCACTTACACTGGAAGTATTGGAAGTAATTCCCTGCATCGCCAAGTGGGAGTAGAATCCAGAGTCAGATCCAGGATACACTGGAAATACTACATCTCATGTTAGAGGGCTTGAGGATCCTGTACTCCTGCGGCTGGAGACAGATTGGTGAAAAAATGTTCTTGGTCTACTTTGTTTGCCACCATGACGCTGACCCGGACAGGCGACTCATTAATGTTTGGATGAATTAACATGTAAATCCCTGCTGCTTGAGCCCATATCAGCGGTGACCTGTCATGAAACACGATGCTACTAATGCTTCAGCCCTCTTCAGGTTTCCTTTGAAAAGGGATTGAGTTATTGATACAGCAAATCCATCCACCAGTTCCCCTGTGAGGGATCAAAGCCACCAGAAACTGCCTGTTACATAATGGTCTCTTTGCCCTTGGCATTCAGTGGGCTCCGGCAAAGAATCCATACTGAGGGACACTGATGTCCCAGTGGGATCCAAAACTTAATTAATAACTTCTACCTTTCTTCAGAAGCTGCTCCTCCTATCTTTGCCAATATATCACCTGGCAATGTCCACACACAGACAGAACTTCAGTAGCCTTTTCTCTCTGACCTTGGCATTTCTTCTCAGCCGCCGATTATTGATAATTTTCTGGCTGTGTTGCCTCTCCTCATTTGTCATGATTATTGCTGAATTTTTAAGCTGTCATCCGTGAGCATGGATCAATGGTTGTCGACTTCCCCTTTGTCATATTGGCAGCACAAACAGCCCTTCCTCTCTAAATGAGGCTCTTCTTGCTTCTCTATCTATTAGCTGTCTGTCTTACTGGGCACTTGATCCTTTGTTAGGTCAGTCTATACATCATTCCTCAAATCAAAGCTCGACACTTTTATATCATGCATGGGCAAAGACCAATCAGAGGAACGAGGTTTGTGTGTTGTATTTGTCTAGAGGCTTTCATATGTATATTCACTAATACATTTAAGGTAAAAGTAGGAGTGTTCGCCTCCCAAGGTCAGTGCAGGACTCTTTAAAGATAACAGGCTTTTCTGAGTAACAAGAGAGCCAGAATTCACTCTGAATTGCATTTATAATAGGAGGCAGTTGACAATCCAATTGCTCAAGTGTCAAATACTCTATGTAATAAGGCCAGATCTGTCAAACTGATTAATGAATTGTTACAGAAAAAGGGACCAGTTGTAACTGGTAGCAGCCACTAGCGACTGACGATCCATCTCATTCGACTGCATGATTTGTACCTGTAGCCAGGCCAGTGGCACGCCGGTTTCTCCCAGCTCTACCATGTCTACACCTATTCCACCATATTCCTTCTTCCTCCCTCGACTGGCTGAACAGGTCTGACAGGCGGATTCCTTTTCATTTCAATGTATTAAAGGCACTTTCCTGCTCTGACAGCCTGCTCTGTTCTGCCACCTTCTAGCTGGGGCTTCACACTACTCTGGGCAGCCACTGCGTCTTGACAGACCACTGTCACTTCCCATCATCCTCTCTGTAGATCCCGCTCTCCCCCCTCTAAGCACGCAGACCCACTTTCCCACCAGTGCAATTATTTTTTTTGACAAGCCATCCATCAGCTTTAACTTTAAAGCACTTTCCACTGATACCCATTGTTACAGTTCTGTGCCTTTTTATGGAGGCGGCAGGAGAGAATATGATACCAGACATTCAGACTACCCGACCATGTAAATCTACTTTGTTCTGTTCTTTATTTCCAATTTTCTGTTCCATTTTTGCCAAATTATGCATATTTGTTGTGCATAATATGCCCTTGTCAAATCCAATTAACATGTCCTAGCTTTCACTGTGAGAAAAAGGTTATAATGTGCCAGTTGCTTGAGGAGCGGGGGCTAAAGTCAGACTTAAATGAGCAGCTAAACTCTTCCTGTGAGTCATAAACTGTACCGTCACACGGGAATATATATATGTCCTACAGTCTATGAGCCATGAGATAGAACTAATGACAGTTAAACAACACTTGGACAGCCACAGAGTTGGTATAAAAATTTAGTAGCATCTCCACCACAAACTTCTTGTTTTTCATACCTTCAGATGGACACAGCAGAGAGCCTTGTGACTTGGGGCCGAGTCACCATGATTAACTGACATCAACACTAACACACGACCAAGCTGATCCATCTTGCCCTGGCCTATATAATTAGAATGACAGCTTAGAAAATTTGGTCTGATGCAGAATCTGTCTTATGCCGCAAGGAGCCCTAATTACTATCTCAGTGTGAGAGTTAATGATGAGAGGTGGGAGCAGCATCTGGGGGACTCGAGGGGACGCTCTCTCCCTCTGCCCGTGACATTTGCTAAGTCCTAACAACTGGGCCACCTATGGCCCTCAGTGGTCCATCCTGCTGACATGCACTGTGAGCAGAGAGACAGTGCTGTTCAGTGCCAAACCAGGTTGTTGTCACCCGCTTACATCTTGATTGTCTGCCGCTTAGAGCAGTCGCTTTGCTGAAGGTTTCATGCAAATGGCAGGTGTGGAATTTACATGAAAGATGGAATTTGTGATGTGACATTTAAAATTTAGCTGTCACGTCTGTTTGTTTGTATATTAATATACTGTACTACGTGACCACAAAAGGTTTGGTTGTTTACAACCAATATTACTGTGGGATTGGCGGTGCAGTTGCAACTGATAACTGATTTCACTTTAATTAGTCTATCAGTGATTTTAAATTTAAGTAGATCAACTGTTAAAGATGTACAAACAGTAAAAAATGTCAGTCTAACAGTGAAGTTTGGTGACATCAAAACAGGGTCTGTTCTGTCCAACCAAAACTAATTTACTTTTATATAAAACAAAGAAAAGTTTTTGACACTACTAAAGCAATAAACTGACTATCAAAAATGTGGCTGATAAAATTTTCTTCCAATCCATCAAGTGAGCTCCCTCATCCACCAACCCACTTGGATCGCAAAAGCTGTGAAACTACAGAGCGTACGTGCTCCATAGCTAACAAAAAACCAAACTGTGCAACAACAACAAAATGTGAACATATGGCTATGAATGACCCAGATGGTCCGACCACTCCTGAAATCTTGCAACTTATCTCCTCTATCATGAGATCTCTGAGATGTTCAACAATTAAGCAGGTGTTGATAAGATGTAATGAGAAAATCCTCATTCAGCCTCGAGACTATGATTTGCCTTTCATAGGCTGTTAGAGGCATTAAGTACTGTGTGTAATCTCGCCCTACAGAAGCTGGCATATTCAGTCTGCGCATCTGCATAATCAGCCAGGGAGCTAATAACACACAGGTTGTCACAGCTGTTAAAGACAGAGAGACACGCTGCCCTAAGTGACAATATGTCAGTGATTGTCTAGCAGATGAAACCGTGGATATTAATAAATCAAAGTGACCCCTACCTGAAGCCAAACAGATGCAACACCTGGACATGTAAATTCTTGAGTAATGGATGCCATAAATTTAAATCAGAAGACCTCCGATTTAATAACCGTGAGGACATCTGCAAGTGGGAGCGACCATTTGGTTTAATGTAAAAGGCTGTTTTGGAATACCAAGTATTATCTGCTCCCATCAATCAAAGCTAAAGTGTACAGTGTCGGGCAAGCGACTGAAGGCCCGCACTGTCATCTCTGGTCTTTGATTATACACAGCGTACTCTGTGTTAAAGAAGAAAGTGCAGCGTGGTGTGGTTAGGTATGTAAGGTGAGCAGGGTGTGTTTGTCAGTAACAGTAGCTGGCTGGCAGCAGGGGGTTAACCTCCTGGCTGCTGTCAGTGTATTAATCACCACTGATGTGTGTTGTAAAAGGACTGCTGCAGGAAATAAAGACACCATGGTGTCAGCTGCAGTGCCCTGATGTGACTCCATCAGACAAGAGGATGCTTATTGACAGGGTGAGAAGGGGGGGTGGACAGAGAGAGCGAAGGAGGGGGGGCAATCAGTCCTCGAGTCAGTCACCTTGGCACTGACGCAATGTCATGAAAGTCCACACCATTATTCCTCTGATCCACAGGAGCATTATTTAAACTCAAACATCTACCAGGGGCTGAATGTCAATAGAAGGGCACCCAAAACCGAAAATTAATTGACAGTATTAGGAATCAATCTATCCTTTCCAGTCATTTGTCAAGTGAAAATGCCAAACATTCACTGGTTCCAGCTTCTCAAATGAGAAAAATTTACCGCTTTTCTGTCATATTTCATCATAAACTGAATATATTTGCGTTTTTGGACTGATCACTCAAGCTGTGGGAAACTATAATGAGCATGCTCTAATATTTTCTGACAATTTATAGACAAAGTGACAAAATAATTGCAGATTAAGTAGTAATGAAAATGAAGCCTAGTTGCAGCCCTATTTTAGACAATTGTAAAAACTTGCAGTTTAGTTTTTGTATGTGTTGTTTGGGCAGAATAATGAAACTGTAAATGTCATGACATACATGGTCAACATCTGAGGTGTTACTTGACATAGTAAATATAATGCTATTACAGAAATCCTGTAAGTAATGTGTCATATTACTTTGTTACTGCTTAAAGTAATCTGCTAATGTAACAAGTTTCAGACAAAGAAAAACGGTCGATGATAACAACATTCAGTAGTTGCCCTACAACACATGCACACACATCTCGCTCTGCAGAGCCGTCAGCTGATCAAAGCACTGAAGTCCTTCATGCACACACTGACAGCAGACACGGACACAAAGCTATACAGTGACATTGTATGACCGCTGGCTTTTCAGGCAGCAAACACAATTTAACCAAAGTGCATATTTCTGCTAAGCACTCTGGAAACTCGTACAAGTCAAAGCTCACCTCCTGGGCCAAACACACAGTTTTATACTTAGTTGTATGTTAATGAGCACCAGCTCATGACTGCCTTGGTATTCACATTAATTACATGCTCCTCAGAGGTCTGATCGTTATTACATGCCCCAGACGTTGAAGTAATTTAATCCATTTGATGTTATTTGCCCACCAAAAAAAAGCTGTTGTGGGGAAATGTTACGCAAATAAAGGACAGAACTCAGGAGAAGAAGAAAATAAAACAAAACTGTGCTGGCATATGTTGGTAAAGCACAGAAAAACAGGCAAAGGGGGTTAAAAAGTTACCCAAAATGATAAATAAAAAAATTAATATGAAAGGGAAAAGGATCGATGTAGTCAGTGAGGAATGAGAGAGGAACTGGAGAGAAAAAGACCTCAGTTTAAAAAGGAGACAGGTGTGTAATAATGAGGCACCTGTTGGTCTAATGCACTGTATATTTAAAGGTGTGTTTATGTACTCATCATCTGTATAGAATGAATATGAAAATATATTTCACATGAAAGATTTTTTTCATTTCTCTTACCGTAATCGTCTTACTGGTTGAACTAATCAGCTTTTGGTTTATGTTCAGCACCTTCATGTATTTTTAATTATTAACATTTTTTTATGTTAAATTATACACTCAATTCATACCGTGTAGCGGCTAACACCACACGTGGAGAGAGAAGGAGAGAGAGAGAGAGAGATGTTTTTCTATAATGTTATCTTAGGCAGTGGCTCTGACTTCCTTGACCCTTCTTGGTAGACTACCTTTCCAACCTGCCTCAAAAAGGAGGGTTATTTAAGAAACAATTAGGAGCATACACAAAGCAATTTGCAGGCAGTCTAACTCCTCAGGCTCAGCCAGTGAAGGGCCTTTCAGCGCTGATTTATCACGCTGTCGCCTTCACAAGGCAACATAATTAATAGGAGCATGGACTTCTAATTCCACCCGCTTCCACGGCCAGTGGATTCCATTTGATTTATGATGGCCGAGGACTTTGCATTTTATCAGTTCATTCGCTCGTTATTTATGCTGATGACCAATTTCAATGGGTCGCCATCATCTAACTCACTACTAATCAAAGAGAATTAGGGTTCACTGCATTATTTAGAAGCTGCTAATTTATCTTCGGAACAAGGAGGAGGAACGTTGGAGGAGGGAGCTCGGCTTGCAGTAGCCACACAGCTCTGATTTTAACAGCAGCCTCAGTGAGGAGGTCTTCGGAGTTTCTCTTATCAGAATCTGGAAATTGTTTTACTGAAATGATGACTGATTTTAGTTTTATCTCTAATTTAAAACATTGCACGGTGACTACTCACATCCACAAGCTGCAATTATGTCTCCTGTGTAAGATCATATAACACTGATTAATAAAACACAAATCACCGTGATAAATCGAGTCAGTATATTAACATTTTCCAGAGGCTGAATCGCAAGAGCCCATTTCACTCTCCACAACATACGAAGGTTCATGGATCCCTGTGCAAAAAGCTACTCACAGATCCCACACAAACAGCTGCACAGTGGAACACTACAGCACAACTGGACCAGAAAGATTTTCTTCAGTAGCAAGTCTGAACAGTAAGAGTGAATTATTGTCCTACTGAAATAATGGGTCGTGAATGGCCCACAGATTAATACAATACATTATAAGAAACAGAGATAAATAGGGTCACATTGCAGCTCTGTTTGTTAGAAAAATTACACCTGTTCCAAGTGTTATGAACCTGCAAATGCTATTCTGAAGGTTAAATTGTGTATTACTATAAAACAAATTGAGATGGAGAAAGCAGTTGGCAGTGGGGCATTATTTAATGTCCTTGCAGGCAGTGCTACAAAAGGGTAAGATTAAGATGCAATAAACCTTAGGGAGTCAAAGAAAAATAGGCCTTGTAAACAATGCAGTAAAGAAACGAGTTGCTTCACAGCACATGCAGTAGGTTTAAGACTTTACATAAGTCATTTTAATGCTACAGCAAACTTTCCAGACAGGGATATTAGATTCAAAAACATCTTTAGATTAAGATTTGACCTTCCCACAATAGCTGCAGCGCAAAACTGAAAAATAATACTCTGTAGTCATTTATTTCTTAGCTCACTTGTTTTTCTGAGACACGTTATCTCCTGTCAGTCCTATTATGTTTAATTATTCAACACAGTGACTGATAAGGTGTTTTCTGACAAAATGAATCACGCTGTTCAGAAGTGACACCCGCCACCGTATGAGATGCTCAGACACTGCCATCGACTGAGCTACATCCTCCCTGTTCACAAGGTGTATCATTTATCCGGAGGGGTTATAAGATGCAGAATTTACACAGGCCTGTCAATAGGCTTGTCGATAGAAGGACACTTAGCATCTATCATCTGGAGAATCAATGCCATTTTTCAGCGATGAATCCCAGGAAATGATAGCTTTCAAATAAATGGTGGAAAGAGAAACACGACACTCCTCGGAGAGAGATAGATGTACAGCGGCTCGATTTCCCACCGCTGTTGCTCTCCTCACAGTTCTCTGCACAGCTTTCTAGTTCAATGCAAAAAGGTCAAAAGACATTACAAGGGACGATCTCTGAAACAAGACATAAAGAATCTCTGGAGGATCTGAAGAACGAACCGACAGCGAGCTCTGCGGGGAGACTGACATTTCTATCAATATCTCAGATAAAAAGTACTAATTAAAAAGCAAGAGTGAGATAACGTTCATACGCAGCAAATCTCTTTGCTGGGAGGTTTTAAAAAAGAAACTAGTGTCTATGAGTATCGGATGAGGCACACTCATCCCGCTAAGTTTGCATCAAAATTCAATTAACCCTGCTCTGCAAAACAGCATGACTCCTTAAAGCCCAGCAAGTTTGGCAAAGAGAGAGGGACTGGCATCTTGTTTAGGAAGAATTTTTGGGCTATTATGATTAGCATGACTACATGAAGATATAATAGGCCAGTAACTGCAGGCTAGGCCTCTAGTGAATGCACATAAATGGATTAAGACAGAGAGAACGCAGTGTTTGTTGGATGTTAGCGTTAGCTAGGTAGCCAAAACAGCTTTGCCTGCCTTTCCTTGCAACTTTGAGCACATTTTTTCCTGTTCTGGTTTCTGAACCAGTATATTAGTATTTTTTGTCATAAAGATCCTTGCCTGTCATATTAGTGTTGAAAATAGGAATAGGAATAGAATAAGGAGGCAGGGTTGATTGAATGGGAAGAATTAAATGTCTGCAGACCTTGCAGAAGAAAGGTGGACACAAGAAACAAAAAAAACAATGCTAAAGCTAATGCTAAAGTGCACAGGTAATGCTAACTCAAAATACTAAACTGCATGCATGCTAACAAACACTAAAACTAATAGAAATCTGTAATATTAAATCTGTCAAGCTAAGAGCTCCAAATCAACACACAATCCCCTGAAAGTGATTGGCAACTTCACTACAGGACATTAATGACACGATGACACAACAGATTTTTATCCACAGTATCATCAGTCTAGACAAAGTTTGAACCCATGCTCCTCTTAGTGACAGTTGGGAATGCTGCGGCAGCTCATTAATCACCAGGACAGCCTGAAGAAGCTATACTTTAATCCCTTGATGGTATCCCTCACCATCCTCCACCGCGATGGATGCTCGTAAAAAAGAAAAGGAGAGAGCAAAAAAAGAAAATGATTTACACAAATCAATCATTCAGTGCTAGCGCTCATCGGCTGTAACGTTGGCAGCTTGTCTTTACGGCTCCATTTTAAAAGGTGCCTGCTGACAGCCACACTTGATTAAGGGCTGCGGCTCCCTAACCTTTCATGTTAAGAAAGATTGTCACTGACTGACACAATTTTTTTTCTGCTTTTCCAGGTCAATTCAAGGCGAGAATATTGGCATTCAAATTTGTGGCTGCTACTGTGAGCAGGTGTCACCTCTGGCAACTAAGGGTAATGGCACCAGCAGGCCTACTCTGACTCCTGGGGCTAAACAACATACCACCACAGGGCTTCAGAGGGGGCAAGAGGCAGGGGGGCAGCCTCAACAAGTGAGTGTTTTACGAGCCTGCCCTCCACACTCCTTTTCCCTTCTCTGCAATTATCATCAAAGAACATCTGTTTGTTGTTCCTCAGGCACCCTCCCCTCACAAGTGTCCTAGCCTCACCTTGACCCATACTTTCAATTGTAGTGGATGTTATGACTAAAAATAAACAGTGCGAAGGAGTGAGGCTACCCTTTGTGTGAGCAGGGCGTTCTCCCTCGCCTCGCCACTGCGGAGAGGAAGGATATCACTCGACGAACACAGCCACTTCCTCCCTCTGCTCACAGCTCCTGACAGGTACGTGAACACCATCCAGTGCATCTGTGGTGGATCGGATGTAAAGCAGAGTTGACAGACTCACTTTGTTTCCTGGCTTTTAAGTTGATCCCACTGTCCTTTCGCCTCAGTTACAGTCTGAATGACCTGTCAAAGAAATGTTCAATAGTTCCTGGCAAGAAACCTAATACACACCAAGGTTGTGGTTTGTCCTGTTTCTGTTCCTTGACTGCAATCTATATCACAAGGCCATAAAAGTAACCCAAGTAAAGACTGAACAGGCTCCCTCACAACCAACACAATGCTTAAATGTGATTTAACAATAGTAGGAAAGGTGCGCATTTCTGAATTTGTTCATAGTCTTTCACAAGATTCCTTGCACTGCTATGCAACAAGTCAGTACTCACTGCAGATGCTATAATTCACCCAGTTCTCAAAGGTCATTCAGGTCAATTAGCAGAGTTACGTGAAAGATGGCGTCTCTTTGCTACAGGGAACATCCAAAGTGCAGCATGATTGACTGAATCTGATGTAGAGTCTTGATAGGAACACAAGAGAAAAGAAAAAGCCTATTTAAAATCATAGGGCGTGAAGCATTTGGCTACATTTAGCAAGAGTTTGTCAGCAAAATTAAAAAGACCAAAAAAACTATGCAAGTTATAAGCTGTACTGAAGGGCTTTAGCCTGTACTCTAATAGTTGCCTGAAATTATTGGGTACTCTGCAGTATGTCTGCAACGGTTTCTTCTTTCTCCCTGAGGATATGTGTGCTGATTTGGGTGCTCTGTCTGCCTAATAGCACTACCTGGCAGGGTACAGCAATAAAGTGCTGTGTTATGGCTCAAAACAACAAAGTTTAATTCTTGTAGTCCAACCAGAGACAGCACATCTTAATTTCTAACCCGAAAGCACTCCAAGATATTTCTGCTGTGAACTGTGCCAGTGATACACCCAAAGGGTGAACATTTAATTTATAAAGACTTTTTGTAATGACTGTTGATAGCACATGAATGTGTCCCAAGGGAGGGCACCAGCTGTGATCCTCAGAAATCATCTTCGACCTGTTAGGCAGACGCGACGACTTCTCTGCCAGGAGAGCCGCGGAATTCATCAAACGACACCGTGTACCTCAGTGATTATCTGTCTTCACAGTTATAATCACTGTGGATCAGATTACATCCCATCAGACAGGCCATAACAGCGCCACTTCAGGGATCACATGCAATTAAAGTGTATTCATATTACTGTCCCTAATTTCTGTCAAACAGCTTTTGCATGCAAGACTTTGTTTAGCGTTTCAGCACTGTGTCACGCAACAGAGGTGGAGTCAAAGTGACAGCATTACAGATGACTATAATTAAAGAATGCGTAAGACTATTGTGCTTTGTGCCGTACTTTTGGAAACTGGATGCACTCCAACCCATCTGTGTTTATCGAACCTCAATGGGTTGCTAATGTGTAAAAACAAATATAGATATCCTGAACATTAGATATGCTTGTGTTATAGCTCTTTGTTTGGAAATCCCTGGAGAACCTTGATGGCTGTTCTAAGATTATTTCAATCACGCAGTTTGAGACAGATATATGTGTCAGGCAACCCAAACACAGACAGTTAGTCATGAGGTTTTATCAGCGCCAGTCACTGAGCTGGAAGCCAGCGGGCTCCAATTGGTCATCGGTGAATGGTATCAGCAGCACGGCTCTCAAAAAGTTGGATTTGAAGTTGGAAAAAGAAGCACAAAGCATTAATGTTGACGCGGGACCGATAACAGTGGTTGCCGCTGTGGTTAATATGAGTCAACTGCTAGCTAGGATGTTGTGTTTTGTTTTGTTTTTTGCTTTTAAAAAAAACAAGATGGAGGGATGTTGTGGGAGGGAGCGGATCACATATAAGATGGTCAGCCTGCTAGTATGTGGTCCACAATGTGCCATAAATCTTCCTCTATCTCCTCTGTGGCGATGGCAGAAGGGGATGAGTCGCTCAGCAACCCCCCTCTCCATCTCATTCACATGTCTATCTGCCTGTTATCCATGCCCTTGAGCAAAGATTACTGATGCCCTGCCTCTGATATATGACACATCGGGTGCCACAACATTTTATCCAATGAATTAAGTGAGAGAAGAGGTTAAAAAATAAAAAACTGGCTGCCATCAGTTCCCAGAATCAGTCACAACTCTGTTATTGTGTTGGTTCTCATTGATATTGTGGCTGAGTATTATGGCTTCACTGATGAAGTGTTATCTGACCTCTGCAGGACTGTGCATTGTGTTATCTGGTGTGTGTGTGTCACCTCACATGTCATGTCATTCGCACAGGTGAATTTTGCTACTTGAAAATGCACAGCCGAAGTAATTTCCTCCATTCGTTGTCAGTGTCTCTCTCAGAAGTGTTGACTTTTTAAATATTGTGTCTTAATTTATTATAAATCTGAAAATACTGTGAATTGTTTGTTCTATTGTGAAACAGTAAATGGTCAACACAATTCAATGGTTCGAAATTCTCACCATCATTATGGTCTTTTACACCACTGATATTAAAACCACAGAGGAGATAATGATATCAATTTTCAGTCTTGCCATAACTGTGATCAATGAACTCTACATCCTTTGGGGAGGCAAAATAAAATTTACGGCTCAGTATTTTGACAGCAGTGATATAGGAAGTTGAGTAAATGCACGCTTCATCTGGCTATAAACAAGAACTGAGCGGGTGCGTCTGACTTCATTCATAAAAGCGACCCATTAACAAGAACTGAGGGTGATAAACCAATCATGTACTGCTGTGCAACTAGCGAACCACTAACCTGACACATTTATTATGAGCTGTTCCATCTGACAGCAGATACTTTTAAATCTGGCTGTCTGCTGTTCAATCACAACCAGAAGGAGAACAGCCTGGAAAGATACATCAGCAGAGGATAGCATTATTTTTAGATTTATAGCAGATTCATTTCCGCACAAATATTGAGTTGTGAGTCAATAACGCTAATGTAAAAAAAAGCATGAGTTTAGTTCAACTTAAACATAACCAGAGTGGCTAAAAGCTTAGCAAAACCTGAGTAAGCACTGGGTAATTTGTGCAAAGTCTGCATTAGTGGTTACAATGTAGGACTCAAAGAGTTAAAAGACTTTGAAGCAATAGTTTCAAGATCAGCCAAAAAGCATTTCATCATATTTAAAGATGCTAATCCATCATCTCATTTCCAGGGTTATGTCTCCATGTGCTTAAATCAGTTCAACGTTTGACAATCCATGTCTCTAAGAAATTCCAATCATATACAGACTATTTGTTTTGCCAGTTGCATTTGGCGGGAAACTTAATGCTGCCTGGTTATACAAACTGCCAACATTTTTTTTCCAGTGAAGGAAATGAAATATTTTTGTTATGCAATGAAACATTTAATCATGCTTTAGTTGCTAAGAGCGACTACCTTATTGCAAGATCAGATCAGATATCGTCAGTGAACATCATAGGCAACTTTTCCTCGTTACGTTTTCATTTCAGTATTTTCTTTTCATTAAGTTTTCATGTATTGCTAGTAGCCAATTGTTATTAAAATGGTGACTTAGAAGTGATGGCTATGAGCGTAGAGGTCATCAAACCTAAAAGCAGACAGAGTTCTGGAGCGATTACACCCAAAGGCAATGCATGCTGGGAAGTACCATGTTCCTTAATGGCTTTTGTGAACAAAGTATTCCAAAGGACATAAAAATCAGACCCATGTTGCAACACTTGAACTTACACCTAAAAATCCTGAAATGCTTCTGAATATAGTTACTAGATTCATTTGGGATTAAACTGTTAATAAAGTTAAGATTATTCGCTGTTCATGGTATAACATGTTACACTGCAGTGACTTAAAGATGAGTTTAATAGTTTGTTTGTTAAATCTTACTAAAATTGTACCGAAAAGTGTAAGAACCTCATAAAAACTGAAACTATGGGGATGGTTTGCTGTACAGAAAGAGAAGATCGAGATGAGGTGTAAGCAGAAGAAGCTGTAAGACAGCTGCTCTTGGCTCACACATAGAAAATGACATGAGCTACAGAAAGCTTCCTCAGAAACAGAGACAGAAAACCATTTTTGGATAAAATATGGGAAAACCTACAGCACATGCAGTGCAGCAGTCTTCACCACCACAAATCCTATATCAGTCTCTGAAAACAGTTTGTATCCCACAGTGTTATTCATTTTACAGTCGAGTCACCTGCCTGATACCCTTCAGCCATTTTCCTCACAAGCTGTCACACACGCCAGCTATAATATATGGCTGCACCAATGAGAACAGCTGTAGCCAATCTCCATCCTCTCTCTCGTGAAGCCTACTGCCTGTCCAGCATAAAATAATACATCAGGATTAATTGATTTCCTGTCAGTCTCATGAAGAAGAAAATAAATTTTCATGTAGTCTGTTTCCTGCAGCATTATAATTTTGTACATGGCAAGTAATTTAAGTTTTTTAATTATGCATGAGAATGAAAAACCATGACAAAGTGTGCTGTTGCCTGGCCCAAGGCCACAGCTATGGCCTTTGCATGTGCTGAGACAACAACAGCAGCAAGTTAAGCACACATAAATAATATATTTATGTATTTAGAGACTACACATCTATGTCTAACAGCTAGAACAAGAGTCTGAGTGTCAAGGTCAAGGGCTGGTTATTTGTCTTAAAGTAATGACGTTCATATGGAGCGCATGAATCATCAAACACGCACTCTGATGCCAAAAGTCAAGAGGAGGAAAGTCGCCATCATTCCTGGCCTGTGACAGGAAAACAGATAATGTGCAAAATGAAACTCTGAAAAGCACTGGAAGCAATAAACTGTTCTCTCAGAGTATGGTTGCCTCAGACCCAAATTATATTTCAAAATCTGTTTATGATGGCCTCGTAAAACAAAGGACAGAAAAGTAAAAGCCCCACATTAAAGATTTACAAACAGCAGTGTTTGCTCTCAGCTCCTTTCATTGTCCGCTGGATTAATGAGCAGTGGAGGGAATGAGCAAGCATTTCCCTAAGTCAAGCTAAACTAGAGCCAGAACTCGAGCAGGGAAGGGACAGAGCAGCAAACAGGGTCATCAGTAGGCCAGGGTCTTAAATCAGACCAAAGGCTGGCCCTGGTGTCAGCTCCAGACCAGAGGGGGAGGAAACTCTCCACAACAGCGAGGAGGGGCTGAAGGGAGGCCTGTTTGTTGTGGATTTTTTCTTTCTTTCTTTTTTTTTTTGCCATTAGCAGCTGGGCCTGAAAAAGCAGCTGGACAAAAAGAGGCTACAGCATGACAGGCCTGAGCACATGCCTCTGGGTCATGGGGAACTGTAGCTTAGTCACTAACTCATACGAATGGCATGAGTTTAATGAGATAACACGCTGAAAATGATTACAGGCTTTGTTCAGTCTTTCGAAAAAGCTGTTTGAGTGATTTATTGGATAGGTGTTGTTTTCTTACCCCAGTGACTGCTTCACATCTGCAAGATGTCTGAATCTCAAACTGTCCCCTGGCTGAAATTACGATGTGATAAACTGCATCGTGAAAGATTTAACTGTCCCGACACTGAACAGCATTTGCAGCTTAATGCAGTGGTATTTCATCACCAATAAATACAGCATATCTCCCGCTTTTTTGACAGCTGAAAGCATTTTGGTATCGTTCGGTGTAACTCTCACCATCATTTTTGCACTCGTAGTCACATACATCATCTACTCTTCCATCTTTCGCACTTGGTTTTATCTGTTTGTTCGCCACCACAATCTACATGCAATGAAAAATGCATGCTTGCACCAAGAGTGCACCATCCGAAGGATATGGTTGGACAAACAATCCGATATCCAAGGTTAAGAACACAAAGATTATAAATCGCTTGACTGTCATGTTCAATTTTCAGGACAGCATTACCCAGCATTATCCATAACAGGATTTAAATTGTTATCAGGACACTGAACAATCCACTTTGCGTCCGGCAAGCATCCTGCCTCCAGTGATTCATAGGGAGGAAACAACTATCACATTTTCCAGCGTCCCACTGCAGCCGCAGCAGAACACCGGCGCACTTCATGTACTTGGATGATTGGATGAATAAATTGCTTCCATCCTGGCTGCTGTTGACACTCATGTGGATGAGTGCTATCAGTTTTAATTGTCTTTCTTCCTTCACTCAGCCCATGTCTGAGTTCCTGGCTCTCTGGAGAACAAGGCCACAATAAATTAAGTTCAGTCTGAGATTTGGCCGATATTTCAGATCTGCAGGGAGTTCATGGGGTCTGAATATAAATCAGCAATTGCTTTAATTTTTCTGAGCAAATAAATGACTGTCATGTAAGTGTACTACTTTAACAAAAAAAAAACGATCTCTTAAAAATGTCGTTGTGTAGTACTTATCTGCTAAGTATGTTTTCAAGAGCGCATAATTTAAGCCTGGATTATGTTTAATGGCCATGTCTTCCTCAGTGCAGGAAGTGTGTCATCCTCATTAGGCACAAGTCATACATAGAAGGTCGGGACGGATGGCTGGGCGTATACAGCACAGGATTTAAAGGAACAGTATGAACAGTTTCACATTCTGAGAAACACATTCATTTGTTTTCTTGCTGAGAGTCAGATGAGGAGACTGAGACTACTCATGTCGGTCTGTTTAAGACGAGACTCCAGTCAGTATCACATTTGCTTCGTTTAGCTTAGCATAAGGATTGGCTACAGTGGGGTCTTACAGGGATTACGTTCCAGAAGTGTTTCTTGACTAGTCATGGCTTTCCTAATCTGTTCAAATCTCACAAAACATTATTTGCTAATACAATTTAGTTGGGAGTGCAGTTTTTAGGGGGCGGGGTCGATGTAGCTGATGTTAGACGAGGCACACAAACATCGCATTGATTACATTTACTGTAACAGCATTCTACATTTATGAGCTAACTTTACTTATGCAAAAGTATATCTGAGATGAAAACTGTCGATTTTTTTTTTGTCTTTTCCTTTCATTTTTTGCTGACAAAACCAGTGCTATAAAGAAACCTTTCATAGCAGAAGAAAAGATCAGTAACTTAAATGCTATCTACAATGGGACTTTTTTCAAATTTTACATTTTTACAGATTATAGATTCTTAATCACATACATATCCAACATGAATGCATGTATGAATGCAATATTAGCAAAGCACAACAGGAGAACTGATTAAGTGAGACTGATATACCCACTGCCTACCTATTTGTTAAAGACCTTTAACTATCGATATACAATCCGTCCAGCTTTTCCAGAAAATCTGAAAACAATCAGCATGTACAGCAGCACAATGCTGAGGCATTGATCACAAAAGGTAGCACTTTATTCCACACAGCCACGGGATTGTTGCAACAGCTGCTAAGCATTCTGGTAAAGCGAATGATTTATGGCTATGTAGCAATAACGACGAGACAGCGTCATTACCATATCGACAGGCTCCCAGATGGATTATCCTTATTGATTACTTCATGGCCTGTTGATAAGTATTTGTTTGAAACACAAATGGGGAAGAGAAATGTGCTTGATGGTCCCACTCTGCAGCCCGCATGGAGATAACAGTCTACCAGATGTATTTCTAACCATCTTTGACCTTTCCTTACCACAAACCGGCGTTGTGTTAGAGGTTGTTTTCAGCTTTTCATACTCAAAGTTGCCAGATCAAGAGATGAGAAGTAAATAGTCTAGGTGATAAGCAACAGAAAAGAGACAGTTCACATGTGTAAGACTTCACAGCTAATCACAGGCCGCTCTGATTCATAGCACACCTCGCTCCACTTGCCCGTATATCATAGGATGCTTTTTTCTTTTTTCCCTCTCCTCAACCAGGCTTCCCATTTTGCAACCTCGCCAAGGTCAGCTGAAGGAAATGATACCACTACGCCACAAGATTTATGAGAGATTCACTCCCGTTTGCCTCCCTGTTTACAGAATACATTGACTCCCACCAAGGAGCTGCTTCCGTCCCCGGTGGTTTTCAAAGCAGGAGCCCATCTATTGGGTGTCACAGAGTGCACGAGCCCAGTAGCATGTCTCCTGTGACAGGTGCTAATTGAGAACCAAGCACAGGTTGCATTCAGTTTAAAGCTCAAAGCTTCTCTTTGGCTCTCTGTTAACACGCTGGTGCAGATAACCTTGGATGCTGAAATCAGATGACAGTAAAAAAAATGAATCCCCTTCATGGAGCTGAAAACTAACTAAATCTAGCAAGTTATTACTGCTATAAAATTGTGTTATTTTTGTTTGCATACAATAAATGCCACTTTGAACTGCCAGAGGTCTTAACAGCAGCCTGAAAATGTTGACAAGGTTAGACTCAAAGAAAATATCTTTGTCCTACTATGGGACAGAAATCTGAAGCCAGCCTTTGAAGTTTGTTCCTGCTCAGTGAAATAATTTTTCACCAACATTTTCTTTAATCATCAGCTTCTTCAGTATTCAAGCATTGCAACTGCGCTATAGTTACAATATGGTAAAGTTTAGGCAACAAAATCTTGAATAGAATTTTTAAATTAAAGGTACTCTGTGGAGTTTTGGTCACTAGGAGCGCTATGGAGCACATTTTTACAAATGCACCTAAAAACAACATTATTAATAAACAAAATTAGGATTTTTAATACTCAAAAAACCCTCAAGTATATAAACAACATGTTTTGGTGGGAACGCAAATGTGACTGACTGCATACCTGTCCACTATGCTGACCTCCACTTCCACGGTAGCTTCACACTGTAAAAGATACACTCCACCCTACATGGACAGTAAATGACTTCTCTGGACATCAAATATGAATGTGTGTCCTGGTCAGTGGTCATTCCCATGCACAGGACACCCACACAGGTGTTTGCACTTATTCTGGCTAATCAGACTTCTGCAGAGATCTCTTGAAAATTACAGTGAGAAGTATCCAGATCGCCAGATTTCATGAACCAGTAAGGATGTGGAAAGTGTCATCGCTCAAACATCTGCAACAAAGCTAATCGGAAGGTCAGGCAGACGTCAATCTGACACAATCTGTACACACAGGGCTAAGAACAGATTTTATTAGGCAAAATAAGTGAAAACAGTTGTGGGGTGGACTTTGTAGTGTAGAACTTTGTTAAAAATAGCTTTAGAGGGCTACACTCGTCTTGTACCATATATCATGAAAATGAGCAGACTGCTGTGAAACTCCAATCCATTGTGCAGGTATAAAACAAAAAATGAAAGAAAGTTTTATTTATCCAAGCCTGACAAAAGTGAAAGGAGATTTTCAATGGTCAAATTTACTGGAAGTGTAGATCAAGGAGGTGACTGGCCTTCACATGTCCTTGGCAGCCGTAATGAAGAGATAGTGAATGGGCGCAAGTGCTTCGTCCCTCGTTGGTGACAGGGTGCTGCCCTGCCCCTTGCACGGAGAGGACCAGGACTTTAAATTGCTTCCATTTCTGAGAGTCTGATTAATGAGAATAGTTCTAATCGGAGTTCCTGAGGCCAACAGCATTAGTCTTAATCTTGCAGGCCCCATCCAGCAGCAACACTGACATTTAATGTAGTGCTAGTGCAATGGTAATGAGAATTCATTCCCCAACAAGGGAGCAAACTCATCCACCCCCCACACAAGTCCTGGATTTGGGAAGGTTATTGGCCCTGGGTTTCAGGGGTTATTAGTTCTCTTCAGGCCATGAGGTACCTAAAATATCTTGTGTTTTACAGTCCACTTTGAGGCAGGACAAATTAAACTGCGCTTGAGCACACAAACGATTTACAGCTCCTTTTCGCGGCTTGGATGCAGCCTAGAACAGTGCCAAAATGAATAGTCAGTTGGCAGAAAATAACGACTGCAATGATCTTTAATTCCTGAGGCCATTTAAATGCCCAACATTCGGTGATTGTGCCGTCTCAAATGTGAAGACCTTCCTGTTTCATATCATTGCAAGTTGAAAGTTGTCAAAGAAAACAAACAACCTGAACAGCTCAGAGAGCTTGCAAGGGTCAATTTTCTAATATTTTGCCAAGAATAAAATTATCACTTGCAGGAATGAATATAATAAACACAACTGATAAACAACTGAACAGTTAATCAAAAAATGAACTGACAGGTTATTCAAACTACAGCACTATAAGGCTGGAGGTGTGTACATGTGTTTAAGAATGTGCTCGTAAGCAGCTTTTTGGATTAGCGTGTGTTTGCACTTTATATGTATGAATTTGACTACACTGAAAATCAGGCGATCATAAAACAATTGTTCAAAATCAGGCAACCTCTGTTAACTGAATAAAAGCCATTCTCGCTGTCGGGGGCATTTGTACTGATGCAAACACTCCTCCTGTGCTCAGTTAGCAGTAAGTAAATTGCTCTGGGATTTGTATTGCCGGAATGCTTTAGCAGGTAATTCCTCTCTGTCTTTCATTTTGTTTGTCTGTGTTAAGTTCCCACTCTGGCCCCATCCATTCTCACATCCAGTTCCCGGCTTTGTCCATCCATCAATGGGCGCACTTTGTCAGTGCTGACTTCATCCTGGCGGCTGCAATCACATCCGAGCAGGGCCCAAGTGCCACCGGGGAGCTTTTTCACCTCCCATCTGCATCTCCCCAATCTGCTGACGGGGCCCCTGACGTGCTGTGTTTTCTATTGCACAGGCAAGCAAAAAAACACTAATGCTGCACCTCATTTCTCCAGACTACTCCTGGCCTCGCAAAGAGGCATAGAGGCATAGAGGAAGAGAGAGAGAGAGAGAGAGAGAGAGAGAGAGAGAGAGAGAGAGAGAGAGAGAAAGGGGGAATGAGGTGAGATTGAGAGAGGCAGGGAGGGAAAGAGGGAAAGCATTTTCAAGAAGGATTGGCTCCCAGGTCAGGCTACAACTCAATTTACCTTTTCTGCTCAAATACATCAGTAGACATCACGGGTCGAAAATGTATCCCTAATTAAGGCTTGATAAGCAGCAAGTCAACTGCACTTTGAAGAAAGAGAGAGGGGGAGAGAGGAGAAAGAGGAGAAAGAGGGAGTCAGCTACTCCACATGGAGGATTCAGCTGTTAACCTCTAAAGCTAAACGGGACACGGAGTTAGCACATATGTGCAATGTATGACGGTGAATATGACAGCAGTAAGTCAGGAAGAAAGCCTCTGACTCACCAACAGACTCAACTCAAGGCATCATGGGATTGACAGTGGACCGCTAACAACCGTGGACACTGGTGGTAAACCACCAAATGGCAGGGATACGATGCTTGTTCAAAGCCTTTATGTCTTTATGTAATCCAGGCCTTGTGTTAAATCTGTTTAGTAGATCTGAATCCTTTATGGACCCTTACGGTATGAAATCTTTATTTAGGACTGTAGTTAATGATTATTTTCATCGTCGATTAAAGTTTTTATGTGGTGGTTTTCTTTCCTGTCATGCAACTAATCTTTCGCACTACTTTTGAAGGAGCAAAAGCTGACCAAACATTTAAGAACTGGAAGTCAAAACCTGACATTCAAAATTTGCTACTCGAATAAATAATAACTTTAATATTTTGATCTTCGCAAATAAAAACAAGAGAGGAGATCAAATATTTGAAATTTAAGATGATGCAAACAGTTGAAAATGTGTTATATACTTTCAGACAATATCATATTCTGTACGATTAATTTATTGTCTGTGTTCGAGAAACAGACCCAGAAGGATTTTCGTAAAAGATTTAAATGGTGTTTAGGAAGACCTATTGTATGAGTAGTGGTGGAAACATATGATATGTTAAGACCCATTCTGACAGATAAACAAAGACAAATTCATCCAACAGAAACAAGTTGATCTAATCCATAATCTGGTTTTCTACAGTTCAGCTATTTCGAAGAACCACAGATGACACCAACAGTGATCTTTACTGGAGAAATTCACACAACTCCATGATTCAGACTCGTTTACATCAGGGAGCACTAATTAGACTGCAATGGAGGGTTATTAATAGGCTGGACTTTCCAGAATGATCTTGTTATAAATGGGCCCTGTCAAGACTTTCCTCAACCTCCAAATGAGTATTCTCACTTCACTGCCCCCATCCCAAGAATCAGCACCAGAGCCGAATAACAAATGATTGCTATTAACTGTATTGTTAGTGATGATGCCTGAGAACAAACAAAAGTCCATAAATAACAATTTGCTGAGGAAAAAAAATGAGCCTTTAAATAAAACAGATACCAAAGCCGAGTTGTGGCAAATTACATCTGAGGGCCTGGAGGGAGAAGGTGGCTGCTGTTTGGGTAGAAGAAAGGAAACAAGGAATGACTGATACAAAGTCTGATGTCGAGAATGAACATTTGGCTTCCCAGTGTTTTCCATGCAAGGGTGTAATGTTATTCCCAGATTACAGTTTACTCCACACACACAACCCCCCCCCCCACCACCACCAAACACTCAGCTGAGTGGGCTTAAACAACAAAGCGGCTCCTGCTCAAGTCGTTTACCCGGACACAAAGGCAATTCCTCATATTAATTAAGCGCTGTCACCGACGTGCTCGCTCCCTCTCGCCAAGCACATGTCCGCAGCTCTGATATGTAGGCTAAGTGTTTTCCCTGATGCCTTACTCTCAGCCTGCTTTTCACATAAAGCCTCTAGTGGGAGCCGCTGTTTACAGAGTCAGTTCCACTTACGCAAATCCCCCTGCCGTGTAAACAATATCCACGGCGACTAAACAGAACCCGGTGCAGTGTGTTTATGGCATGAAAAATGTTTATCCAATTAAGTGACATTTCAATAACATAATCCTAAAACCATGAAGGCTTTTAACAAGATTACATGACCCACAGAGAGGCAAGAGAGTCACCCGTTCTGTGAGATGCAGCTCAATAACATTAAAAGCAACGGCGAAATAAGGCCATAATTATTTGGAGTACAACCTTCCCAGTGGCTGGTGCTGGTGGACAATAGTGAGGCTTGTCTGCAACTATGAAATATGATATTACAAAGCCCATCTTTGAAGGAAAAGAGAATAATGTTTGAGTCAAGAGGATTTTTGTGTGAAGAACATTAATTCAGTTTGTTCATAACGTGAAAATAAGAGCCTGGCAAACACTGAAACGTGAACAGAAGCAGATTTGATTCTCTTTACGCAGAAGTCAATGGAAACATCAACCGTTTTGCAATAACTCCAAGGTGTACAACTCGAGCCAGTGCATCAAAATAATGGGACACATAAAACCTAGGCCCCATATTACGTGCAGAAAACAAATATGGAGAATAAGGTATCAAAATAATGAAAGATTGTTTATGTATCGTGGCATGAAATGGGAGGGTGTGTGAGAGAGGCAGCGGCAGAGAGAGGTGATGGTGACGGATGGACAGAACTGACAGTGCGGTATTCATCCTGCACGCTAGAGCGCGCGTCCTGCTAGTGGCGGTCGACAGAGCAATAAATCACAGGCTCTCCATCCTGTATCTACAGCTTATTACATCCACCATGACAAATAAATAATAATCCCTGTCAGCACAGGCCTTTGCTCAAGGATTGAGTCTGAAAGCGTTTGCTCATCACTCCTGTTCCTGAGTGAAAACACCTGAGCAGGGGAATTGAAGGCTATGGTTTACTGGCCCTCTGAAAGTCTGAAAGACAGTGGAAAAAGATGCACACAGCAGCCAAAGGTCAGAGAAATATGAGAGGGAGCGGCGGAGTAGTTATAAACATTATAATATGTTCAATATAAGACGTATTTACAATGGGTCTGCTATGAATTTCCAGCGGTGGAACATGTATTTAGATCTTTTACTTAACTTACCAATGCCACAATGTGCATTACAAATAAAAAATACGCAGAAGTATATCAGTATAATCAGTAAAGGGCACATAAGTATTAAAAGTTAATGGAATCATCATGCAGAATGTTATACTATTAAATTATTGTTGCAACTGATGCAATAACATATTGCTTCATACTTTACAATATAATCAGATGTTTGTGGGCATGACATGTAAAGTGTGCATAGCTGTAAAGATCACTGAGGACGCTAAGATCCTGTAAGTTGTGTTTTTACTGGAGTTAACATTGGGAGGAAGCGTTTACATTCTACAGTCACATTACAAATGACACTTGGAAGCTGGATGGATGTCTTTGACACAATATGTTTAAACATGCTTTAGGCACACATAAACACACAGTTAAAGTTGAGAGGATTTAACATTTTTCCAACTTTTACAGACATTTATTTACAGCCAGAATGTGACAACAATAAAAAATGTAAAATCATGAGCATTTTAAAGCCTTCTTTTTAGTGGGGATGGGACTGCATAGGGAAAATTACAACCCCATCTAAAATCCTGGTTATGGACCTGGATGTAAGGCTGGATTAACCTATTAGGGGGCCCTGAAACAAAATATTTGCTGTACCACAAATTCATTTAGATATATAGGTATCATATAAACTAAAATAACAAGGGTCATCATCCAGAGACCCCTCAATAAATTGCAGAAAATCAAATGTATAGTATATGGCTTGTAGCTGCTCATTTTGGCCAGCTGGTATCCTGCAAGTAACTATAATTATAGTTGTAAAACATTGTGATGGAGTCAAAAGTACAATATTTTCTTCTGATATGCAGTGAAGTGAAGCAGTAAAGGAGCATTAAATGCAAATCTCCATGACCCTGCATAGTATAAGCATACATAAGTAATGGATGAATGGGCAAAATGCAAATACACGAAGTACACGTACCTCAAAACTGTTTCTGAGTAAATTTACCTTTTGTATCTTACTTTCCACCACTGTGAATTTCATGAATGATAAAAGATAATATACAGATCTTATAAACAGGTCTAAGGATGGAGGAGTATGAACACATATGACAGTGAGGTTTTAGCCAAATCAAATCAAATTTTCTATTTGGATAGATCCAGCAGTTATCTAATTGTTTAATCAATGAATGTGCAGAGCTGCTGGCTGTATTGTTTGGATCAATACAAATTGATTTACATGTGTCTGCAGTGAACACATCCTCCTCCTCGCTGTTCTTCTCCCTTTGCGCCTGTACCTCCCTTCATATTATTTAGAGGACATGTGGCGTAAAGCTCATTTCAAGCCTTTGTCCCTCATGCCCTCGTGTTTCTGTACACTGTGTAAGACCATTTAATCTTCCTTAGATGAGGAACCATTTACTTTGCACCGTCCTTCAATAAAAATTAAAAGCTCTCATAAAAACGGGAATGAGAGTGGAACGCCCTCGACTAAATCAAAGAGCCTTTCTTTCGAAAGCTGAACCTGAACACTTCGTGGCCCTGTTTTATTGACATGTGAAGATGACTTGAAGTGCTAAAAAGAAAATAAAACGCAGACGAGAGACCGCCGTCATAAAGATTAGCCAACTGTAAATGGAGCTCCCCATCTTCCCTCATAATAGGTGTAAAATTGTAAACATGCTGAAGGATGTGAGAGTCCATGTCCTGCAGCTCCTTTAGGGATTGTATAAGCATTAATCATGGAATCACTCGGCCATGATTAATCATGATTAGTTGATCACACTGATCTCCATAACATGCAGTTTACACAAAAGGCTAATTTTAATCTCAAGAAAGTGATCATTTATAAATCTAAATATGTTGCGTAGAGGAGAGGTGAAAGAGGGAGCATTGGTTTAATGTGTTTCTGAGCAATTAAACTCAAAACTCAATATATGCAATAGCTCCTTTATGGTTCTGTCATCTAAAATAGTGATTGGCCAACTTATCAGTTAGTCAGCTGACAGAAAATTAATTTCCATTTATTGAGCAACAAGCCTAAGAGTCTACATCCAAGCTAGCTGCTCTCCTTGCTAGGTATAGTGGATTGAGCTAAATGCTATTATCAGCATGCTAACATGCTCATACTGACAAGATAAGATAATCCTTTATTAGTCCCATAACTGGGAAATTGCATACAACGATAACAAGCTGATGTTTAGCAGGTATAAAGTTCACCATCTTAGTTTTGCTTTTTTGCATGCTGCTAATTATCGCTAAACACAACATACAGCTGGGAATGTCATTTGTTTGGAGAATTTTTGCTCATGTGATTTAATATTCTTCACTTGTTAGGTTCAGTTGCTAACTTTTTTCAAAGCTTTTGATCATATCCCAACAGTGTTCTTCAGGAAATTAATTATTTTTGGCTTTGGACCGTAGTCACCTTATTTGATTAGCATTTTCAAATTTTTTTCCTATTCCGACTGCTCTAAATCTAATCAAATATCATGTAAAGCTGGCAAAACTACTGACAAAATCCATTTGTCTTGTTTCTGTTGTTTGTTAGGACCAGAGGCGAGTGCAAAAGACCTGACGACCTTTAGCTGCAACAGTTAAAACAGTACATCACCTAGAAAAAGACAGAGCCCAATTAACATGTTTTGGGGAAACACTAAATCTTTCCCAAGCAAACACCGTGCCTGAATTCATGAGAACAGCCAAAATTCCACACGACAAGAGGGTAGGTGCAGTGGACCACGTGGCAGGCCTTAAGCTGTCTTTGGCAGATATGAGTCAGCTGCTTTCAGTCAGTTTTAAGTAGTTTTTTTTTTCTTGTTTTATTTAGTGAATTATTACAACCTTAATCTGAATCATCTCAGAAGGGACATTCTGTTTAATCCATGTTATAAGCCAAATGATTTTGTTCGAAATTCCATTATTTTCGCTGTTGGATCTCATGGGATGGACAGAGCAGACACCTGGGTGAGAGAAGACCGATAAGAACTGGTTTTCCACAGATCACCCTGTTACATTAAGAGGGTCGGGAGTTCACGCCCCACTCTTCAACTCTTCAGGCTGAGCTGTGAACTCCTGACCCAAAGTAAGGAGGGGAGGAGGCCCTCCATGCACAGTAGCTGCATTTACAAATGCATGCTGACTCCATGCCAGCAAAGCGGAATCGAGAGGAGTCTGATAACATCTCGCTTTAGAAGGAGCTGCTCAGCCAGCCCTTTGTATTTATGGGCAAGTCTCATGGTTACCCCCGACCATAAATCATGTTAATTGGTTTACTGATAAAATGTCTGTCAGGCCCCATTCACATAGTGCTGTGGCACCCCCAGTTACTGTTTAATCTTTGTCCTGCAATAGTTCATCTGTTTAACTGACTGAAGGTGAGGAGGAGTGGAAAAGGGAGTTCTTCTCCATATCACAGCACTTCACAGTGTGATGCAAATTACAGCTGCTTGGTCGACGTGAATGATAAATGACACGATTTTCACTTCAAAAACAAAAACAAACAGACAAAAAAGCACAATCGACATCAGAGGTTAACAAATCAGCAGATCCCCTTTCCAGGTCATCAGATGGAAGTTTTCCAATTAAAATCTATCTCTTGAAACTAAAACAAGCTCCTAATTGCTATTTGTCAAGCATGTCTCATCAGTGTACTGAATGGTTGCTGTGTGATTTGTTCAAAGATGGCAGTAGCTCATTTTTCAGACTGGTGGTGACAAATAAAAACAGTCTGAAAAGATGCCTGGGTTAAGACTACTCAGTAAATTGTATTGCCTTTCTGGCAAGGACATGGAAGCCCACAGGACTAAACTGTCCCTCGTCAACAGATAGACCACACACGGACGCTCATTTACCTGTCAGATTAAGATTAGGAGTGACTCTGCTCCAGGCCATATGGCAAGAAACCAGGAACAGTACTTGGAGAGAGAACTATTTGTCTCTGAAAATGTCAGCACTCATTAATTCAGGAAAATCAAGACGCATTAGCAAGCAATGCATATGAAGACAACTCTGTTAATCTTACAGAGCAAGAGGACCTTCTTGTTCCAGTTGACGACGGTTCAGACTTCCATACCAAACTTAGTCTTTTAAATGCAAGTGGCAAACAGGAAAACCAGCTGTGCTGATAGTTGCAGATAATTATGCACAAGTTACTTTCCGAGTAGACCACTTGCTTCCACATGGAGCTGAGGCAATGCAATGCAATCTACTCTTATTTGGTTGGCGTTGATCTTTGCATGATTAATGGTTTGAAAGGATCCAGAAAAAAGGTCAAATGCGGAGCTGGGGATGGAGCAGCTATGCGGGGTAATTAAGACAAACATGATTAATAACCCCAAGCTGCCACTGTGTTCTGTAAACAAGATGCAGCCAGATGGGATGCATATTTTGAATATTGTACATTAGTTTTCCAGAACATAAGGGCACACAGCCATTCAGTGCACTTTTAAATAAGCCTAATATTAATGTTTTTAAAACACTGTACTAGCTTGTGATGTATGATGAGAGCGCAATAATGCTACAAACTTTATACTTCATTGAGGCTGCACAACCCATCTAAAAACATCAATGAGTACAGCAATGGAATAGAAAATTTGTTGGACGTAATTGCTCACAAGCTTTATGGTCTCTAAAATATGAGCCATAGATAACATGAGTACAGTATAATAACTCCATCATGGTGACTTTCAAGACAAGCTGTGATTACGATCCTGACTGAGAGGGGAAAAGTCTCCCACTCTTATTCAATCCATTATCTCGCCTACTCTTCTCTTTCTCTGCCCACCAGTGTGACTGACAGTATAGAGGGATCAGGTCCAGCTTCCAGGGAAGGCGGGGAGACAGGTGTCAAAATGGTCCAGCAAGCAAATCTAACCCTCGCTAATCAGCCCTGTTGTTCCTCTACAATCCATGTCTACTCCGCGACTCTCATTCCGTATGAAAAACAATTACGCCGGTTTGAAGTTGAGCGCACACTAACTCACCTGTCTCTTCTGATAAGTGTAAAGACGGAGCAGAGGGAGGAGAGAGGAAGACGGGAGAGGGCAGTGGAAGAGAAGGGGATGTGGTGCAGAGTATATCACTTTTGAGGCATCCCTAAACAACAGGGCTGCAAAGATATGTTCTTGATGAGCAGCTCAAGTGAAGAGAGTCAAACTGCAAGACAAAACAAGAAATATTACACAATGAGGGGTTAGAAAACATGAGGCCTTGGGGATGAAAACAATGTTTTGATTAAAGAGAAAGTCTGAGCTCGTTAGCACCACACCAAGGAGATTATGTTTTCAGTCCCATTTGTTTGCCTTCTAGTTAGTTAGCAGATTTCAGTTAAATTTGGTGCAAAGTAGTTGGGCCATGGGCCCAGGGTGACGTGATTAGCTCAGATTAGATCCAGGTAGGATTTCTTAACACTGCAAGGTGAGAGATATAAGAAATTGCTCACTACTTTTTTATTTACAACTCAGCATTCTTTATTAAAAAGTTAATCTGGTGCATGTATCATTTTCCAGTAAACACTGATTAACTTGCAACCCGGTACAAACTGGCCAAAAGTTGGCCACAAGTCACTGTTTTTAGACCTTAATAACTATATATATAACTTATATTTAGGACCTACTTAACATCGACAAAATAGTCTCTTGAATGCTGTTGAAACAACAGTTATCTGTAATCTAAAAAAGTTTAAAAAAAACAACCAAATTTAAACTGCTAAAATTAGTCCAGTTTGTCCATGTCTTTTGACTTGTTAAAAATCAAATCAATGCATATTGTATTGGCTGCCTACTCCCTACATGTATTGTGATGCAGGCACAGATTCATATAGGATTTAAATAATCTATTATCCATATTATTGTCTAATAATATTAATTTAAATCTCAGATAACATGCAGTCACACCTGAATGAGGTTAACTAACTATCGATATTCAAGAGCTTGCTCTTCTAATTCAAAGGCGAATCCGTCCAAGCAGGAGGAGGAGGAGGAGGATATGTGAGCTTCAGAGAAACTGGGATGGACAAGGCACCACACACTCATGTATTGAAATAATAGCTGACAAAGATCCTCAGCATTTGTGTCAGTGTAATGCTCAGTGGCACCAAAAGCAGCGCCACTACCAGAGCCTCTGGTTTAATTCATGGTGATGGGCCTGGGACTCTCTGTGGGCCGAGGAGAACCACTGATGCGGTCGGCAGTCGGCCCTAATGCACCGGCTTGATGGGAGACGAGTTGTGGGGGGGGCGATCGCAGCCAATGGGCACTTGCTGAAGTAAGACCACAGTGACAGTTAGCAGCTGTGAGAACTTTCATTCTCACTCGGCACTAAGTAAGAACATTTGAGAGATTTGACAGAGGGGTGTCGCGGCACCCTGATTAAATGGCAACTATGTGCAGACCTCTGCAAGTGCCTGCGGGTGGACAACAGTCTGACCGGTCAGGAGGACGGTGATGTCATTTACGGGACTCTTTGATCGACCATTTATGTGTTTGGTTTGGGTCCAGCAAAGTTCATTAGTGCTGTTTCACTTCTCTGTCCGACTCTATCAAAGAAAAAAGATCTCACTGACCATTTAAAGTAGGCGCCGACAAAGTAGAGGCAGTTTGGTGCCTTGCCCGTTTCATAATGTTTTATTGATTTTTCTATGTCCAGAATTAGGGCTGCACCTTTTTTCATTATCAGTAATTATTCCATGAAATGCACATCACAGTTTCCCACAGTCCAAAGCAATACCTTCGGTGACCAAATCTCACATTTGTGACACCATCAGACTTTTGGCATTTTGGTTGAATAAAGGACTTGACCAATAAATTGATTTTTAGTTAAGTTTTTGTCAGTTGACTGATCAATTAACTAAAGCCGATAGTCTGATAGTTACATATGTTATGTTATGTTATGTTATAGAGAATTTGTTGGAAAATCACATATGAAAGAAGCAAGAAATTAAACATACTGTTAATCACTTGCACTTTTTTTTCTAAAAACACAAAAACTGTCCATCAGAAAACAATAATAACAATTTGACTCGACTGTGTGAAAATGTAAACATGACAAACACTTCTGATTTCTCATGTCTTAATATCTGTTCAAGCATAACACGACCCTAACACTTTCTGGTGAGCAAAAGCCTTGTCAGACTGATGTTCAAAGCAATATACTAGGACCCATTTTCAGGAAGATATTTTGTGAGTTTGAACACAAGCTTCCTCTAACAACAGAAAGGTATAGCATGATAACATAAGCTATCGACACAATAATTCTAATGAAAGTCCATAATATTGAATTATCGCCCAGCCCCATTCAGCACTTCTTACAGTACTCTGTTATAAAATTGGAACAAATTGCATCTGACTACACTTCAGTGTGTGCAATTCAACTCTCCAGGAAAAAGAGCAATAAAAAAGCCACAACTCCCTGCGTGGGATGGCTTCACTTTCAGGGTCAGTAGACTTTCCAAAGTAACAAGCCGAGCATATGCCGCAACGGTTCCCCTTATGTCCCAAGAAAGACCCAATTAATTCATCAATCTGTACACCTCTGTCACTGCCTCGTGCATTTTAGCCCCTTGCCTGCAGAGCTCCATCCATTACCGTCCAGGTTGTCCAGCTCTCCCCCCTGCCAAACAGGCAGCCAGGGTGGCTGCTGGGTAATTACACATTGCCTTGACAACGCACATGATTGTTTTCCTTGCAGTATATTACTTCATTAGTACTTCTCAATATGCCATATTTTTTAAATGTCACTTTTTTCCACCCAACTCAGTCCAATCTTGACTCGTCTGTATATCATAACAGTCATTAATAACTGTCAGTCGGCAGCATCAGTTCAGCACGCGGGCTGCCTCATTAGCATGGCCCAGCATTTGTTCTGCGGAGAGGCTGATTATTTTCTACAACAGGCCGGGCCAATTACTTTAGTGAAATGGTATCACATAAATCAAAACTTAACAAGGTGGCAAATTTGAAGTTATCAGATTCCAAGAGACACCATAACTAATATGTCACTGTCACGAGAGCCCTCTGCAGGTATGCCTCCAACATACCAAATATATCATCCCACAGGATCTTAGAAGCTTTCTCTAGAAAATTACCATATTCAGAAAAGTGGGAGAACCAGTGGTATGAAAATGTAAATGTAGGAGGTAAAGTTCAAGCAGGCTGGCTCTGGGCAGTGGAGAGGGTGAAGTGGATGCAAAGAGACTGATCCTGCTGTAACGTCTTTTCAGGCCATCCCAACCGATATAACATGTCGGCTTTCTCTTGCAGCTCAGACCTCTCCTTTAACTCTTTACATGATGATGTTCATCCATCACATCATGACAGCTACATCAAACCAACAACAAACATGCAAACCCAGCAATCTAAAATATGCTGACGCCACTCGCACACACATAAATACAGACCACTTTAGCTCTGCTCTGAGTGGCTTTTTTTTCTATGTTTAAACTAGATTTTCCATCTACTGGGAATTCCCACAACTCAGAATGTGTGATAAAGTACACTTCTGTCCGTTAGCCACTGACACGAGAGCGATTGCAGAAGCTGTGTAAATGGGTTTCTGTTTGTTTTCCCTTGTTTCTTCTGCCTCCACTCACAGAAGCTACAGAATGTGCTGCACAGTGCCTGTCTTTTTAACTCACTGTTAGTTAGAGAGGGATTACCTCTCACTAAAACATTCCCCTCATCTTGTTGTTATTTGCTCCATTTGTTTTCCACTGTCTGCGGCACCTCCGCAGCTCATTTCTCATTTTTAAGTGAGGATTGAGGACAGATGGATGCAAACTCAAAGTTTCTGATCTTTAGCAGAAGTTATGGAGGGTTATCTTTGGCTGTATATCTCTGCTCTGGCAGCGCTCCCCTGGTGATGAAGGATTAACCACCGCAGCTGTCTCTTCCCCAGGATGATGCAGTGCACTGCTCCCCGACACGACAGCATCACTTAATCTTAATGTCCGCTTCTCCAGAGCGGCCGCACAGGACAAAGCCAATCAGCATCACATGCCATGGGGATGGACCTACAGCTTGGCCCTGGAGTTTCTCACCCTCGCAGGCCTATTCATCAACTTCAGCCACACCAATCCCAGAGTTCTTCCCTCACAAACCACAGCTGAGCCGGACTGTGATGTATAGGACGATGAAGGGGGTGTGGGGGTTTGGGTGGATGGTGCGCACAAAAGAACACTTATCAGATTGCACATTATGCGCTGCTTTGTGTTCCTGTGGAAAAAAAATAAGGGAAGAGAGGTAATGAATGCACTCAGCCTTCCCTTAGCCCAGACCACCTATTTGCTGTGTTTAAAGAGATATCTGTTCAATAGTGCTCTAGCATTAAGGATGGGGTAGATCTAGAATAATGATCACTGTTCATTTAGATAAATTGCGCTCAGAGAATCCATTTGTAAAGACCTGAATTCATCTGGAAGCAGAAGAGGGGATGCTCCATGTGTCCACCATCCTCCCAGCATTCATTACTGTGTGTACAGGATGTGCATGCATAGCTATACAGGGAAAAGTATCCCATAATTCAATGCAGACTGCAGTGTCTGTGGTATGAAAATACACACCAAGGCCATATGTAAGACACGTGTTACTCGTCGACTTGAAAGCAAGCTTCTTTTCTGGGTTATATGATGTTAAACATGTAATACTGTTAAAACTGGAATATAAATCAAGACGGCAGCACATGCAGGTGGTGGTGGTTGGGGGGGACATACAAAGTGAAGCAGATGTAAAACATTCACAACAGATCATTCAGAAGATGTATTCATGCAATAACAAAGAACAAAGTAAGAACAGATACAGTTAATCCTTTAAAGTCAAAGAAGTTTGATCAGGTGATAATGAAAAACAAATATCTCTGATGGATCGTGAGCTATCCTCATAATGTAAAATTATGCTAAACAATATCATGATGATAGCCTTCCCGTAGCAATCTGAGCACTTCGCCAACACCAGCCATCAACCCTCATTCTGAACCCGATAATAAAGAGATGACACTTTTATGATACCATAATTAACAGCGCTCTAGGATGAAATTAAATCAATATGCCCATCTAATATCATTTTCTCTAGTTATGCAAATCAAACATTCAAAGCCCTTGGAAAGTGATATGAATTGCTTTCACATTTCAGTTCACACATATTATCATATCAGACCTCTTGGGTTTGATGACATGGAGGATGGAGGGAGGGGGGGGCTTAACGATGTGGAGACTGAGCTGAAGAGAGGAGAGCAACTCTGACTGCTGATTAGCTCGCAGAGACAACAGGATGATAATGCAAGCGCTTAGATTAAAACAAATCTACTTGTTTCAAAGAAGATAAAACAGTAAACCACACCACTGCTGCGGATCAGTATGGAAAAAGAGGCTTGCAGGGGGATAAACTTTAGAATTAAACACCTCAGCTGCAGGGCAACAAAACGTCTTCCGTGCCATAATGAGATGAATTATAACTTCTAATTCCCCAGAACACATGCTAGCACCCTTTTTAGCATCAACGCATCTCTGCATTGGGAGGTGAGGTGAAAGTATACGGCCTTTCCCTTTATGGATATGAGACAAAAGGGAGGCTGTGATGGCTGGGCGCAGACAAGGCGAGCGGCGGTGGAGGGGGAGCCTAATGGCCGTGATTAATGACAATGGGCCAGAGGAGAGCTGGGACACAGGCGCTACATATATCATCCCTTCTCATCAGTCTATGCACCTCTGTGGCCTCTTCTCTGCAAACCAGCACACTACAGTAAGACACGCGCACACACACACACACACACACAAAATAAAAAACACCTCATCTGCTCTCAGTCAGCATACCACCAAGGAGCTTCTCATACGCTTCTTTATGGGCCTTGCAGATGATAGCTGAGTTGGGAAATGACATGTAGAATAAGATATAATGAGTAAAGGGGAGACGGCCGTGTGTGTGTGATGATCACTCATGTTTTTCATGAACTGAATACTTCCTGTGCTTAAGTAACATTTCCAAGGTCTAATCTTCCATATGGAGAGAGATGAGTTATTGGCTATTTATGAATAGAAGGTGATGATGAATGGTGCTGCATTTATCTGCATAAGTAACTCCAAGGGCTGGCACGGAGGTTCAGGCGGCTATAATAAACATAGTTTGCACTCAGGGGCAGCTCTTTATTTATGAGGCTCTATGAATAGACATTATGTGGCCATCATCAGCTCCTCTCATTCCCTTGAGAAGAGGACAGGATATTGCTTCTATATATGCAGTAGTTTTAGAGTTTAAACTACTCTGGCCAGGCTCACCACCAAAGCTGTAATCAACTCTGCACAGGGTTTAGTTATGACCAATTAATGGATTATTCTTATGGGAATTATAGCACTCTCTGGGACTTGCGGTTTTAATGAGGAGGCACCTTGTTGGATCATTGTTAATGGCTTCAACTTACTGAAAACATGGCAAATTAATCCCCAATTAACACCACAAGTAGATTTAGTAATTATGAAACTGCTTTCTGCATAAAGGGATGGAAATACGTGAAAACTTTAATCTTCATTCTGCGACAGGAACAACTTGTCTATATTATGCACCCCCTCCAAATCAAGTTTAGCTTCTTCCGGACCTCCTCCTTTGTAACATCCCAGGACAAGTTGAGACCTGCTTAACCCCAAATCTGTGTGTCAACTTTACAGCCTGCACACCTGAGCAGTCTTTTTTTTTATTACTTATACCTGACACACGTGTTGTGATTTGCTTTACAGGCGCTCTGTGCTCTCAAAGTGACAAATGACATCAGAAGAATTAATAACCAGGGGAAGATCAATGCCAAGACAGGGAACTCAGCATTCTAGCACTGTGTTATTGGGTAGTGATGTTGGAATTTGTTAAAAATGTGAGTGGGTGTAGTTTTCCCTGGAGTCTGTTGACTTTATTGATTCCATTGTTTAAATTGCTGCAAATTCCAAAATCAAGTGGTTACTGCCTTTCAGTGGAAGTCCTGAAATGGCAATTTTCTGGCACAGAACAGCAACAACTCCACTGGAGAAAGCATTGTTCAGGTTAGTTTACAAACAGTACACTTTCCTGCAATGCTTTCTGAAGATTTTGTAGACCAGGACGGCATTATTAAACATTACAGTGGGTTTGAATTTCTGCACTGAAGCTCTCCCAAAAGAAATTCATCTACTTTTTGATTTTTTTCCTGAGTGCAAATTGTTTAAGAAAATGCTGCTTTAAAGCTGTTCTCCCCAGGAGTCATTTCTAATTCTCACGCTGAATTCTTGATTAATTCTGGAAAATGAGCCGACAGGTAATTAGCAATTTCCCTGGTCGCCTGTGTTTCGAAACTGTTCGCTACTGGCAGTAGTTAAAATTTAGTTTTTCCCCTCTTTTCCGTCTTCTGTTTATTGCTTATTAAATGCTTGATGCACAAACAAGGCATCTTGTGAGAAAACAAGGCATCTTTTGTCTCACCAACTGTTTTCACTTATTTTCCATGGGTGCAGCGTATAATTAATATCTCAGCAGTGCCGGGGGTTGTCATTTTTCAAATGGTTTCCCTGGAAATGTTCTACACCTCTTAATGGCCCTGCTAATGCTGTAGCTGTCATGTCTTGGACAGCTGCACTTTTACAAGACAAACTCAGCTGTGCCACGGGCCTCTCTGTGGACTTAGTCACTCAAAGGCTTAGAGGCTGGTGCTGCCAGCTGGTGATAGTACACATAACATTTGATTAATCTTTACCTTGTGCCCATGACTGGCAAGTCACCTTCCAACGGTTTCCCTGGTGTACTGAATTATTTTTGCTGTTTTCTGATGGATGACAGATCGGATAAATGGCCAGAAACCAAATGACCACTTACAGGTCGCTTCCAGTGTGTCGAGGCAGCAGGCTCAGAAGATTTAGACAGGGCACATTTACACATTTAAAATAATGACCAACAACATATTATACAGCCTTAGTTGGACAATCCAAAATTATGTAAATTGGTATCATTACAAAAATACATTTTATATATAACTTTAACTGCTAACAAAAGCTTTTTCAAAATGTTTGTTAACACAGTGATTCCCATAAAATGGAGGAAACTCAAATAGATTAACTAACCTAAACCTAGCTGAGAGGCAGATGTAAAAATCGTGGTGAGGTGAGGCCACACGGTGCCCTTTCGAAAAGCAACTGCCTACTGTATTATTACCACAACAACACAGTCAAAGCCATCTGTGAGCTTGTCTTAGTGAGGCAACTGAGCGGGTGAAGGCTGTTTAGGTTGGTTCAAATAAATTCAAATGAATCAAATGTTAGTACTTCAACAATGTTAGTGTTCAAACTTGATTTTTGAGACAGTCACTAAGCACAGGATAAATTAAAATAACCAGGAATTGCTCTATACATTTACACCGTGTAGCTAGCTCATAGCTCAAATGAAGGTATGTATTATCCAAAACACACATTTAAGTCAGCTCAATAGTTTTAAAGCAAAACATAATAAAGTTTTTATTTAAAATTCTCAGTAATTGCTTTCCTTATTCCAGGCCCAAACGCATTCTTAGCTAACAAGAAACAGATCCAAATAAATGTCTATGCTAAAAACAACAAACTTTAAAGGTAGTAAAAGCAAAGAAAACAAAGATTCATGCTTTGATTTATGACACAATGTCCTCTGAGAACCCAAACTGTCCTCTTTGAATTAGCATAAACTGATATATTTGGCCCCTTTCACATGCAACCGTGAAGAAAGCTTAGCTAGTATTCCTCCATCATGGAACACAAAAACAAAAGACCCACTGAAGTGAAGATACGCCCGTCGTGATAAGTAAATCTCCATGATGTGTGATATAATCACTAGGGAAGCACAAGTGCTGCTATTTTCTTCATTTCAAACACTATCTCTCTGTTCCTTCCTGAAAGCAGATATTGTTGACTGTGAGATGGTTATCATAATTCATGAGAGTTCACGTCGAGTTCAGGACAAACACTTCATACGCTTGTTACTTCCTAATAAGATGACACAGCACAGATAAAACCACTGTTTGGACATGTGGATCATGCATGCAGTGTGTGTGAACCGTGGCTGGATGATAGATATAAAGAGTTCATTGTAACGCCCAGGGCTTGCTCGAGGTTAGAGGACTTTGTAATAGTATTCATCATAAAGTGAGAAGGAGTGTGTGGTCACAGGGCATAAGACGCCAGAACACAACAAGTTTGCATAAGGGACATGAACTTTGAAAACCTTGAAAATGTCCCCTCCAGGGCTTTAATCTAACGGTTACAAACTGCAAGCCAGAGCTGGTTTACGTCTCCATCTTTGTTTGAAGCACAGCATGATGGTGGCCCTTCAACCCCCATTTTCCAGAAGCTTAGACCTGGTTGTTTGATGAGGGCTTATCCCTCAGCTGACATATTATCGCCGGACAGGCCTCTGACTGCGCCAAAAGAACAAGCTACGCAAAGGATTAGCCTGCGCACTCGTGCTAATGCAGTCAAACTGTCAGAGAGATCAAAGCCACTCACTCCAGATTAAGACCAATTAAAGTAGGTGGCCCTACACAAATTAATAGCTGGAGCGCTCACCTGTTAAAAGGAGGCAAAACAGCGAGGGGCTTTGTTCTTTCAGATCAAGTGAGAAAATGTCTAGCTTTGGTTGTCAGTCAGTTGTGTGTTATGGCAAGCAGTCAGCAAACAAAACCATTTGTTTCATTATGTAAATCCACCTGTTTATTACACTGAAGTTACACCCACATGGAACTTGAACCACCAGAAGTGAGCAGTTATGTCCAAATGCTTAGCATGACAGTTGTGATTGCTGCTTTTAATGGAGCAATTTAAAATAATTGGCACTTTGCTTGAAGGCCACCTTCCCATTATTAGACTTTGATTTGGCTTTTACAGTGCTGTATATTCTGCTACATAGGACACATACCCTGTTGAGTTTAGAGTGGCTGCCAAATCCATTACAGCCCAGGCTCAAGTCTACAGGGTCGTTTAACGCAAAATGGCAAAAAGGATATTTTGTCACTTGTCTTTCGTGGCCCTGCGGATAGTCTGGTTTTCATGTGCCGCTGGTTTGAGATATCAGCATCTGAGTGTTTTTAGCCACTGCATTGTTTAGATGGAAGGAATTCAATTTTGTTTGTGATTGTCAAGAGTTTAAAAACGGAATCTGGAAGCAGGTTACTTACTGGATATTACACAGGCCATGCTGATTACACTTTTCCTTAGAACTAATTTCTACAGCAGAAATAATTCCTATGAAAACTGCCTTCAGTGAGATCTCTGGATTATCCAAAGTCTTTGTTTTCCATTCACCTCCATTGTTATTGGGAGAGCAACACAACGTTAAATATCTCAAAACTACAGCAAAAACAAAGCCTTGCTGTGATCCAGCCTAAAGAACAGAATATGTTTTTTTTTTCTGTGAATTGACTTTAATGTTTGTCCCAAAAATCTACATGCATTTCCTTTCACGCAGTCTCACCCAGTAAGACACCAGTGACAGTGATATGAGTTCTTGCTGAGGCTACTGTAGTGCAGAAGGGGTTAATAGTCTCAGTTATTACAGTAATGCGAACATTTCAGACTGAGGCATCTGAACCGCAGCTGGTCAGATAGGCTGCAGGTCATCTGAGGGCCAACGGAGGCTCTGCTGATCAAGGCCTCTGCTCTCGACAGGGGGATGAATGATGACTGCAGAGTAAATGCCAAAACTATAAATTTCATCCCACACTGACCCAAAGCTCCTCCAAAGTTTATTTACATTTTCACATAGCGTGTACCCTCAAACGTCAGTGTCAATGGATCTCAAGGCAGGATGAATTAGTGATTGCAGTCCGTGCGCCCTAAAACACACATAGCCCGGAAAGTTAATTTCGCGCTGAGATGTCCGTTGTGAGGGCCGCTGAAGAGCAGACTGAAAGGATCTTTCATTGACTTGTCTTTTCTTGTTACGCGCTCTGAATCTTGCTTTTGACTTGATCTAGAAGAGCTGAGTAAAGCCGGGTGCAGTGTCCAAACCACCCTTCAAATATCGCGTTGTCTCATCAATTACGAACACTAGCGGGGGAATTTTGCATAATTTTTTCTTCTCCTTTTTTTAAAAAAAATCTGAAGCCAGACACATTTTTGTATGTGGAAAATAAATAAATAAGCTCAGCACCCCATGGTTAACTTTCCAATGGGCTTCGCAGAGAGCTCTCTTTGATGTGGATGCCTAGAGTCAACTGTGTTTGGACAGTCATGGGGTGGAGCTGCCAGGCTTTTAACTGCTCCAGAGAACACAACCCACCACAGAGCAGCACATAGGAGTCCCTCTGTCCGGAGGCTGGACACAAACTATCAAGTGAGAGAATGAGAGAGAGAACCACAGTGGGATTTATTCCTGCCCAGGCCTGGAGGCTAACATAGCAAAGCAGCTGAAACAGTGAACCTGCCCTGAAGACGTTTGTATCATGATTCTCCAAGAGTGTTTCATTAGGTCTACACTTCCAATCTGCTGGAGATGAATATCACATCTTTTATTCAAAACATCTCACTTCCCAACCCTTGTCAAGCTGCAGGTGGAGTGATACAGCCAACAAAGGAGAATTTGTCAACTGATTTTACCTCACATCTGTCAAGGCAGTGAAATATATATTCAAAGGAGGTGGAAAGAAGTCATTGCTCCTGTTTTGTGGTGTGGGAGGCATGCAATGTCTAATTTGAGAGAATGAACGTGCTTAAGTTATTACTGCAGGAAGGTAATCTGTCAAAAGCAGGCTGTTTTGGCATGTTGCATACCAATGCTGAGATCATAGAGTCAGATTCTGCTTGCAATTACTGCTGAAGGACCTTGGATGCAGGCAGACCACCATTAATCCTGCTTCTGGCCCTGGACACTTTGGACATGTCAAAATCCCACCGTCCTCCATGCCATAGCTTAGGGAAAAATGTACCACAGAAGCCAAAACCACACCAGCGGAGTAATTCATGCCATCATTAATGTAATTAGGTTGACTTAAGTCAGCAGTATGTTATGATTTGTTTTATATTGTATGGGAATTTACTAGGGAGAGGAGACTACTGAAATTTAATTTACTAACAGTTACGCTACTGGAGAATGAGTTGTGACTTTAAACTGCAGAGCAGCACAGAAGTTAAAGGCTTTAAAAGTAGCGGTACCTCAATGTTAATATACTCCATTACAAGTGACCTGCATGTAAGTGCATTCAGCATTGTCCTTAAAGTGAGTCTACTGAAGTTCTGAAAATACCAAATAACACAATCTTCTGTTTACAAATGAAAAGTTGAATTCATAAGCCACAAAACTCACTTTTGTCATAATTTTTTGTTTTCCAGCTAGCCACACTTGGTGAAGTATGACCAGCAGTCAATTTGCTAATTTTATTACTCATCTGTGCTTGCTGATGATATGGTTTCAGCTTTTACCATTATCCCGCAACTGATAAATGTGGCCACGGTATCCGCTTTTCAGCAAAGGCTACATCGGTTCACTGTAAGTAAAATATACCTTATTATATTGCCAAATAAGATGTACTTAGTGGTATTATTGATGCCAAAATGAGTAAGCAGCTTTTACATTTTGTAACCAACATAAAGTATCATTAGTTTACATATCTATCTGTTTATAACAATGTCTCCTTTTCAAAACTGATAAGTTAAGACTTTATGTCAAGAAGTTAAAGTTTAAGTAAAAATGCAATATTCTAGGGGAGTATAAGAACAAGTAGTCTGACATATCACAACACATGAATGAATATACACTTTCTCCTACTGCAGCAGGCTACATTATACAACTATCTAAGTAAATAGGACTGCTCAGTGTATTCATTGTGCTTCTAGTTGACACACATATGTGCAGTAATAATAGACTGCCTTAAAAACCTTGATTGAGCCTGTGTTCCGGTCACAAAACCGTCTTGTTTACCATACAAAGAGTGTGGTTTCATTTGAGTGAAAGCAACACAGACAAGTTGAAAAGAAAAAGGGCTTCAAAGGGAGAAATTCATCATCGTGTGTCGCCCCTCCCTCCCACGCTACACCTACACAGCACTGTGATCAGGTCATTTAGCTGTTTAATGTGGTATGACATTTTATCCACACCTTAAGGATCTTAAAGCAGTGCGTTATGCACAGAGTAATTTCAGTGTCAGCAAATGCCTCAGTTGCGGCATGGTTTCTTTAACCCTCTGAGAGGTTTAGCTGAAGAAAAAAAGGAAGTGAATGGCCAGTAGATGGCTTAAAATTAGCAGTTTTGATGAAGTTAAATTCACAAATAAAGGTTCACCTTGACAAGTCTGAAGTTCTAAAGAGGATGAGGTTTATTTCACAAGAAGATAAATACTGGGATCTCACACTGATGAAAGAAAGAATCTATTTACTGAAAAACAGAAATGAACCTGTGGAAAAGTCTGGGGCGTCACACTTGACATTCCATGAACTGTGGCACGAAACATTTTGTCACGCATCCAAATATCTGCATAGAGCCTCATGTTATGCGCGAGCATCTGTGTCCGATCTGAATAACTAGCATGACTCCCGTGCAGATGGTCACAGGATGTGACCACCTCGTATCGCCTGTTCCCATCCATCTACCAGTAAATAGCTCCTTTGACACCCTGTGCCCATTTTTTGTCTGAGGCGCCTCACATGATTCCACCATTTTGAAAATAACACAAGGAAGAAGAGACGAGCAGAACCTTCTTTTTCCCCCCCGAAAGTTGCTAAACATCACACCACACACACGGCACATCCAACAAGAACTTTTGACCTGTTTGTGGCAGGCCATGAGTCACGAGTTAGTCCTCTTGATATCACTCCTTTGAAATCTTAATGTCCAACTGCCCTTCTTCATGGCCCCTGCTCAACAGCTAAATCAGATTTATAACTACTGTCAAAGGCAGGGATGACAGATAAATTAATCTTCCCTTCACGGGTTTACATCTTGGGCATCTGGACTGCTGATCTTGCCCTAACAAGCGCAGGGGTCTTGTGAGCTGTCTTTTAATGTTGATGTGTTCATGGCTGGAGATGAATGGCTCTGTCATAGGAATCTATTTATACAGCAGTTATATGGCAGTGCCACTAGATCCGGGACATTGCACTTCCCTGAGACGAGCACCAGCATCTGTTAGAGGGAGTCAGCCAATGACACTTCTTTGGATTTGGAGCACTGTTCAGTGTAATGTGTGTCAGTTACTGTGGGGATGAAAATATGAAACAGCATTAGCCAAAAAAAACAAAAAAAAAAAATGTGTGTGTATATATATATATATATATATATATATATATATATATATATATATATATATATATATATATATATATATATATATATATATATATATATATATATATATATATATATATATATGTTTTTTGTGTTTTAAGAGCAGAACATGCACAAATGCACATTTCTCTCGTTTTTAGTTCTAGAAAATCTTTAGAAACATTTAATTTGTGTTCACATTCAGAGCTGCATTAAAATACACAAAGTGACAAAAACGTGCTGAAAGGCTGGTGATTTTTTTAAGAGTGAATTTGTCTGAGAATATTATTAATATAACCTCCAATGAAGTGTGAGAATTTTCATGTGATTTAGACTCGTTAGCACCTTTAAACTTGGACTTTGTACCAGATTGCACCAGCCTCACTTATGAGAATAAGTGAAAAAGCATCATATTTTGCACAAAGTTTCATGCATACTTTATAGGTGTGTACTGTATACTGTACCATCTACATGTGGATGCAATTGCATGGACTAAAAGACCAAATTCACTCATCCATTTAGCTTATGGTTCATAAGCTAACTGAGGGGTAAATAAAAATGCCACAAACTTTGTCTTGGTGGACACTGGTTTTTACTCTCATAAATTTATTTTGGGGAAAAAAACAACTTCTGAATTATTATTTTTAAGCACATTTATAAACAAAACCAAAACCAGCAGGGTTCACCTCTTAATTACTTATACTCCTTTCCTACAGCTGGCACTGTGGTAATTAGCGAAGACAACCGAATAGCAGTATACTGTGCAGACTAATTTTCAGCCGAGAATTAATGCACATTTGGTGCCCCAGTGAATATTTTCAGCAGCTTGTAGGTATATGTGCAACTGAGTCAATATAAATAAACTACATTACCCATGTTCTCTGTAATGAAGGAACATGTAACCCAGCACAACAGTGCAAACTATTATCTGGCTTTAAGTCACAGATAGCTGTTAGTAGGATGAACTCATTGTTTTGGTCTTGGTCTTTTCTTTCTTTATAAATGGTCATATGGTGATCGAGATCTACAAAGAAACCTAATTTCACAGTAGTCTGGTATCTGTATTTTCAGATTCAGAAAGAAAGGAATGGTACTGAAAGCATTTAATCCCTGGCAGAGGCAGTTAACAGCTACAGTAGTGTATCCAAGAGGTGAAGAGAGGAGAGATCTACCAAGGCTTCAGTACATGCCGGAGATGACCACGTTACTATCACGCTCTGTAGAGGAAAGATCGAGTAGAGTTATTATAAGGACAGCTGAGAGACAAGACCACCAGGACTGCAGAACTCAAGCTTGTCATTGTCGGCCCACCCTCCTCAGTACCTACCACACCTCCTCACCCCATCACATGAATCACTACCACCACCCTCCACTGCCTCTGCAACAAAAGATGCTTTGAGGTCACGCTCCTCTTCTTTGTGCCCACCACAGCGCGTGAACAGGGAGAGAACAGAACCACTCGAGACAAGGATGACTTAAGAGTAGCTTATAATGAAAGGACATCCGTCATAAAAGCAAACACATGCCATTAGTGAAGAATCATTATGGTGATGTTCAAACAAATTAGGTTTTGAAGGTTGTAATGTTGTTGGTAATTCTCTCAGGTCTTAAAATTAGTTACTAAGGCACATCAAAATGAAATAATTTGACTCCCCTCATCAAAGTGGGTAACGGTCTTCATTGATGATAATATGCCTGAGCTTTAAGCTGCACCCCTTTTATATTCATCGCCCCAAGAATCCTCTGTGGGGGTTTAAAACTTCAAACACAACCTCATGAAAAAGTCAGGAGGTGTCAGACATGTGTTCCCCCTCCTCACACCCCCAAACCCGCTGGCTTGCCGACACCAAAGGCCAGAATTGATTTTATGTGAAGCAGGACCAGCTCCACCCCTGTCAGGGATCACCTGCCTAACCCACCGCCTGTGGCTCTGATGCACCACGAACAATTAGGGAGAGACAGCGAAGTACTGACGAGGTAGCTGTGGTTTTCAATGTACATTTATATATTGCATACAGCAACCGCGGAGCGCATCCTGTGCAATGTGATTTCCTCTCAGAACATCTGAGGGAAGTTAAATTGTCATGGTTAAATTTTTTTGCCCTAATGCCACATGGATGATCCTTGTGTATGAGCTAATAAAGTGAGGTTTATGGAAGATTCGGGACAGATTATCTGAAGTAAGGGCACTGTTCTTCGACTCAGCGGGCTTTAAAGTTAGTCCAGCTGTACATAAAAAAAATGCAGTACGAAAGGTCACACAAGAGCCAACGGAGATAAAAGTCTGAGGTGGCTTTCTTGTATAGTGATCCATTTACGATCCCCTTAAAATTAAACATTCCTTCCTGTTTGTCTGCATGTGCTCACCTTGGCAGGCAACAGAAACATGCTGCAGGTAAATTTCTGATTTTCATCTCTGATCTTTGTATTTTTTTTGATTTTTGGAAATGCCCCTGATTTGTCTGAATAAAGCTCCATTTCATTGAGCGTTCAAGTAAGCCACATCAGTGAGCCAGCAGGACCCTTGAACTAGAGGCCTAGTCTCTATTTTACGCTTTCATATTGGTTCTGAGAAAGAACATAAACAGTGGTATTAAGAAATAAATCAATTTTGGCCACCATCTTCAATCAGTTTATGATTACTTACCAGAATAACTGCAAAGAATTGGCAAAAAAAATCAGTTACATCCCTAAAGAGAGGTCAAACTGGGTAGGGAACAGTCACAGGCAGACTAACAGTTCAATCAGATGAACATGTTATTTAGAGGAATAAAACAAAATTTATTCAGAGGGAAAAACAAATCAACTCAACCAGAATGTTGGTGATAACATGCACACAACAATCATGAAAATGACAGGTCAAAGCTGAAGCAGGAAGTCAATCTTTCAACTGTTGTTTGGGTCCTAACTCGTTGTTTACTTTAGTTTTTTCTTGTAAGTAAATTTGGCTAACTGGTGGCCTGTGGGTTTTCAGATGGTGGCCACTGAATCACAGTGTCCAGGGTTTAAAGCTTCTCACTTCCTTCTATATAGTCTAAAAAAGGGGAAAAACATATGTATGATGTATGTCTACACACTAAATCCTATTTAGCAATGCTGGTGTTCCCAAATCTTACCAATTACTTTGGTGAGTACAATGTTATTATTACAGAAAAATAAGATCCAAGTTGAAATAAACTTATGAAATTATCCTTTAAGTGTAAAACAGTGATGTCTGCCAGGTAAAACTGACGTCACTAGCAGTACATGTGACTCAAAGACTATTTTACTGAAAGGAAGAAACCCAACCCATAAAACATTACAAAACCAAAGCTGAAAATAAAATCTTAATGACAAACTAATATTTAATGATGTGTTTAAATGTTGGGACCACAGTTTATACATTATAATAAAGCGCCCATAAAAATACGATTTAATGCAGATGATTCCAGTGGTAAGTGTTAATGCATGTTAATGGCTCTGACAGACTTTTATTTTTCCTACTACCCACTGTAGGCAGGTGTCGTTTATGTCACTCAAAAACAGTGCAATATTTGTGTGCAGTTAATGACTCAACATAACTGCCCATGAAGTGAAGGTAGCTTATGAAGAGACAAAAACAGTCTGGAAAACAAGCAGCCATGAATGTGTTTTGGAACAGAGGTTTTAGGAGACTGGCGTCTATGTGTGAGACATGACTTCCTTATTTTTTAACAGTGGGCACTTCAACCACTGGCTTGATGTCAACCTCCCATTCTAATGGACAGCCACAAAGCTGACAGGCCGTAAATCAGGGGGACTATGGAAAGCCATTAGTCCAGGGATACACAATAAAAAGCGGTAATGGTCTCATAAAGCCTGCAACACCACAGCAGACATTCTGATTCTGTCTATTAAGGGCTGCACAGAGCCTTGGATGAGTGAAAACAAGGAAGCCATTTTTCTTTTGTGCATTGTTGCCTGGGGTCTCGTGCTCGTGATCAATGTACAGTAAGATGCACCGCGCTGAGAGCTATTTATTCACACTGTACTCCAACTGAGTGAATATTAGAGGAGAACTTGTGATTAAGAGGTGCTTCTATTGAGCTACATGTTACAAGCGCCTCATTGATTTTATAAATGCCAGATGTGCTCGGAGTGCTGCTCAAGGACAACAGTTTACGTTAGTTGTTATGATGAACACAATGTGGCCCTCAAATCATATTAAAGAGACGCTTCACCCAAATATATTTTCTCACCAGTATCTAACCATGCGGGTAGTATTGTTTTTATTTGCTCATCTTTTGAGATATGTGTCTCTGAGATTTCTGCCTCTACCTCAGCACAATGGAGGTGAATAAAATATCATTTGCAGTGTTCAAAGAGGTAAAACGAGATTAAGTACCATGCTAGCAGCTCTGTGAGACTGGACTGAGGCACTGCAATGCTTTGAGCTTCAATAAAAGCATCAGCATGCTAACATGCTCACAGTGACAAAGCTAACATGCTGAGTATATCTACTATTCTCACCATGTTAGTTAGCATGCTAACCTTTGCTAATTAGCACCAAATGTAAAGTATGTGCAAGGCCTTACGTAACAACCACAGAAGTCATAGGGTGCACAGCGGTGGAGACAAGCTGGGATGAGTTGGGGTCTGAGTTTAGCAGGTTATTTGATCACACACCGAGTTGGATGAAAAGCCATGGAAAGATATTACGGTTCACCCTGAGGGGGGAACATGAGTGTGCGCACCAAAATTCATGACATTTCATTCATTAACTGTCAAGGTACTTCATTTAAAGCAGTCAGGGATCTTCAAAGTCGACAGTACTTCTGGGGACCATGAATGTCTGTTCCAAGTTTCAGATCAATTCATGCGAGAGTTGTTGAGATTTTTCAATTTGAACCAAAGTGGTGTATCTACAGATCGACCAACAGACAGCTACACATCTTATAAGTGCTGCATATGAAGGCTGGAGGCTCATGATGGCTCTTTATGTGTGACATAATAAATCTATTTCATCACAAAGAATCTTCTCTGAAACCACGCCAACTTGATTTAGCTATTAAAAATCCAGATGGCTAGTGTCAGCTAATTTCAGCTAAGATTTCACCAAACCAACCCAAATTTCTCTTCCAAAAGATAAGAAAGCCCACTGAGTGACATTTCAACAGGCTGTTCCTAACTTACAGCGAGACTGAACTCGCCTGAAGACAATGACAAGCTCCTCTCTGTCTGATGTCACTTCCCATTTCCAAGCCGACTGCTATCTGCTACTGGCTTCTGCCAATAATAGCTCATCAAAACAACACAACCCTTCTTGGCACCAAAATAAAGGCAGCAGTCCACATCTGTGCCACTCATGTGTCAATTAAGACTCCTCTTCACACTGACACTTGTGACTTAAAAGAAACAGTCGAGAATGTGATGAATTTGAGCCGACAGATGAGAAGGCAGTACGCTGCGTTGCAGTACCATAATGCGCTTGAGATATGGATAACAACTGACACCACTGGCAGGTCTTATGAAGTTTGATTTCATTTGTCAGGCCTCTTCTACTTTGTCTTTTAGCTCGCGCACGCCCTCACTTTTCAATCACCGTGGTAATAGCTCATTCTGATAGCCTCGAGACACTCGCACGCACTTCCATTTAAAATGCAAAGCCGCAAATCGAGTAGGTGCTGCTATGGGCTACACATCAACATGGCATCATGTGCTGTATTCAGGGCTATGCTGTAAATTTATATGTCTAAAAGGAAACTAAATGAACCCAGTTCTGGATGTCCACAGGGTGTTCTGATCTCTGATATTCGCACAAATTCACAACACGGAAACACATATCACATAAACCATGAACGACAGAGAAATAACCATCAACCTCGGTATTTGATCACTAAGTAGACAAATGGAGCAGTAAGTGTCCAAGCCTGTCTCGGCAAATACCTTGCATGCTTGTCTCCAGCAGACCACATGACGCTAATTCCTGACTGAAGCGCTCCTCCTGCGAATCCCTAATCCTGCCTGTGAAATGTGACAAGATCATTCTTTAGGCCTACTTTAGTCTGAATAATCTGCCCATCACAGACATTCATCCCGACCCGCACAGTGCTTCCAGTGTCATAACACGCTACCTGTACATTTTCACCCCGGCTTAGGCTCCATAAATTAAATCTAGTGAGGGATCAGCCTCTAGTGCTGCATGTGTGTCGATGTGGAGAATGTTGATTTTACACTTGACAAACAAATGCACTGTTTTTGGTGGTTTCTTAACTCAATCAATTAGTAGAGTAACAGACAACAGCTTTTAGAAATGATAATTTATCAAGCAAAAAATGTCAAACATTCTTAAAGGTAAGAATTTGAGGCCTTTTTTTCGTTTCAGAGTGAATATTGTGGTGTTGGGATTTTAATGCATATAATTGGGTTCGAGGAAATCATGATGGGCATTTTTAACCATTTTCTGACAAAGAATTGGTTGTTTAATATAAATTTGTTCGCAATGAAAATAATCATTATATGAAGCTCTAACGGTACTCAAAACAGGCTAAACCGAGTCACATGCTGCACTTTGATGTCATCGAAAGCAAACATGATCACACTCCCCTTTTTAACCTAAAGCTATTAGACAAGTAGATACAGCACAGTGGGTCTTACTGGAGCTTCTTGAAGTTTCCACAAAGTTCTGAACCGGTAATATGGCAGCTGTCAGGTTGAATTGAGCCGCTGGTTCCAGTGCTAACAGGGAGTGTAGGTGAAGTTAACTCTTCTCTACAGCATGACTACAACCCGCCAGGATCCTCACCTACCTGATGGCAAGTGGACGACAGCATATAATCTCCATAGGCTTTACTCCCTGCTCCTGACCAGCTTTAACTAATTGAGGAGACAACGTGAAAAAGACCCTTCACCGCCACGATCTTGGCTGCACCTCAACTTTTCTAACTCTCTCCGTCATGCTGCGATGCTGTCGTCTGACTTCTGGCAAGACACTGCAAGTTCTTCATGTCAGCTTCAAGTTGAGCTCTTGCAAATGAAGTCAACGCTACAGTAGTTGACACAGATTGGGGGTGCGGGTATCTTGGGTGTAGTCATGGGGAATGGGTATGACTTCTAAGTATCTGAAATGTCCTGTCTTAAACACATAATATCTGTAATACTTCCTGACACTTTCTCCTATAACCTCTAATTCTATGCCAGCTTCTGTGGGGCCTTTCTTTCCCTCTGCAGGCACAGAAGAAAAGCAGTCTATTTTCTTGTCATATTTGGTTGAAAGGCGACTCTCAACTCGGAGTCTAATTTCCTGCACTTTAAAGACAGTCCACATGCAAGGTGCATTACTATGCTATCAAGGTGATGGGAGCAATTTCAACCTGTCAGTCAGTCATGGAAATATCAGAGAGACTTAATGTCTACTGCAACCTGTCAAAGGCTCCTGTGAAGTGGAGGAGAGCATAATCTGAGTCTTATTCACTCAACACCATTTACTTGTCAGTATAGCTGTCTGTTTTACCCTGGACGGTAGTTCATAATTTTATGGGGATATCATATAGCCATATATACAGCTACTCAAATGAAGAGGTCAAACTGGAGCAGGTTTTAAAACTACATATGGCGAAAAAAGAAAATGTCTAGCTGCTGTACACCAACAAGAGAGCGGTTATACCAAAAAATACCATAGTTCCAAGTATGAAACTGCTGCATCTCATATGATCACACAGTTCTTGCTTCACAGACAGCAGTTAGTTAAGGCTGTTAATTTCCCGATAGACGCACCACTCCGGGTGACACACTGGGGCTGTACTTAACCATTATTAATGTGACAGGCCTCGGTGCAAAGCAAATCAATTAAACAGGAGCAATCACCATAGTCTGGATAACAGCCTTTTAAGAATGTTTGCATGTGACAAGGAGGTCCTTGGATCCAGGCCTCTGTGCGAGGACCTGACAAGAAGGCAGCATGAAACAATAGCACCTTCTAACCATCATCTCCCCTTTTTACCTGTCAGATCCAGTCGGCCTGTCTGGCTGCTGATGTGGCGCGCCCTGCGCTGGCTGCCACAAGGTGAATTTTCATGTCATGTCGAGGGAATTTCTTTTTCCATTTGCTCGACATTATAAAGCTGTAGTTATTGGCCATATCCGTCTTTTTTTTTTTTTTTTTTTGAGAGAGAGAGAGCTATATGTCAAGGGCTTCTGCACCTGAGTGTGGGTCATATTTCTAACAGTTCGAGGTCTTTTGTGATGTTTTTAAAGTACATGTGCAAGTGTAAAGAGAGGAATAATGAGCCTGGAGTCATAATGCTTGGGTAAATTTTCCAATGCTGCCTGGAGCTTCAAAAGGGCCTAGAAAAGACAGGATTTCACAAGAATATCACGTTTACTTTTCTAGGTCAATTTCACAGAACAAAAACTGACAGGAGTTGAAAATTTGCTTAAAAACAACTTGAACTACGGTATGATATACATGCATTTGTTTAATCAACCCTGTAGTAACCATCCTACTTGCAGAGCTGAATTATACAGTACATATTATACAATTATGCATTATACAGCATGGTCATTATAGCAGCTCCTGTCACTGTGACTCTAATTGCCATTATTTTCAATTTTTAATCAACTCCAATGATAAACTGTGAAGTCGTCTCCAACACACATTTAAGGTGCTGCTGTACACAAAGCAGTGCCGGAAGCAGGCGGAGGAAAATATCAGATCTCACAACTTGAATAAATTCAGAGAAAACACTTGAACAAAAAAAGACTTTGAATACAATTTTTAGTTTTGCCAAACTGAACGGTGTTAGTTGTCCAGTGCGTTACTTCTAAGTTTATATTTTCTCTCAGCAAAGGATGAGGATAAGCAATACATGGCAGCATGTAATGGTATAAATGTAGGTGAAAATGAATCACTAAAATTAATGTAATAAAGAAAAGGGCTTTTTGTGGAACATTACTGAACATATGTCAAATGAACACATTTTTCTATTTTTTATGAATAAATTAAAAGGTTACATTGCTGTGACAAACTGATAACAAAGTGGTCATAACTCATTTTACCACCTTTTTTAGTTTAGTAATTCGAGTGAATTCATGAAAAAAAGTGAGCCCTGACGCGCTTTTAAAGAAAAGAAAACATGAATGAATCCTTTCATGAAAATATTAATAATTAATCTTTGAATGCACAGCCCAGACAGAGGCTTGTTTACTGTACAATCACTGACTTGAGGTACCCAACCCTGCTTGTAAACGCATGTGTTTGCACGGATTCTGGGTGATTCATAAACGTGTCCTTGTGTGAAATACTAGCAGGAGATTTCAAGCTTTCTGTTTAAAAGTAATGAATTACGGCGACGAAAAAATGTGCAGCCATTTAAGGATAAAGCCGAGAATTTGGTGTCTGCCGCGGCGAGCCATCCATCACGTCCACAATAAAGGAGTTTTTGCCTGACGGTCGAAATTTATGGTCGCCCTTCTCTGCCCTAATAACTCAAAGCGCTGTGTCAGAGCCTGACAGCCATTGCCGAAAACAGCCCCCCTGTTATCAATCAAAAAACACTTGCATATGTTTAACTTTCGCCTGATCAGCAAGACATTTATAGACTATTGAGTAATAAGATAAGTGGGTCTATTTCGATGGGAAGAAATGTGGAAGCTTTAAATGATTAATGGCAGCCACAAGAGAGGTTTTTTTAAGCGCTCTTGGAATAAAAAGAAAGATTTTTTTGGCTTGACTGTGGCGGAAATGTGGAGGAATATTTTTAATTTCCAAGACAAAAAAAAAAGGAAAACACATGAAAAAAATGACCTGCTATTAAATAAATGTCTGGAGTAGAATTAATGTTCTGTTAAAGAGCTTATCTCCAATCAAACAAATCGTAGTTTTGAGTTTTACCAGACCAGGCAGGCCTAAATTATGATGGAGGTGTGAGAGAGAGACACATCACTTCTCCTCTACACTTCTCATGGATTCACTTTACAATAGCTGACCTGAATCTGACTGAGAAGAGGCAAAAAAAATAAAAAATAAAAAAACTGCTTGACAGCTGACAGATCACTGCAGTGCAGGACAGGGAACTGACAGATGACAGGCTGCGTGATTGAGAGGAGAAAGTTGCAGAAAATGTGAAACACGCCGATGGATATCTGCGCATGTTGGAGTGAATATCTGACCAGAAAAGCCCTCTAGCCCTTTAGAGTCAGAAGTTATTCATTAATGAGTCACTATCGTGCAAAGATCTCTTTAGCAAATTTCTTGCAAGGGGCAGGCAATCAGATGGGAATGAACTGCCGTTTCCTAACTGCGATATCGTTATCCAAAGAAAATTAGCTCACTAGAAGTTAGAGACAAGACTGTTCATGTTTTAGCCAGGGGTCAATTTGCCAAAGATCTGACAATAAAAGCCTTTTCTGCTGTCTGGGATGATAAAATAAAACTGTTTAAATTAAAATGTATCGTGTTCTCATTAGACAAAAAAAAAGTTTGGGTCATTTTTATGCTCTGGTCCCCAAAAACCACACAGGATGCAGGAGCGGCGCATGCGTCCAAATGCCAATTACGCAAAGACGCATATAAGAAAATCTCCAAATTAAAAGCGCCCGGAGTGGGTGAAATGTGATATTCACGCCCGTGTGAAGAGGAAACGTCACATTCACTCGACCCTGCGATCACCTCGGGATCTCTTTTAGATTGGGAGGAGGAAACGGCTGTGATCCGCGGACTAATTCAGACGCTGCTCTACAGGAGGCGGAGTGATCTCTCCTGCCCGTGACTCGCGTAAACCGAGTGCGCTCTCGGACCGGCAGCCACACTGTCAGAGCGACGCCGGGGATGAAGCAGCGCGGCTGTGATACGCACGGATTCTGCTCACACACTGCGCGTCTCTTTTAAGGATTTAACGCTGTTTCGTTTATCTCGGGCAAAAAGGGTGTAACCGCCTGACGTTTTTTTCCTGAGTTTTGGCTTTCTTTACCCTACACATGAATTTCTTAACCATTTCCACGACAATTGGGTCATGATCACATCGCCCACGGTCTCTGTCCTGAGAAATAGCACGAATCCAGCGTGGGAGAGCGGCTCCTCGGGGGAGAAGGGCGCAGCGAAGATCAGCCAGAAATCCATCCACAACTCCGTCTCTCCCGCAGACCCTTCTCGTCAAGCCAGTCGTCTTCCCATCAAGGTTTTGAAAATGCTCACGGCTCGGGCAGGACACCTCTTACACCCCGAGTACCTTCAGCCTTTACCGTCCACCCCCGTCAGTCCCATCGAGGTAAGCACCAGCACGTCTTTTTTGGTGAAAACGTTTGCGCACACGAGCATCAATTCGCTTGATATCAAACTACAAAGTGTTTCACAGCAGCGCTTCCAGTCCGCTATTACTAGATGGACGATGTGGATAGATTCGGTTCAATAACTGATGACAAACAGGATTTTATTTATCCAGCAATGTGTACAGGTACTCTATTGTATGATACCGTTTTTAGACCAGATTTTTGAGTTGATGTTAGACATTTTAGGCTGAGTTTACGATCTGCGTTAAAAAAAAATAAACAGAGGTGTAGAATTTGGACTCGCTTAGATAATCGCTGACCTCGTAACAAATTAACGCTCATGTTTGTAATGTCGTTTTCAACGCGTAGCAGTTGTGTAGTTTTATCTTGTACCTCACGCAAATCAGCCCCGTGTGTGCGTCCCCTCTTCACGAGTCTACAGCGCTGAGTTGTTTTGACTTCATCTCGAGATAAGTTTATGCGCAATGCGTAAACTACGCGGAGCGGTCAGATGTGCGTGTTTACCACAAAACTTGAAACGTATGAGCGCTTTATGATTTTCATTAATTTTGTTTTGCTTTATTTCACAGCTGGATGCCAAGAAAAGTCCTCTGGCTCTTTTGGCTCAAACGTGCTCTCAGATCGGCAAACCGGACCCGCCGTCCTCCTCCAAACTGTCCTCCGTGACCTCAAATGGATCTAGTGACAAGGAGACCAAATCCGGCCCGCTGAAAATGAGCGACATCGGAGCCGACGACAAATCTAGCTTCAAACCTTATTCTAAATCATCGGAGAAGAAGGACTCGAGCAGCAGCCTCAGTGGAGATAAAAACAGTTTCCGAGTGCCTAGCGCCACCTGCCAGCCGTTCACTCCCAGGACAGGCAGTCCCAGCTCCTGCACCTCAGTCTCTCCACTGCCGGCTGAAGGCAAAGCGGGGGACAAGGAAGAGAAGAAGGAGTCTGATAGCAATAAAAGCAGCACGGCAGAGAGCAATGGCAGCCACAGGATAAGTGGAATTACCTCTGATGGCAGCCAACACCAGGAGAACACATCCGGATCCAAGACTGTTACATCAGACTCTGCATCTGTAACCTCTACGTCGTCCTCCGTCCTCGGCTCTGGACTGGTGGCCCCCGTTTCCCCATATAAGCCCGGTCATACGGTTTTCCCCTTGCCACCTGCTGGTATTTCCTATCCTGGAAGTTTGGCGGGTGCCTACGCGGGTTACCCACAGCCGTTCCTCCCTCCTGGAATGACCCTTGACCCCACCAAATCCAGCAGCCAGCTTTTAAGTGCACAGTTTGCTGCTGCCAGTTCACTGGGATGCAGTAAAGCAGGGACGAGTCCCTTAGCTGGAGCGTCCCCGCCGTCTCTAATGTCTGCTAGTCTGTGTCGAGACCCCTACTGCCTGAGCTACCACTGCACAAGCCATTTGTCCGGCGCGTCCAGCGCTAACTGCGCACATGACTCTGCGGCGGCGGCTGCTGCGGCCGCCACGGCGCTCAAATCTGGATACCCGCTCATGTACCCGACGCACCCGTTACATGGCGTGCACTCCTCGACCCCGTCTTTCAGCGGACATCCCTTATATCCTTACGGGTTTATGCTGCCCAATGACCCCCTGCCACACGTGTGTAACTGGGTGTCTGCTAACGGACCTTGTGATAAGCGCTTTTCCTCCTCGGAGGAGCTTCTGAGCCACTTGCGGACTCACACGGCCTTTGCAGGTACGGAGAAGTTGATATCTGGGTACCCGGGGTCATCTTCGCTCGCCAACGCCGCTGCTGCCGCTGCTATGGCTTGTCACATGCATATGCCTCCTAACGGCAGCCCAGGCAGCCCCAGCACGCTGGCCCTCAGGGGCCCCCATCACCCTCTCGGACTGAGCAGCCGCTACCACCCTTATTCAAAGAGCCCCCTGCCCACACCCGGGGCCCCGGTGCCGGTGCCCGCGGCCACAGGGGCATATTACTCCCCGTACGCCTTGTATGGACAAAGACTGACAACAGCCTCGGCCTTAGGATACCAGTAGAGAAAGAAATTATTCATTTATAAAGGAGATTTAGACCCCAGTGAGTTTTATATTGTACTTCATGCAGGGACTGGATCCATGTGGGGATCAGTGTATTTATTTGCGATAGCTTCAAGCGTGACTAAAATAAAAAAAAAATAATATAACTTTGAAAAGCCTCAATTGTGCATTATTTTTACACTGGGGATATTGTGTTATGCGTACCTGCTGTGCAAGTTTTTTATTATTATTTAATGGGACCTTTGTGAGTAATAAGGATTTCATTCTTTATGATGAATCAAAAGTTAGTCTTGCAAAAGTTATTTTAATTGTGCCTTACGCTCAGACGAGGTGACAGGGCCGCCAGTGCTGAGTGATTTGACAGAATGATGGACGTGGGAAAAAAAAACAACAAAAAAATCAATCAGAGCAGCTTCCTCAGAATTGTCATTGATTTGTTTTCTGGGGAGTGAAACGTTTCATGCAGCTCGTTTTGACCTGGATGGCATTTCTAAAGCTTCAGACTGCTGTGAAACTTGTTTACAGTCTCAGCTTTCTAATTTTAGAGAGGACATCTACTGCTATCCATCAGCTGATTGTCAGTCAGGTCAAATCAGGGCAAAAAGCAGCACGGCTAATTAGAGGAATTTATCACTTTTAATTAGTTTTTCTTCATTTTTGCTTTGAGGCATTAGTTTGGCTGTACAAACAAATTAGGCATATGAAAGTTTTTAAGGAAATTTATTATGATTTTTTTTTTTAGCCATATTTTGTTTGTGGGGCTGCGGAAAACATTAATTCATATATTATATATTACATTATGTATTCATATTCATAACATTGCTTTTTATATTTTTTGTGTTACCTTGATGCTGACAGCTGGTTTTGCAGAGGGCTTATAAGTGGAGAAATAGCTGCAAAACCTTTGTATGTTTTTATATTTAATATGAGACGGAACAGCCAGGCATGTGTGTTTTTGTTTCATTAACTCAAGGTGACAAGAAGCTGAAAGCACTTCCAGGCCCAGGTGCTGAAGTTCTAGTATGTACAGTCTGTATGTGTGTGTGTGTGTGTGTGTGTGTGTGTGTGTGTGTGTGTGTGGGGGGATCCATTATCTCTTGGGCTCATCAAAACATGCCGAATCTTGTCAATCAGGAGGTCGTGGATTATCATTTCATTAACGAAGACAAACGAGCTACTGATATTAGCGAGGAGCTCACTAAACAAAGATTTACGATGACACCAGATGTGGGACGTTTCCACAGCTTTTGTGATCGCCGTAATGAAGCCATGAAGCAGAGAGCATGAAATACAGCGAGGCTGAACTGTTTAATCAGCCCCTTAAAACAAGTCGACTAAATCAAGCCAACAGTGTCATTATCCATCCTCAGTAAATCAGGCTGTTCTCCAGCAATAAAATCACCATCATTAATGGTCAGATGTCATATTCATCAAATCTAGCCATCCTTCATGTAGATGAGTCCTAAACATAGCTCGGTGATAGATGGTAATAAAGCGCCCAACCCACAATTCAGCACTGCAACCAGTCAGCCATGAAGCCAGTGCACATCATATGTGATGCATCTTTTCTCATTTACAAACCACACATCAGCGCTATGTGAACAAACAGGATCAAGATCTTTGATCACTGTTCATAAATAAACATTTAATTTATGTGTGAGCCGGCAGCATAAATTCACACATCCTCTCTTCTATGAAACCCTTTATAGATCCATAGCTAAATTTCAAATAATCCACTTCCTGGTCTGTGTTTATTTTGTGACTAAGTCGTTTGAAAGTTAAGATCAAATTAGTGAGTGTTAAATTGTTTAATGAGTAATAATCTCATCTTTCAAAAATGTATTAACAGCATATTTTCAAGCGATATTAATGATTTTTTTAATACAGAAAGCCTCATTGAGATCAAGACTCTTTTATAAAACATGCAAGAGACGTGAGTCGGTCATAAAACTGCATACAAAGAGTGAAATCCAAACTGATTCCTGATACCAGTAAGGAAAACTAAAAGATGAATAAGTGTAACTCAACATCTTGCTCCTGTTTAATATTTCAGAAGTATAAAAACATTTAATAAATGTTACTGACTCCCTATGATGAAGCTGTGAGCACATATGTGTTTATTAATGATAGTAAACCCACACGTGGGCACTCATAAGTGGAGGCTGATTTATAGAGACAAACAGACAATAAATTAAAATGAAGTAAAATGTCTTCATGTGAGAAGTTATAAATGTTGCAATCAATACTCATTAATTTTCATTATAAAATACACTCTATATATAACTCTCGATATATACACAAAACATTATTGTGTTTTAAAGACCAGTTTTCCCTAATAAGAACATATGTTGTAATCTTCTCTCATTAGCTTTAAATTCAACACATTACAAATGAAAACAATCTTTAAATATGCTGCTGTGGTCAGAAGTTTCTAGTGATCAATGACTAATAATACTGTACCTCGGATTGGTCGATGTTTTTTCTGTTTAAAACAGGAGAAATTAGCTAATCTTCAGAGCAAGACAATCCAACTCAAATGTTTTAGTTTATGAGCAAATTGTTCAGCTTTTTGTGGGACACACTGCGGTCTGGTCCGTACTTTATGATAATACACTGTATGTTATTTTGCAATGGAGCGAGAGTGGGAGCACCAACAGTTTCACTCTTTGTCATGTATTTTAACTTTCGAGCTTGTGTGTAGAATAAGTTAACTTAATTAAGGCGCTCTGGCGGTCATCGGGGGCAAATACTGTATCATGTGAATAGAGGTAACTGGTACATCTCTGTTTATTACATTAACCAGCTCAGTGGGCTTCACATAGGCTACATCAGTCTTTACCACTGTAACAGAGGATTTTAGTTCCCCTCAAGGTAAAATACTGTCAGGTCATGAGTCACTGGATGACTTTGTGACCACATGTTGGATCACGAGGACGGCCACACCTGCTCCTCTTTTGAACTGCAGCATGACTGAGACACATGGCCCTTTCACCTGAGGGAGGACAGACAAGCACAGCGTGGTCCATCGCACACAGCTCAAGTCCATGTTAAAAATGGCCACTTTTGCACAGCTGCACGCCATGTGTTTGGCTGTCTGTGGCCTGTTATAGCCGAAGGTGGCGGACATCACCACCACTACGCTGTGCTGCTGTTGCTCCTCAAAACACTTTTCAGAAACAAGCTCGCATGCATGCATTAAATACATACATCAACCAGCTTCAAGACACTCGTTACACATGCTGTGGTCATGAATTTAACAGCCTTTTGTCAGCCATATTATTAACGATCCACGCAAGGGATTTCCCCATTGTTGCATAAACCTTTACTGATTTGCATAAATCTTCCTCAGTGCTTATGTACTCTGGCAAGGCAGGCGGGTCTCTGTTTGCAGACTAAGAAAAAAAAAAAAAACTTATGACCTTTTGCATGTTCAATCAGCTGAGAAGCGTGTCTTCCATCATCCAGAGGAACATGGTGGTTTATGTTTGCAGGAGAAAAGCTTTTGCTTCTTCAAACAAGCCCCATATTTATCATCACTCCATCATTTCCTCCCTTTGACAAGCAAAGTAAACAGTAGGCATGCAAAGTTAAAGCTGGGTTTCACTGAACCGTTGACCTTTGGAGCTCGTCTTATTCTATCAACTCTAGTCAGGCATCACAACATTTAGGAAGTGAGCCTGATCTTAATTCCGTGTACTCACAAGGAAAGAAGTCTTTCTGAGTTACAAGCCAGCCGATGGGAAACGGAGAAAGGGGGAATTTTCCCTCGAAGAGAGTCTGTCAACACACAAAGCAAAGGAAAGAGCAACAGTGAGTTAAACAGCGGGCCCTTGTCTTTCAGCACTCAGCATGGCCTATAATTTACACATCACCGACAGGGGCCATTTTGAAGTCTGTCATAGGCGGCAAACTTTTTGTCTCCAAACGTCTTGAGCAGCAACTTGACTTCTTCTGGGGTCCGGGTGATTAATGACTTATGGCCTCATTGTGTGGAGGTGGCTAATTAACTACAGGCTGACTAAAGAGACACGCTATGAAAACCCTCCTCTGATAACCCCAACTTTTTCCCCTCCTCATCTTGGCATGTGGAAGCTCTTACTGACAAATTTGCAAGCAGCAGGCTAACGTTGAGTAAGATGAATGGCCCCTGAGAACAGTAAACAGCCTTTAATTTAACAGTGTTTAAATGTATGACACACTGGCATTGTGCTTCCGCGCTGTTCGTGCTCTCTGGTTGGGAAACGCAGCCAAAGTTCCCCCGCTGTTGGTTTAAAATTAGGCTTGGCATATTCATGTAGGGAGTTTCTGGGTGCTCGGGCTGGCAAACATGTGTTCGTTGCCTCTTTGAGTTTTCTGCAATCCCTTCAGACTGACATTCCGAGACAAAAACAATCAAGTTTCTTTAGCAAACCACTTTTAAATGCACGGACCAGGCAGCCAAAGGGAAAAATATCTGATACAATCATACACAAATAAAGTTCATTTGTGGAGCCAGCAGAGGAAAAGAAAACATTATGCTGCACACTAAAATAATAATAATAAACCAAAGCCACACAAGCTTTTCTTTAAGGTCAGTAGCTCATTTGTACCACACACACCGCTGGTCAGAAACTGTGCAGTCACCCCCCCTCCGCCACTTTATCTCCTTCTTCCCATTATTAGGTTTGTTAACATACTGTATTGCCGCGTTTGCAGTCGTGTCGACAGGCTAACTTAATCAAGTTACTATTGAACTAGCTTGCTTCGCCCAGTGCGACAGTTTTAGTGCCAGAATTATTGCCTTGACCTATAAGAGAAAATTTGCCGTGGACACAAGTTGGAGACATTTCTTCCGGTGAGGAAAATATATATATTTACCAAAAGAGTGACAATGATGGAAAATAGGGGACAAAAATGTTCCTTCAATAACACTGCGAATGAAAAATGCGACATGGACCCAGAGTGGTGCAAAATGCATAATGCCAGCTGGCAGACCATTACAGGTGATGGACATTTCACTTACCTAAGTCAAATATAACAGACTGCTGTTCATTAATATACAGGAGGGCCTGCAGAATCGAGCCTGCCATCTGGTTAAATCGACAGAGTAATCTACAGCTCGTGATTAGGGCTGAAGAGCAGAGTTTCTCTTTAATCTTTTTCAGCTTTCAAAAAAAAATTCCATCTGCACCATGTGGCACATCATTTTACTTTAAGACAAATTGACTGTTTTTGTATGATCCAAAATTAGATCAGCAGAAAACAATCAATCTTGTAAAGGGCCTGGGAAAAGAATTGAGATTTGGATTCTGTTTCCCCCCCCAACTTGTCTTCAGCATCTCAGCTCTCACTTTTCATTGCATGACTGGTATTTCAGTCATCAGCATTCTTCCTATGATGCTCTCTAACTTATAGTGCCATCACATATACCAGGCCCTGGACTAATGATGAATGTGAATATGTGCCTTAATATAGTGGTCTCTCTTCAGCTTTGTTCCCTGTGGCGCTTCACAACAGATGGTGACCTGTGAGAATACCTGACACCAGAACCAAAATCCACTATGAAGCAAAAGAGAAGACAAAATACTTCAAGTTACCCTGTTTGCAAATTAGTGAGATGACACAACTATCAGTTGCCAGCCTCCTGTGACAGTCCCCTTCCCCCCACCCCGCCCATTACAGGAGCAGCGATGCTTTCAATGCATGACAAAAGGGAAATGGGTGCATGTTTTTTTATAGGAGACCTGTCTGTCAGCTGGCTCTCAAGTCATAACAAATCACCAGCACTCAGCTGAGGCTGAACATTCAGGGCGTCAGGAGGAAGACGGATGACCTGCAGGCCTTTGAAGTGCTCTGGCAGTTCAGATGGCTCAGCGGCGCTGACAGAGAAATATACACAACAGAGCAACCAATAATGAGAACATTAAACATTCCAGCCACCTGACAGGCTGACAAAAACAGCCTGGCCCCACATCAATCATCCACTGAGACATAACCTTGACAATTAGTCCCTTCTGATACTCCCCGTAACCCCTGGGCCTCCACTGCAGTGTGACTCCACTTAAGGAGGAGGAGGAATCCAAAGGGGTTAATCTAATTCCTTAATTCTGATTGATAAAGACATAGCAGTAGAGAGAGACCGCAGTATATCAGTTCAACAAATGATGGATTCAGATTCAGTTGGCAAGTACTTTGTAAAGTAATGGCTCTCCAAGGATCGATGTGAAAATAGAAAAATGCACGTACTGTAGTTCAATTATTCTCATGGCTGCCTCCGAAGATGTTTCGACTAAGAACACAAAAATGTATCCAGCATATGTTTATGGCCCTGCCTGCTCAAATATGTGTTTTAATGACGCCCCACAGGCATTTGGAAGCTATATAAATACTTGTAGCAGAGCCAACACTTATGTTTCAATATAACTCAAGGCATAGATCAGCATAAAGCGTGAATCGTTCTCTAATGTGTGCCTAACGAGGTTACATATCTTACATCTGTGTCTGTGTAAACATGTGCTGAATGTCAAGTCTGCTATTAAAAAGCTCTATAAATTCTGCTCACCAAAAGACTGAATATCATTAATGTTTGCAAAAAAAAAATCTTCAGTCCTTTTTCTTTTGAGCATACTCCTCATTAGCCAAGTACAGAATATTCTTTAGTCTTGACTGCACACTATGCTCCAAATCCAAAACAGTTGACCCTCCGAAAAAGCGAGGGGCCATGTTGTCATCACTCTATTCACTCTAACTATGTAGTTACCAGATGACAAATGAGCCATGTGAAATGACATTTCCCTTTTGCCTTCACACCTGTATCGAAAAAAAAACAAAGTATTCGACAGATGGACGAATGGCAGAACCTCAAAACTACTGTATCTCCCTCATATTTGGTGAAATGGAAAGAGCAGTGGCCAGCTAATGTTTACAAAAAAACTACCTGAGATGGAGCTGTAGAGTTCCAAGCCCTGAGGATGATGAATGGCTTCGCTAACCCTGTGGGACTGCAGACCCAAATGAGGACGGAGCTAATTGCCGTGCGAAATACTTTGGCATGAATGGAAAGAAAATGCAGGCGAGCTGCGGCCAAAAAAGGGCCCCGTTGCTGCTCTGAACTCCTAGTTGGCTTTTGCTTACAAGGGTTCACTTGGTGTCCATAAATCACAGACTGCTTACAGCTGAAACTGCCCTTAGTCATCAACATGCAATAGACTGAGTGACAGATTCCATCCTGACTACATTAGCCCCCAGTTCAAACGGGGCTCCTTTTTTTAAACTTCTCCTACCATCTTGAACCTCACAGGAAATGAAAACCAGATGGCTGAAGATAGCTGTGTATAACATAAAGCTGAGCTCATATGGGAGAAAAAGACATAAGAGTTAAAAAAAAATGAAAGAAAAGAAAGCATATACACTGTTGAAGGAAATGACAAGGGTCAATCTGAGGTATCCTGGGTTTTTGATATTGTTCAAATACTTCTTCAGATAAGGCTTTATCCTGAGGCTATGATCTGCAGCACATTACTCATTTTCAACTGACAGGAGGCCTGAAATGTGGTTTCAGTCTGTGTTACTCCCACACATGTGAGCACAACTCCACAATCATTCTTAGCTACGTTCATGATTTCTGAATTCCAGTCTTGAACTAGACAGCAATAACATGCCTCCCTCTAGGCTCCAAAGCCTGTATATTTTAATGAGAAGAAATGTTTTAAAATAATCACCCTGATGGATCATAATGGGAGGCGTGCCATTATTTTTTATAGTAAGTGCAGTGGTCAAGAGGAAGTAAACGAGTAAATGCAAAATGCTCACAGGTTCCCCTTTTTTACATGGTTAAAGATTTTTTTTTAGCTGTGATTGATAAGGGGATAAACTTTTCACCAACTGTTTTTATTTAAATCGTTATGTATTTGTTGCAGAATATTTTTAGCTGAGGCTTTGGTGTCCTGGTGAGACTTGACAGCAGCAGGACAGTGTGTCTGGGGCTGACTCAACGTAAACGTAAATCAACATAAATCCCAATGGCCATGTCCATCAAAATGAAGAAACATGTCGTCCAATGCAACTGTGAGGTTGGCAAACGTGTTTTGGACCACAGCGGAGATCTATATACAACACAGAGGATCAAGATATATCAGACTGTGGCTACACAGGAAATACCTTTGGTCTTTCTTGGGGATTTCTTTTTTTTAACAATAACCAAAATGTCCCAAATGTCTTAAGCTTGTCTTACTCTGAATAACAGTCACATTTGATTAATATTCAAAAGGGTCAGTTTTCCCAAAATCCATATAAACTATTTGGAACTACTGTCTATTATTACTGTCTTATTTTTTTTTTGTTGCTTCAGCATTTTTAGCCGTGCTAGTTCAGGGCCTTTGGGTCAGCAATAGAGACATCTAGATGTCTGTTTTTCACCAACATATTTGAACAACTGTCACATGGATTGCCTGGAAATTTCGTATATATTTACACGGCACCTAAAAGATGACTCCTGACTTTGGTGATGCTCTGACATCTACTCCAGCGCCACCAGTAGATCATAGTTTTTGCATGCCTTGTGATTTATTTCAACCCCTAATGGATAGATTGGCACAAAATTTGGGACAGACATTCATGATTCTGAGGTGGTCAGTCTGCCATACCTGCAAAACTAATTATATGCCCATCAGTCTCAGTTGTTGCATGCATTTTTTGCAAATTAGCAAACCATACTAAACTTGTTGTTAGCATGCTGACATCACCATTTAGCTAAAAGCACAGTCTCACAGTGTCACTAACTTGGCTGTAGAGTCTAATGTATCAAACTCTGAATTCAGACAAATATAACAAAAACTATCTGCATGAGTAGCTTCATTGGTCCTCTTGGATCATGGTTATCCAACACACTTCCAGGGACCCAAGGTCAGTCCAAAGAGTATTTAGTCTAATCAGTTCAGTTAGGGTCCACTGTATTACAGCGGGGTTTTGCATCATTGTCTGACACCCAAGTGGATCTTGGACATGTTTTTTATGATTTGGCTGAACTGGCCATTTAATGTTTGGAAAAATTAAATTATGTAATATGGCGAATGTTATGAAAAACCTTTTACATTATAATAAAACATTTATACTGCCTGCTTAAAGATCACAAATTATATCCTCAGAAGAAGAAAAAAAAACAGTTATTCAGTTAATCAGCATATCTCACATAATAGCTCATAATTATCACATGTTTTGTAATCAGTTTGGTCAACCTCTCACAGTGCCTCCTGGGGATTCTCTTAATGAGTTTTCTTTCAAATGTATTTAATTCCTTTAGTTCCAAATAGGTAGAGCTCACATCTGGTAAATGGCTGCTCATGGGCCTAACCATCAGCATGATTAGACCTTGAAAGTATTCTTTCTGTAATCTAAAATATAAAGGCCATGAAGCACATATGCTCATCTGGTTAAGTAAACAAAGTAAAATCCCAAAGAGTCTCATGTGAACACAGAGAGCTGCAACACAACAACAAATGACTGTAGTATACTGGAAAGCAATTTATATATAAGTGAGCTGCTGTTTTGATTGATATATATTTGTCTCTGGAATCTTTACATCACAATAGATTCCTTATGTGAGCTGTACTCAATTATATTTTTAGATGTCTTGCCACCATCAAGCACACCTGTGAAATATTCCCACCTGGCCTTCATGCCATAACATTATTTGCGATTTTATTTTATGAGAAAGGCTGGTGGTGACTCATTTTAATTCAATTTCATGAACCGGAGGCACAGTCTGTTTCTCATGTTCTCCGGCTCCAGCTGAAAACACCTGCACTGTTCTCACAGCTAATATATTAAGTAGTAAGTGCCTGTGCAGATGTTGTAGGGTCAGCAGGGAGTCCAGGGCCTATAGAGCACTCAGTATTTATTGGACGGGATCAGAAGGCACTGACATGAGCCGTCCTCTCTTTTGATAAATAACATTTTACACGCAGGTAGAAGCCAGGGCTTGGTTTACCTTTCTAGAAACACCTTTTCCAATTTGTCAGCCTCTAAATCATCACAGGGGCCTGGTATTAGCAGGTATTTCTACCTCTAGAATTGTCAATCAGGGAGAAACCTCTTGGAAAATGTTGGGGGGAAAATAAAAAAAAAAAACTTTCTTGCTGGAAACTGTAACGCGCTGGAATCTTTTATTTGTGTTTGCTTTGCAATCATAGGCAGAGATCAAAGCCTGTGCTTAAGGCCTCAGTGTCAGCACAAGACATCGATGACATCTCCCATTCACACCGCGTCTTCTCCTCACATCTCACATACACTCAGTCGTCACATCCCACAACAAAGAGAGATGCCCTGAGTTATCATCCATCAAACCCAGCCTTTTATGGCCCATCAAAAGACAATGAACTGCCAGAGTGAAAGGAGTGTTTGCAACATGAAGTGACAGCGAATACTCCAGACACAGATTAAACAGCGTTGGAAATGAGAAAGCTACATAATGTTTGGGTAATTTGTGAGAATTAGACGTTATGATTCATCTTTATGAAGGGAAGGAAGCTCAGATATAAGCACAGCACGGCTCCCCACTCTGATAGCTCAGGCATCTCAATTTACTTTGGTTTTGAAGTATAGACTTCATATGGTTACAGAGTGAAACACTTTGTTTTCAAACATCGTCAAATGTCTTTACCGCCTCAGTTCCAAGGTACGAGCTACACGTTAAGATATAAAACAGGCATACTTTCCATCAAAGGCGTCCCGTTCGTTCCATCTACCATCAAAGGAAGGGAGGTTTAGGAATAAAGGGCTACTGGCAGTACAGTACATCATTGTGTACAACAGAAGACTTGCAACATAAACCATCAACGGCTCTCTGTATGTTATCTCCCATGGATTATTCCTCTCAAGTCAACCATCAAGCTCTGTGGGTATGGCGACGTACACAGTTGTGGTGTGCGCCACCACATGCAGCGTGGAGTTTGCTCAAGCATTTGGCAGGGGCCGAGTGAAACAAGACACCCACATGATTATACTGTATCCTGTCTGTTTCTGATTTATTGTGACAGCAGAAACTCCCTGCAGGACCATGTCGTCAGGTGCTAGGACTTGTGCTGCGTGGGACACTTGATAGGCTTCAGGCTTTTAGTCAAGTCCTTGCGAGAAAGTCTCCAGAGATGCTGCTGAGAACACTCAAAATCCTCATTACTAAATATACGACCGCGTATCCGCTAATGGCGAACGGAAACTGACTGCTCACATTTGGCTTGAAAAGCAGCAGATGTGGATTCTTTTTTTTTTTTAAACTAGACATAGTTGAAAGGGGTGAGGAGTTTTGGTCCTGTTTTTCTTTGCTATTTTAGCAGAATATCTCAAAAACACAGAGATTAAAGTGATTTTCAGTGAATTTTGGAAGAAGTGATTAGCTTTAAGAGCATTATGGGATTATGACATATTCTCATTAACTACTGCACTCACCAGTGTCTTTCTCAAGTTTTTCATGCATATCAGGGTACAAACAGACTTTCAGCACATTTTTACCATTACCACAACCTTTTAAAAGGATTATGTAGCCTTGGCAGAAGTATGTGCTCTTTGACTTCTGGTGCCATCTTTGGTGATGAGGAGTTATTGCTCTAGTGTGCTTGAATAGCACATCCCAGAGATCCCTTGTAAAATAATCATTATTGGCACTTTGTACTCATTATGTTTTGCTTTTTTGTAAAGTTGTCTTATTTTTCTGTCTTAGATTTTTCCCTGCAAAAAGCTAACCAACACCACATTTTTCAAAACAATAAATATAAACTACCTAAGGACTGAGTTGCTACCAGAAAAACTTTTACTCTAGAGTTGTTTGCCATTTCATACTAATAACTAACTAACTGATTACAGTATGCATTCAGCACTGATTTTCACAGTGCATTGCTGTAAGAAACCAATGTACCTTCCTGTTTTGTAATTACAGGAAAAACACAAGATGTGTGCAGAGAGATGCCAGTCAAACTTCACAAAGAGAATGAAAATGTTTTTCCTAAGATTTTACTTTTTGTTTTCTGAGCTGTTTCACTACAATACACTTTTTTCAGCTGTTAGCAGCTCCTAATTTCCCTTTGTATACTGTGGGACAATAGCTAGTTCAACGCATTCTCTAATCAAGTGTTTTTCTGTGTGAATCAACTTTACTGAGTGCACTTATTTTTGTCACCTTCCCTGTATGGATACACTACACACTGTAAACCTGAAAATTACAGTGTAAGACAGAATAGGTCGTTTTCACGTGGGCATGTTACAGAAGGAAAAGCGCAGGTGTTACTAATAAAATTAATTCCATTTAGCTCCTTCAGTTTTAGTTTCAGGGTCCTGGTATTGTGCATGCTGACTCACTGTTACACTGTCAAGGCTTACTGTGAAGCTCTAATAGAAAAGAGCCATTGTTAAATGTTATTAGTAACAGCTGTGCTCTTCTTTCTATCAAAGTCAAAATGTTTTCAGTGAAATTGTTGCGTTGGGATTAAATCCAAATCCACAATGCGCACCAATTCTAAGCAGATTTTGAATATGTAGGGTGATTAAACTTAATACGTGAGAAAATAAATAATATTCACAACAGGCATGCAACCAACAACATTAAAATATTCTAATAAAATGAAAATGCATTGCACAAATGAAACGGAGGAGATGCTCACAGTCATCAACATTAGATTTACATAGACTGACATGTTGCACATGTATTGTCATTCTTGGTTAGTATAAAATGGTGAAATATAGTACAGTGCATACTGTATGGAATTAGTAGTGTGGACTTAAGCTCAAGTATTCAAGGTCCTCGAAGTCTCTTGAGAGAAAAAACAGTCACATATGTTTGAATTCTCTTTTTGGTACATTTTGATGAAATCCAAGAACATTTTTTATTTATGCTTAATGAAAATTCAGAAGAAGATTCACAGTAGACCAACTTAAAATGACGCCACCTGCCTTGCAAATTCCCCTCATAAAATGCCATGCATCAAAAGAGAAAATCAAACTTTGTGATGGTAGAGGATATCAAATCCAGGCAACACATTATTATTTGGTGGACTAAATAGGGGCTTGACAAACAAAGCCAAACAAGCAGCTTGGGAGAGTTTCGCCGCTGCAATGGACAAGAAGGGGCAGAACTGTGGCTGATATTAAACAGAAATTGTATTGCTGTTAATTCCTCACACCTTTAACTGATGAGTTCCATCACACTGTTCATAAAGCTCATGCAAAGACATACGCTTCCCTAACTGCAATACCCATACATAACCAGCAAGAAAATTAAATCGGATCTGGACTTCGCTTAGAGATAAGATCATTTCTGCATGTCAAAGTAAGGTTTTAAACAAATAAATAAACACATGGTTTTCTACATGGGATCAAAATTGATACCAAGTCTGCTTTATAAGGGGCCCCTGGACACTAAACAGGAGCTTCTTGCTGCAGGGCAGGGTGGTGGCGGCCAGGGTCGAGTGAGGCCAGCGTGACCTCTGGGCCTTGGCATTTGTATTCTGGGAGTTTTCCCAGAGGTGCAGATGCACAGCTGTCTGAGCCACGTCAGGATTCTGGACAGAGAGGTTAGGCTTTGCAGCATCTGCATGACACCCAGCCTCGAGTGGTACACTGGAACATCTTAATCACTGCTTTTCGCCCCATTGTCTCACATCACATGATGCTGTGCACAGTCCCATGTGCTTATTCAGGGACACCACTCTATGCATATGTTGTTTTGTAACTCAGTGCTCTCTGTTCCAAAAATGACGCCAAAATAGTTCTAATGAGATACTCTGCAGTAAATTATTCATGATAGTATCTGGGTTTGTGAGCTCCTTCAGGAATAATTGAAAATATACTTAATTAACACTTTCATTAAAAGCTTTCCTGAATAATGTGCGATTGTTGCTTTTCTTCCATCAGCCGTTCCATGTAATTGTTGTTATATATGTTTGTCTAGGGGGAAGGGATTAAAAAAAATACAGTTTATAGCGGTATCACCTGAACACAGCACTTTGAGCATGAAGGCAGGCATTATTCAGAATAAATGGATTATCTTGGAAACCAGCATAAATGACTCAATAAAACTGTTAAGCAGGCAGCCAGCCAGTGGTGGCCAACATGATTAATCGCAGGCGTTCCAAGATTGGATTTATTTTGTCTTTTATTTCTCCTTTAATGACTCGCCGCAAACACCACTCTTAATATATCGCCCATGTTTCTAGATTACCGGTGACTAATGAGGATTCAAAATGGCTGTTATCTACATTAATGTCTTTTTATTTGAAAAGTCAATACTGCCTGTGTGTGTGTGTGTGTGTGTGTGTAATATTCTAGTGAGAACAACTTGCAGTGATCCGTTATAAGCCTCCAAATTAAAAGGGTTTTGGAAAGCTACGCTGGCATTTATATGAGTACACAGGTGTGTGGTCGCATTTTTAATTTTCTACCTCTCTTACACATTCAAATAACTACAAGACTTTTGCTTCGCCATTTATCAACCAGATCCACTTATCAGTATATTTACAACCCTCCCCCAAACATCTGAATTATTAAAAGGCTCCAGGACTATGTTGTCACCATTTTTTCCACAGAGGATCAATGTTCTGCATTCGTGGGATAAATGAAGTCATACTTTACATGTTGCTGTTTTCAAAGTGGTTTTAGCCCATGGAGGTACAGTATATTCTTGGTGGAAGGCTCTCAGAAGGCCTTGTATTGAAGCAGGAGACATAGCTCAATTTAATGAAAGAGTCCGACTCAGTAATGACCCCAGTGATTCATATCCGTAAAGGAAATCAATCCCACATCAGCTAAGTGCAGAAACAGGATCTTCCGTGGCCTTAAATCTTGGCATTCGGTAATATACGATAAACTGCAGGTTACATTAAACTGGAACATGTCATTGATGAGCAGAACAAGACAGATGAAGTTCATTACAGAGCTGAAAACAGGTATGAAGACAAAACATCGACTCCAATAACAGGCTGTGGAGGGAATGCAAAACGCAGACCCAAGGCAGTGCTTTGTCAGACTGGACTGTTGTGCCACCACAGTGTTGTTCTTTCCATCTATGATTTAACACAGCCGAACACGGCTAGATGGCACCCAGGAGAGGACTTGATTTTCATGTTTGCCAATCTTCCTCTATACCTGCCCGTAGTGGCCATAAATACACTTTTATGCCTCCCGGAGAAATGCTTAAAGAAGCAGTTTGTCCTGTATGGACTCACATGGCAATATTCTTGATTGATGACAGCAGCAAAGTTTAGAAGACGCCCTGGAGAGTTTTCCAATCTCATTTGTTTGTGAGCTTCACATTTGAGTATAATTCCTGCTTGGCTGTATTTATGCGGGTTTTGGACTCCTCTGTTCTGCGTCTTTTGTTCCCATAGTTCACTAATGAGGCAGAGCACCAGTGGCCATGGTCATCTCAAAGTACATTTTGTGAAGGGATGCCGAGATGGGGTCATCCCAAAACAGGAAGGTGTTTAAAAAGCCCCCCAGGAAACTTTTGACATGCTTGGTCAACTGATAATAGACAAATAAATTGTTGTTGGTCAGTTAATGCTTATCGGAAGAATTAATGGATTTACATCATCACGGATGGGCAAAACCTAATAAGGACTACTATCTATTTTTCTAGCAAACAATTTGTTTTATCATATTTTCTCTTAGAGCTGTATATGGAATAATTCTGTGTTAGTTTGGATCCAACATAGTTGTACAATAACACAAATTAACCAATCAAGACAATGGTTGACCAGCCACGTCCATGTTCTGCCAGGTAAAATTACTGTTCTTTTTACTGGAGTCTTGTAGCCTTGCAGAGGTGGATTGTAACAAATTTGGTTTCTTTGGAAAGGGCTGTCTGACAGCCACATAGAGCAGTGAAAGTCTTCTAAATATAGCACACGCTTTAACTGATATTTATTTTTTAGGCAGACATTTTTACGTCCACAAAAGGACATTGTTTAGTTATTTACATGGTGCTCAGACTGCGTCTCCAAACTGGGGGATGCTGATCACATCTATTTTAGATAATACTCTAAGTACCTCCTTTTAACATGATTAAAAAAGGTATATATTGACTACCAGTAGCTATCACAATTAAAAATGAAAAGCTGACAAAGAAATATTGTGTGTGTTTACATGACAGTAACTTAAACGCTCTCTAATAGCATAATTTCACAGATTGATTTCTTCATCCACATTCTGTTTGGTAACAAAATTAAAAGGTGCCAAGTGGAGTTTTATTTTTAACAAAGAAAGTTGTGCTTATATTTAGTGTTTTTCCACCAAATCACATTTCATGTATCCTTAACACCCAATGAATGTGTTGAGTGCACTCCCTTCCTCCTTTAATTCATGAAGTGTTTACGTCCATTTTTTTTTTATCAATCTTCTTTGCTACCTTTAGAAGCCCACTGTTACTCCTTTCTGCTGATTACTGCCACCATCTGTCAGTCAGTGGAATAACTTAAACGACATTTTAGCAACATATAGACAAAACCCTCTTGCATGCCGCTCCTTTGATTGGAAAACAAATGCTGATGATCGGTGACAGATCAACTGTAGCACTTACAAAGATTACAACCATCATATTCTCTCTTCATATTTCAATGAAATGACAAGGATTACTGTCAGTGTTTCACCACCTTGCCATCTGCTTAACCCCTCTTCATACTAAGACTGACAAAGTAGGAGGTCTGCATACAAAATAGAATGACCGTCTGCTAGAAAAAAATAACCCACTTGGGCTATACATAGAGAAGTGTGACTTCAGTTTTTTCTGAGACTGATATATGGTACAGCAGCAGCATGACAGAGTGACGCTGTCCCACCCAGCAGCTCTAAACTATCATAAATACTTCCCAAAACAGACCAACGTGGGGCTGTGCTGGGATTTGTTGATATCCTTTTCATAAAATAACCCTTTCCTTGGTGTTATCTTTGATTGACAATTTAATAATCACGTCTTTTTGCTTCACAAAAATCCAATAAAATATCCCAAATGTACTAAATTAATGTTGAAAAGTTTTTGTTTGCACTTTGAGTTAGTGCATCAAAGTTCATCGTTTTGAAAATGAATTTTACCTATATGTGTGATCTGCATACTTGTGATATATGTCATTAACAACAACAAAAAAAAAACAAAACATTGTTAATGAAGACATACCGCTTTCAGTCATCACTGACCCCTTGAAAAGTTACTCTATGTGAAATAGAGTAACTTTTCCATGTATCAGATGTTACACTCGGTCACTAACGACACTCTCATCAACGACCGAGGCCTTGGTGTCATCACTTAATTCTTATGTGAAAGACATGTTGATTAGGTACTGACAAAAACAGGGCTATTTTAATATACAGGATTAAATTCATTAATTGCTGTCATCACATCAATCCAAGGCCAAGCCAAAGGAGATGACATCCAGACAGAATTAACTGCTTTCAACTAATACTGTATGAACAATGTCATTTCTAAAACAAGCTGACATTTTACTGGAGGTACTGCAGGTTAATGACAGACAGAACAAATGGAGACAAATGTGGCAGTGCCTCAATTAAAAGTATTGGTGTGAGTCAATATTTTCCTGCACACTGATGTTTCCATGATTGAGACACAATTAACATTACATTATTGACAGGCCAGTCTGAGAATACACTGAGCTCATAACAGAGGAGGAAAATTTAGCTGGAATCATTTAGCTGACCCATGTAGACAGTGCTTTAAGTAAGTTATAAGTTAAGTACAAATTAGAGCTACTTGTACTTTACTTCACTGTTTTCTTTAATGCCCCTTTCTAAGTCTACTCTGCTCCATTTCAGATGGAAATATTGTAAGTTTTTACTCCACTGCAGTGCATTAACCAGCAGCTATTTACATTATCATTAATATCATTGTCATCTTCATGATTCCAGGTTCACAAATATTTGCAGTCACAGGGGGACACTTTTCTGCAGTATTTTTAGTTTTAAGAACATTTTCCTAATAATGCCTCCATACTTTTACTAAGTGAACATTTTCACTGTAGGACTACTCGTGACAGGATATCTTTAGTGGGGTGTTAGTACTTTTGATTAAAGCAGCTACAAGAAACTTTGACTTTTAATTGATGCTATTTGTCTTTTTCAGACACAGCTGTTTGTAATGTATCTATCTGCAGCTATGTAAGATTAATTAACTGTAAAACAACAATGGTAAATAAAGTAGATTTTGTTTTGGTACAACACAACAACACATGTTGCACTGTAGGGTACACGAAAACCAGTTAGCAAGTCAAAACAGATGAAGAAGCTGATCACATCTATTTAAGATAATACTCTAAGTACCTCCTTTTAACATGATTAAAAAAAGGTATATATTGACAACCAGTAGCTACCACAATTAAAAATGAAAAGCTGACAAAGAAATATTGTGTGTGTTTACATGACAGTAAATGCTCTCTAATTGCATAATTTCACAGATTGATTTCTTCATCCACATTCTGTTTGGTAACAAAATTAAAAGGTGCCAAGTGGAGTTTTACTTTTAACAAAGAAAGTTGTGCTTATATTTAGTGTTTTTCCACCAAATCACATTTCATGTATCCTTAACACCCAATGAACGTGTTGAGTGCACTCCCTTCCTCCTTTAATTCATGAAGTGTTTACGTCCATTTTTTTTTTTCATCAATCTTCTTTGCTACCTTTAGAAGCCCACTGTTACTCCTTTCTGCTGATTACTGCCACCATACTTTTACTAAGTGAACATTTTCACTGTAGGACTACTCGTGACAGGATATCTTTAGTGGGGTGTTAGTACTTTTGATTAAAGCAGCTACAAGAAACTTTGACTTTTAATTGATGCTATTTGTCTTTTTCAGACACAGCTGTTTGTAATGTATCTATCTGCAGCTATGTAAGATTAATTAACTGTAAAACAACAATGGTAAATAAAGTAGATTTTGTTTTGGTACAACACAACAACACATGTTGCACTGTAGGGTACACGAAAACCAGTTAGCAAGTCAAAACAGATGAAGAAGAAATTGATACATTCCTAAACGTTCTACTATTGCCACCTAAAGTACGACTGCAAACTCGACCAAACTAATTAGAAACAACAAGAAAAGCGAAAGAGCGAAAGCAAGAGTAAACATATAATAAAAAATATAGCATAACAATATCCAGTTTTATTTAATAAATTGTGTTTAAGAAAACAAATAGTTTAAAATCTATTCAAATTTACACATTTGAATCATGACGACTGGCAAATACTTCAGATCAAAAAACCATTACAAAACCTAAGGAACTATGGCTGATTTCAAATTGGATCAATCCTGATCTTTCCATGTTTAATGAAAGTTCTGACACATAATCAAAGATCTGCCATAATGCCTGTTGGGGAACACGGAGCAGAAACTGACAGTGGTGCTCTGAGCCCAATGTACAGGACTGAATCAGCCTGAATAACCGTCCCACGCGGTCACCCACATAGATACACTGTAAGGCAGCATTTAGAGTCACATTACAACGCCTTATGCTTTTCCAGTCAATAACAAGATGATTGGCTGGAAGTGGCATGTCTAGTTAGCAGGACATTCTTGCGCTTGACATTTATCATAGCTGCGGGGTCGTGAACTTGAAGCCAAACAGCAATTGAATCATTAAATGCGAACGGCTGCGACTTTGCCGTCTCTGAGGCACTGACATAAGTGTTTTCATGCTGAAATGAGTGACTAACTTCCGCTAAGCTAAACACGTCTTTGTACAAAGTGGGACATTATACGCTAAGAGGGACATATACTCCGGGGTTGGTGAAACAATGGCTTCTTTAACAAGCAGATCATTTGCTGCATTTGATATTAATACCAATTACTGTTATGGATGGATGTCCTCCTGTAAATTGAGTCATGTGTTTTGTCTGGAGAGGCCAAGAAGGAACAATCATTCCTTTTTAGACTGGATACATCATACTATCTTATTGTGCCTGTAATGTAGAGGAGCATTATGATTGTAGCCTACAATACCAGAAAACACTTGGCATAAAAACCCTGTTGTCCCTAAACTATATAGAGCAATTGCTGCAACAGCCTTTAAATTATTCATTTATCTCTTCTTGGAAAACATCCCTACTCCGATTCTGCAGATTTCTATTAAATACATCTGTCATGTTTTGTGACTCTACGTTTAAAAACATTTCTACTGCGAATACAAATTAAACAAGAAGGCCCCGTTATTAGATAAATTAATCTGTGCAGAGCAAAATCTGTATTTCAGTAAAACAATCCAAATAGCTCAATTTCCACTCTTGAGCTTAGAGCAAATAGGATGCTCAATAAAAACATTGCACTGGCCCTCTCTGTTCAAAAACAAAAAAAAAAAAAAAAATCAATAGCTAGAGGACAAAGAACCCATAGCCATCACTTAATTCTCTTATCAGTGTGATTTAGGGGACAAGGATGATGTTAAATAACTGTAAATCCTTATCTTTGACTTTGTGGGTGGTTTATGGCAGTTTCAACAGCAGTTCAGAGACAGAATGTCCATACCATCCGCGGAATAAAAGATTTATAGCTTTATTACTCTTTGTCTAAAAGAGCAGAGAAACATATAATTGAAAGGAAGAGATAGCAGCTAGCTAGTGGAAGAGCCAGAGAGGGGGCATGCAGGAGCCGGGAATCATCATTGCTAGAGACATATCACAGCGACAGTTTTATGGCGAAAGAGTTGCCCCTCTGTTTTTGGGGGAGCTCGTTTTGATGAAACAAGCGAGATCCAATTTTCTGATTCATCTGCAAACGGTTCGGATTGAGTTTAGTATTCTAACGCCAGGCATCAAACTAGCCTACGTGAGGAGCGTAGAGGTCACGCAGAGGGCTTAAGGAGTCGAAGTCATGAGTTTGCACTCGCACTGTCACAGGCCAGCTCATATTTTTGCCCTCAGTGACAACAAGCCTATTGTTCGCCCTGATAAGGCTTCAGTGTGCACAGTAATGGGAATTAAGCAGGGCATAAGTCAGAGAGAAATTGGGTGACAGCAGATCAATAGATAGTGGTGAAGCCTCAGGGACCATTACTGAAGAGGACCCCTTTGTTTGTCCACTGGTGGGGAGAGTCAGTGGATGTCCAGTTCTGAATTAACTGTCCCTGAAGATTTCCACCACCACCTCACTTCATTATAGTTGGGATAGAAAAAGTTTAGAGATGAAAATCTCAAAACCTAAAAATACCTACTGAATCTGTGGCACTTTTTGTATTTTGCATGTTTTAATTAGTTTTTAGCTAACTGTCTCTTTAATTGGACCTTTGTTACCCTTTGCACTTTGATGTATTTATACTTATATTTATTTTAATCAGTTTTATTAGTATGCTGTGTTCAGTGTTAGAAAATAAGTTCAACTGAAAGTTTGATGAAACAACCCTTTAAAGTCTATATAATGTAAGAAATTTTTTAAAAGATGTCAACGGTGACCTACATAAATTACTTTTTTGGTCTAACAGCCCAAAATCCTAATATATTTAATTTACTATGATACAAGGTAGATAAAAGCAGCAAATACTCACATCAGAGAAGCTAGCACCAGGAAATATTTGTATTTTATCATGAAAAATGAAAAACAATTGGTTATTCACCACAGTTGTGGTCCAATAACTTCCTGTCAGTTACTCAAATAAACAAAACTGCAACAAATCTAGCCATTAATGAACAAAATCTCAGTTAGTAACACTGTTTTCAGCTTCATTTTCTCTGTTTCTACTGAGAGCATGTTGCATTTGTTTTTGTGGACTGTGGGAAAAGTGTACAGCGTGATTAGAGACACCCTGAAGCCCAACACTGGAGCTTGAGGATGAAAATGCATTAACCCTAATCTTTACAGTGTTCAAAATGATTAGCCAGAACATGTGACAACTCCAATAAAGCAGATTCCCCCATTAAGTTCTTAAGGCAAATGCATATTGTGGCAATCACTCTGAGACATTCCCACTTAAACGCACAGATAATTTGTTGTTGCATGGCATTATTCCTGCCCCGTAACCAGACCCCAGCTGAGCGAGCAATGCTCCAGTGATAACTGAAAATATTAATTAGTATATCACGATGGCAGCACATGCATTTTCACTATTAATAAATTCCAAGCCATCGGGTTGTGATTTAATTATGAATTATGTAAATGGTTGCCATGAATCATTTAGGTCTATGCATTTTATTAGCTAAATGGGATAGCATAATGTTGGCATATTACAATGATGACGATTTACACACTTGAGTGATGACAGCACAAGTACAAGAATATTTAGTGACTTGATCACAACTTCATGTAGGTCCCCTGCTAATGGCAAAACAACATTTCACAATGATGAATAATTAACCAAAAATGTTATTAAAGGGTCATGTTTACCCATAGGTCTCAGGATTTTAAAAGTTCTTTGGTGTGTCCATTAAGGCTTTGCATTTGCTCACATCACATATTCTATACAGTAGCAGCAAGGAGAGGAGCTGCTTTGTTTCTTAGCTGAATGTTTTTAGTTTCATTTATTAGCATTTTAATTTATAAGCATTTTTGAAATTAATTAGCTTTTTTCTAAATTGACAAGATTTGCTGCCTTTCTCCATTTTATATCACAGTAAATTGAATTTTTTTTGGACAAAACAAGTGATGGGCATTTGCACTAACCTGATTCCAAACGTTCAAACAGGGGCTGCAACTCTGGCTTTATTTTCGCTGATCTATTGCTGATTTTGTTGATTGCTCAATTAAACATTTGAACTATGCTAGTAGTGAAAAACCTATCACCAGTTTCCTGGAGCTCATAGTGACGTCTTCAAATGTCTTTTTTGTCTGACCAAAAAAGTCCAAAACCCAAACAGATTCAGTTTACTATCAAAGAGGGCTCAAAAAACAGAAAGAAAATCACATTTGAGGAGCAGGAATGGAGATACTTTGGCTTAGAAACTGAATATCTGAACAGATGGACTTATCCATTAAGGCAATTGACCAATTAGAATTTTACAGGCTGAACTGAAAACAAGAATGTTCCTGTGCTGCTGCCACAAAAATAGAAATCAAAAACGGCAGCAAAAATGGTGACAAGCATGGATGAGATATATGCAGCTGTAAGTTTTTGTGAGGCAATATACAGAAATGACCTGAATTAAAGATAAAACTTAAATCTACATGCACCTAGTGACCTACAGCAGCTTCTCCGTCAACTAAACACTGACGGACGTCAGCAGGGCATTGGCATCACTAGCCACTGATTAGTTAGGGGAAAACAAAATAAGATACCCACCACCATAAACACTGGGTGACAGAATTATGTACATGGACATTTGTTTCTATTATGATTTCCTATGAAATCTATAACAGAGTATAGATATCTATATCTTTTTTTTTGCCACTTTTCGTCCTGTCAAGTTGATGTAGTGCCAGGAACAAGGAGTATATTTGGTTTGAAGAGGGCTGTCAAATCAAGTTGTCAGGCTGCACATTCTGATGGAGTCATATCACTCGCTCATCTGTCAGTCGAACAGAAAGACTGCTGCCAAAGTCAAATTTGAGAGTTGAAAGAAGCGGACTTAAATGGCATTTCATTGTCTGGGAGAGCAGAGAAGTCTGACGAGCACAGTTTGGTTCTGATTTAAAATTTGTAGGACATGTTTGCTATGTAGTAATGTGAAGTAGAGAGTAACAGTTTGAATGGTTGCTACAGAAGGTCACTTAAATTGCTATGAAATGTCATGTATAGAAATAGACTCATAAAGTTTCCTGTAATGTGTGATAAAAACAGAATAGTGCCTCATCACGCATACAAAGAAGGCCCACACATTTCAGAGCACATTAATCATCCCAGCCAGCCACCATAAAACACTTCATCTCATAGACAGTAGACTCAAGCCAGGCCGGCCTATAAAATTCAATCATCACAACAGTGTCAGACATTGTTCTGGCATACCAGAAAATTCCCCGACCCGGGGAGCGTGTCTCTCTGCTGGATTGTTATGGTGTTTACTCACTCACTGGGCTTACCCCGAGGCGAGCTCCACACCTCAGCAGCCCAGCTGGAAGCATCCCAGCCCCCCCGCCCCCCCGGAGGAATACTCTACCCTCCCCTGCTGTCGGGACTCTGTCAGAAAGCAGTGACGGCAGGCCAGCAGCCAAGGCTGCCTGGGAACTGGAGACCAGCGAGCATCACATAGCAAGCTATCAGTCAGGTAGAACAGGTACAAGGAGGTGTCATTTAGAAAACAGCTCTTGTCCAAATCTTGTTTGCTGTACGTGAATGAATACTACCAACCGCATACCCTCTTTGTCACACGGGAGGGAACCCGTGCTGCTGCTGTTGCCTTTACGCACACTAGATTTGTTGTCATCATTTGATAGAGTTTCTGCGTCCAGAAAATTAGTGTTTTATTAATGTTGTTATCGTTCTATTGGTGTGGTATGAACGACTCATAAAAGAAGGCTAGCCCCTCCCCCCACCAATTTAGATAAGAAAATGAAGAAAATACAAAAGTATCACCTACATTACCTCCATAGAGTATAAAGTCTTTTTACCACAATGCTTTACATACACTGGGGGACAGAAAAGCATTAAAAGCACATATTAAAGGCCTTTAAACTTTTTATGTTAGGATTAAAATGGAATGTGCATAGGATACGTTTAAAGAGTAATACAAAGTGTAGCACTAAAAGCTCCCAATACTCCTCTGTCTGCTTTTACAAAACAATCAAGGATTTTGTTAGCTAATTTTAAAGTTTACAAGATTGGGAAAGAGATTTATATAACCCTGAGTTTGTATCTAAAATTGGGGAATTTGCAGAATTTTTTAATGTTTTAAAAGATTGTTTTTATGCTAGTCATAAAGATCTGTCATTTCTTTGTCACCTTAAAAAAAAAAAAGAACTGGCACTAGTCTTATCACTAACCCGTGGGGTCGTTGTTTGTCTAGCACACAGATACCTCTAATTCCTCTGAGTCGTTTCAGTTGAAGGTCATGTTATATCAGGCACTTTTCCATGAAAAAAATCAATTGCATGTAGACAGTCTAACACAAAAACTTTTTTCTTCCTATTATCAGCATTGAGACAAAGCCATCATGTGTATCATTATTACAAAAGCTTCTCTAGCTTGACTACACTGCCCCTCTCTGTATGAACACCTACATTACATGTCTTTGACATCATATTTTTTTATTGTCTATTTTATGCACATTTCATACAGGACTGGAAAGTCCTAAATTTACAGAGCCCATTTTTAGTTTTATCATTATAGTGTGGCTTATTAATCTGTCTACTTATGGTAAGTTTTTTGTTAGAAAATAATTAGTTTATCATCAGATATTCAGATGACTGTCACGGAGGACTAAGAAAACCTGGGAAAAATTTAATTTATGCAGGAACTGCTCAATTTAGTTGAATTTAAACAATTCAAATTGGCCTGGTGTTTATCCTATTGACTACTGTTTTCTTTGTCTGTTATATCAGATTAGATTAGCCTTCGCTGTCTGCCTGAGGAGAAATGACTCATTCCAGAAAACACAGTCGACGTAGCAACACACATGTACATTCAAACTATAACATACTGTTTCACATGCACTTCAATAAACATCTAAATATTACATACCAAGAATACAGCACAATACTCTCCACTGATAAAAGCTGCAGTCAACCCACTTACAATATATTGCGCAAATGTCCTATAAATATTTTATAGCAGCCCTAAACCAAAATACTACACAGACGCCCACACTGACACTTCATTTCTGTTCAGTAGGTTGACTGATATAAAATAAAAATATTGGCTCTGTGTTATGCAAGAGCTTTCAAAGGTTCAAGAAAATACTGGACTGTATAAAAGGTCAGTTACCAAAGTTATTCACTACTCCAGCCTTCCCGCCTTAGGCCCACAGTACTGTACAGAAACTTTTTACGTTTTCATTTAGAAAAAACTTTAAAAACAACTGTTGGAAGCACCTGAATGCAA